>NC_141049.1:50823032-51155532 GCF_041138505.1 Cibotium barometz | reverse complement strand
CTCTCTCTCTCTCTCACACACACACACACGCACACGCACACGCACTTTCAAAAACACACACAATTTCTCTCTCTCTCTCTCTCTCTCTCTCTCTCTCTCTCTCACACACACACACACACACACTATGTCAAAAAAACCCACACACCCACAAAATACACTCTCTCTCTCTCTCTCTCTCTCTCTCTCTCTCTCTCTCTCTCTCTCTCACCACACACACACACACACTATTTCAAAAACCCTAACACACACACACACACACTCTATTCACTACCTTTAAAATTTAATAAAACTTTCAAAATACTCTCTCTCTCTCTCTCTCTCTCTCTCTCACACACACACACACACACACACACACACACACATACACAAATACATATTCTCTCTCTCTCTCTCTCTCTCTCTCTCTCTCTCACACACACACACACACACACCCCCCATAAGATACTCTCTCTCTCTCTCTCTCACACACCCCCATAAGATACTCTCTCTCTCTCTCTCTCTCTCTCTCTCTCTCTCTCTCTCTCTCACACACACACACACACTTTCAAAAACCCTCAAACAACACACACATACTATTCACTAACTTTTTAAATCAATAAAACTTTCATTCATAAAATGAACACACATACTATTCACTAACCCGTCAAGGAGGGGAGGGAGGTGACGCAACTGCATGCAAGGAGGGGAGCCGGGCGCAGACCAACACGGTTGCATGCAAGGAGGGGAGGCCAAACCACCAAGCTCACAGCCAACGCGGCCGTATGCAAGGACACCATCGAACCCGTCGAGGAGGGGAGGGAGGTGACGCGGATGCATGCAAGGGCGGGCGCAGACAAACACGGCCGCATGCAAGGAGGGGAGGCCAAACAACCAAGCTCTCGGCCAACGCGGCCGCATGCAGACCAACACAGGCCAAACAACCAAGCTCTCGGCCAACGCGGCCGAGAGCAGACCAACACAGGCCAAACAACCAAGCTCTCGGCCAACGCGGCCGCATGCAGACCAACACAGGCCAAACAACCAATCTATCTCTCTCTCTCTCTCTCTCTCTCTCTTCTCTCTCTCTCTCTCTCTCTCTCTCACACACACACACACACACACGACGCAAGGTTCTAGAACACCATCGAAGAAAGAGCTGGGCGCAAGGAATGCGGGCTTACCGTGGACGACACCGAGGAGGGGAGGTGCACTACAGTAGACCGAGGAGGGGAGGCGCGCTACCACAAACCGAGGAGCGCAGGGGAGGAACACCTGCATCACAACCAACAAGAATAGTAGGTGAGAGAGAGAAAATAAGGTGAGAGAGAGAGAGAAAATGAGAGAGGGGAGAGAGGCATGACTCACCAACCACACACAGCAAAGAACGCTCGCAGACTCGCATAGATTTTTGAAACTCTCTCCCTGCCACATTGAAGCCCAGTTAAGAATAGAAAGAAAAGAAGATTTGAAGGGAAAAGATGTGCCTCAGCATGAATTCCAAAAATAATTATTAAACTTTTATAATTAATAAAACTTTCAAAATACACTCTCTCGCTCTCTCTCTCTCTCTCTCTCTCTCTCTCTCTCTCTCCTTCTCTCTCTCTCTCTCTCTCTCTCACACACACACACACACTCTCGAAAACCCTCAAACAACACACACATACTTTTCACTAACTTTTTAAATCAATAAAACTTTCATTCATAAAATGAACACATATACTATTCACTAACCCGTCGAGGAGGGGAGGGAGGTGACGTGGCTGCATGCAAGGAGGGGAGCCGGGAGCAGACCAACACGGTTGCATGCAAGGAGGGGGGACCATTTTGCACCATGTGTGTCGGTGTGTGTGTGTGTAGGTGTGTGTGTGTGTAGGTGTGTAGGTGAAGGTGTTTGTGCCGTGTGTGTGTAGGTGTGTGTTTGTGTGTGTGCACGTAGGTGTCTGTGTGTGTGTAGGTGAAGGTGTTTGTGCCATGTGTGTGTAGGTGTGTGTTTGTGTGTGTGCACGTAGGTGTCTGTGTGTGTGTAGGTAAGTGTGTGCTTGTGTGTGTGACAAATTCTACTCTCTCTCTCATTTCATTTTTCATTAAAGACAACACATGGGTATATGTGAATAAATGCACACACACACACTCTCTCTCTCTCTCTCTCTCTCTCTCTCTCTCACGCACACACACACACACACACACACTATTTCTTAAACCCTGAAACAACACACACTATTCACTAACTTTTAAAATTAATAAAACTATTCAAAATACACTCTCTCTCTCTCTCTCTCACACACACACACACACTGTCAAAAAAACCCACACACCCACAAAATACACACTCTCTCTCTTTCTCTCTCTCTCTCTCTCTCTCACACACACTATTTCAAAATCCCTCAAACACACACACACACTCTATTCACTACCTTTAAAAATTAATAAAACTTTCAAAATACACTCTCTCTCTCTCTCTCTCTCTCACTATGTCAAAAAAACCCACTCTCTCTCTCTCTCTCTCTCTCTCTCTCACACACACACACACACACACACACAATTTCAAAAACACACACACGCACACAAATACATACTCTTGCTCTCTCTCTCTCTCTCTCTCTCTCTCTCTCTCTCTCTCTCTCACACACACACACACACCCCCATAAAATACACTCTCTCTCTCTCTCTCTCTCTCTCTCTCTCTCTCTCTCACACACACACACACACACACACTTTCAAAAACCCTCAAACAACA
Source organism: Cibotium barometz (assembly GCF_041138505.1). Taxonomy (NCBI): domain Eukaryota; kingdom Viridiplantae; phylum Streptophyta; class Polypodiopsida; order Cyatheales; family Cibotiaceae; genus Cibotium; species Cibotium barometz. The sequence goes on along the minus strand of NC_141049.1, from coordinate 51,152,816 downwards.
CACATACTATTCACTAACTTTTTAAATCAATAAAACTTTCATTCATAAAATGAACACATATACTATTCACTAACCTGTCGAGGAGGGGAGGGAGGTGACGCGGCTACATGCAAGGAGGGGAGCCGGGCGCAGACCAGCACGATTGGATGCAAGGAGGGAAGGCCAAACCACCAAGCTCACCGCTAACGCGGCCGCATGCAAGGACACCATCGAACCCGTCGACGAGGAGGGTAGGGAGGTGATGCGGCTGCATGCACGGAGAGGAGGCCAAACAGTCGAGCTCTCGGCCAACGCGGCCGCATGCAAACCAACACAGGCCAAACAACCAATCTCTCTCTCTCTCTCTCTCTCTCTCTCTCTCTCTCTCACACACACACACAAACACGGGCTAGTTGCATGCAACCAATCTCTCTCTCTCTCTCACACACACACACACACAAACATGGGCTGGTTGCATGCAACCAATCTCTCTCTCTCTCTCTCTCTCTCTCTCTCTCTCTCTCTCCACACACACAGAGAAACACGGGCTGGTTGCATGCAACCAATCTCTCTCTCTCTCTCTCTCTCTCTCATTCTCTCTCTCTCTCTCTCTCTCTCTCTCTCTCACACACACACACACACACACGGCGCAAGGTTCTAGAACACCATCAAAGAAAGAGCTGGGCGCAAGGAATGCGGGCTTACCGTGGACGACACCGAGGAGGGGAGGTGCGCTACAGTGACCGAGGAGGGGAGGCACGCTACCGCAAACCGAGGAGGGCAAGGGAGGAACACCTACATCACCACCAGCAAGAATAGTAGGTGAGAGAGAAAATAAGGTGAGAGAGAGAGAGAGAGAGAGAGAGGGGAGAGGCATGGCTCACCAACCGCACACAGCAAAGAACACTCACAGACTCGCACAGAAACTCTCGCATAGATTTTTGAAATTCTCTCCCCGTCACATTGAAGGTATGTGGCGGCTACATGCACTGCCCGCCCTGCAACCTATGGGTCAGAGAGGTGGAGGGGTGGAGTCTGGACCTGCAAGCTTGAAGGAGGCGGCAGCCCTGCAACCTGCGGGTGACAGAGACATCGTGGACCTGCAACCTGCGGAGGAGGCGACTGCATGAAAGAAGGCGGCACACCCCCCAAAGAGTTTGCCACGTGGAGGGGGTGCACAAGCCCGCTTAAGAATAGAAAGAAAAGAAGATTTGAAGGGACAAGATGTGCCTCAGCATGAATTCCAAAAATAAAACTTTGATCAACAAATGGCACTACTCGAGTTCAATTACATTCATGAATGATTACCTTGAAAGAACAGCGAAGGAATACAAGTTCTTGGATGGTTTAGTGGACAATCAAAATAGTGCACGTACAGGATGAAGAGAACAGTAAAACCTGACAAGAAAATCTGTACATACAGATAGTAGTTGGGACTTTCAGTAAACAAGGAACCCAGCAATTTCTCAAAGCCGCCTTCATGACAATGTTTTTCTATCCTGTGAATTGAGTAGGCTTTTGATTTACCCCTCTTAATGTGTAAAAAATAGATGTTATGACACAGTAAATTATCAAACATTTGTTGAGATATATACCATCAACTTAAATAGAGTGTTCCCATTCTCCACATATATTAGATTAAAAGAAGCACAGTAGAACACATTCAAACTTACTCAGGCTATAAAAAAAAAGATTAAAAGACAACTCTCAAGAGTATCTTCACAGTTGTGGTCATCAGAAACTTGCAGTCCATGAGGAATATTCTGCTACAAATTTGAAAGAGAAAATCTTTATGCAATCTTTGTTAACCTTGCGAAAACAACTTGTAGTTCATCCCATGAAAATCCCCACTTCTTGTCATAAATCAGCAAGGAGAAATCCACTCGCCAACTATACTGCTAGCATATGAACAAAAAGGAGTTCCAAGCTTCGAGTTCTCGGTGCTCATTTTTACATGGGGGGCACATCGCGAAGTTGGTACCAAGAGAGACTTTACTGCAAGCTCAATCCCTGAAAGGGACGTTCAACTGAGCAGGAGATTCGACCAGAAATATTGCACTAAGCATACATTATGATACACCATTGAGGAAAAGCTCTACGATGGTCGAAGAAGCCATGACTTCATCTGCAGCATGGCATGGTCTTACTTCTGGTCTTGGTCTTAGGAACAACCTCAAACTACAGTACCATCCTTGATTGTGGAGTTTTTTAGAATGATTGTAATGCCAGAGCGAATGTAGAACCCGTCTGCAGACCTGTCACCTTCCTCGATGTTCTGAAAATTGACGATCAAAATGTCCAATGTCAGAAAGAACAGCCTAATCCCATTTTCAGGACTGTTGGTGTCAACAAATATAGTTTAAGGAAAATAAACCTCACCTCAGAGTTGGCTAACACTACATTCTTCCCAATTCTGGCATTCTTGTCAATAATGCAATTCCTGCAGTTGAAAACTTATCACAGTTATAGGGATGGGAGGAAAAAACATCATATCACGGATTATTTGTGTAGCTGCTATGCTAGCAGGGTGGATTGGGAGAGTAACATTTTGCTTAATATTTATTTAATTGCAGAAGGGGAAGTTGGGCTTGCTTCACATTCCGGTGGACACAACAGTGGCAAATCTTGATTTGTAGAAATAAGGTGTCTGCCCCTTTACATCTTCACACCATCCAGGCCTATCACTTTTGCTGAGTAACAGACAGGTTTTGGATAAAAACTTGTCCAGCCTGGACAAGAGGACACCTTCCAAAAAAAAGTAGGATGGAAGACTCCCGCCTAGAGATTGCTGCTCTATCCAATCAGTCCAACCTTTGTGATGGTAGGGTGCACCACTATTTTCAACTATTGGTGTCTGCCAATGCATCTGAATCCAGCCAAGTTGAAGAAAGTGTGCAGAGATTAGTATTGATTAAGTAACAGAGTAGCAAATCAGCACCTTATTTTGGAATTTTCTCCTACTCCCACTGGCACTTTCCCTTGAGCAAGAAGGGCTGCTTGCTCAGCATCTGTCTCATAATAATCAGCACCAAGCATAACAGTATCCTGAAATCAACCCCCCGTTCCAGGGTAATACTCAGCCAACTTAGCAACAAAAGAGCCTCCTTTAACACAAGGACCAATCAATCATTATCTGGTCGCTATACAAAGAAGTAAACAAAACTGCATGTAAAGATAGACTAGTTATGCCTACCTTCAATTCCACACCATTTTCAATGCGGGACCTGATTCCCACGATGGAATGCTCCACCGAGCATTCCCGCAAGAAGCACCCATGTGAGACTATTGAGCCAACTATCTGTACAAAAATTAAGCCACTGGATCAAAAATCCGAACAACACTTTGCTGCTGGGTGTGAACATATGAAAACAACTCAATGCAGCCATGTCCTCACCTTGCAGCTATCAACTTTAGTTGGTGGAAGATATCGTGGAGATGTGTATATGGGTTTAGCAGCATCATAGAAACTGAACTTTGGTGGCTGCATCACCAAAACAAAAATAATACAACCCCGTATCTATGTACCTTCTTAATGGTATAATAATAAAACGGAATCCCACCACACACAACACAGCATGCTATTTGATTCTTATCTAAAAGCATGTGAATGCATGTGTGTTGCTGTGGGCAGAATGTACAAAACACATCGAAAGGCCGTGTATGTGCACCTGGGCAGTAAGAGCTAAATTTGCTTCATAGAAAGATCTGATGGTTCCAATGTCCTCCCAGTAGCCATCAAACAAGTAAGCCTGTTCAATTACCACAATTTCAAAACACTTCCAAGGTCCTAGTAGCCCATCGCAAGCCCATACATTTAAAAAGCCAATACAGGCACACTTCTCAATCCACCTAACCAGCCCACTCAAGGCATATTACACATCAAACTCACATGACAGATTTCGCATCCTCGCCCTTACAAATATTGTGCACCATTATTACATGGGAATATGGAGCCTAGTATGAATCTACTGTTAAGAGCTTTCTGCACAAGCTGTATGAATAAGATGGAGAGAGAGAGAGAGAGAGAGAGAGAGAGAGAGAGAAGGAAAAAGAGGGTTTGGAAAGGAGAGGAAAAAAGGTTGCCGCAGACAACGACATTGGTTCTTTCCAAAGAATGCATCAAACTTTAAGTTACCTTAACATTGCACTCTTTTGCAGAGGCAGGAATGATTTCTGAACCAAAATCATTTGCCGTAGGATACCGCCACCTGCAAGGAATAAACAATGGAAAAGGTCACGGTATGGCATCTCAATTCACTTTACAGTGAACACACCACTGCACCCACTCACCTAAGCAGCTTCAGAAGAATGTCTTTTTTGAAGACATAAACTCCCATGGATGCAATGTAAGGTGTTTTCTTTGCCTCCTCTGGAGACAAACCTAGAACACTTGTGTCCACCTCCTGATATGAGAGACTTCCCAATAAGATCCAACGCTATGGAGCAATCACTAAGTTAAAGATCAACACCGCACGAGCTCTTCCTGTAGAGAAACTTTACCATAGCTTTAAGATCATCTCCCTTAGGTTTCTCAGAGAAATACAAAACACGACCTTTGCTGTCAATCTTCATCAAGCCATAGTCTGATGCTCGGCTGCAACAAACAGAATGTCAAACCAACTAAAGGCAAGCACAAGACATTAACAATTTACCAAACTGATAGGGAAACTTCAGGACATTGAGATAACAAAGTTTGGTGATCCCAGTACAACAATAATGGACTGAGAAGAAAACAATTAAACAGCATCAGAAGAAACATTCTCACAAGGATGAAGAAACTATTAGCCTCATTTCATGACAAAGTCAATACCCACAATGAAAGTTTCCTTGGTCTATCAAGAATTAACAAAACCACTAGCATCACCTTGCATACTACACAAGAACCCCTACGTAACATGTGAAACACCACACAAAAAATATGAGATGAAGATTAGGGACTCATACACAGCTTACCTATCATCTATGGGCACACAGGATATTGTAATGTCAGCATCGCTATCCTTGTGCTTCTGCAAAGCCAATACATAAATTAGACATCATGTTTGCTATGACCTGTGAGTAGACCTATAGTTTTCAATACTTATACTCAAGCTAATATTTTACTGTCATTAGGTAATGTGGACTGCATGCTTGAGCCTTGCGGACTTCGCAAGCTGTAAAAGTTCAACCTGCACAAAGTCCATGTAATCCATGCGATACAGATGGTCGCCTGAAAGAATAAGAACATGTTCGATGTCTGCATTTTTGGCATCCTGTAAGGACCCAAGCAATCTTGTTAGCACCCAAATAAGGTTGTGCATGATGGCAAGAAACTAAAAAGCAATCAAATCACATGTAAATACTGCAAAAGCTGGTCAAACTGGAGCACTTGCAGCTTACGAACGTTTACTAACCAAAAGCATCCCTTCAGGATCCAAACTATGGAACATAAACCTGTGAGTCCTCAATTAAGCTACAGAATGTGTAAGAGGCACCTCAAAAAGCCACGTGAACTGTCGCACCGCATCAGCAGTACCCTGGAACCAGTTCATCCCTGCCTCTCCAGGTCTTTGTGTGGCTGCCAACACCTGGAAACATCTCTTCTCAGTAGTTGAGAGATCATCATATCAACCCACCTCAAAGTCATGCTTAAGAGTTCTATAAAGCTGTAGCATAGACTTGCCACTAGCAAGAACATGATAAATCAGGTTATTTCTCTTTTTCACTCTCTTTCTAGTAAGTACCTCCACAAAACCATCACCAAAGTTGACACCATTGCCAAAGTTATAAGTGCGGGCAAGATGTCGGTTCAGAGAAGTCGAATTGAACTGGGTGAGAATGAAAACTTTGTTGATGCCACAATTAATACAGTTGCTCATAGGCACATCAATCAATCGATAAGCACCACCGATAGGCACCTACAATACATGAAAATAAACATAAGATAAGATAACATTTTCTCAGCAACAAATAAAATAAATCAGAGCAACAGTACTAGGGTAAGCATACTGCTGGCTTTGCACGCCGTTTTGTAAGAGGAAACAACCGGGTTCCAGCTCCTCCTCCTAGAATGATTGATACCACAGTACGAGGGTCAACACGGGATTTTTCTGTGCCAGGAGTCTGCAAAAAAATTACCGTAAGAAAACAAGAAAAAATCTTCTTTCTACAGTCTTTAAAGAGCACAACTTTGTGGTGCATTGAGCTTTTGAAGAGACTAATCCTCTCCAAAAAAAAAAAAGGGCATTCAAAAGAACTGCTATACAGGAAATTGATAGATGTGCATTTTGTGTGCATCCAATTTTGTCTTAACTGACCACAATGATCTTTATCCCTTTAGCACATCCAAACCTCACTACATGAAATACACACAACTCGTGTTCAAAGCCCACTTAAATGATCTAGATCATTGGGCCAATAGTGCATCAATAATGGAGCATTCACTACCACTGCAAAAGCTCCATCAGTAGGTTATTTAACGCCCAGTAGAATTCATCCAATGCATGGCCACTTGCGAAGCCTCTGTCACACTGACTCATACACCTAATGAGAAACACTGCATCAATCCTGGTAAGACATGGGAATTGCAGCCAATGGAAGAGCTCTGAGAAAGGACTGTTTTGAGTCCACTCATGATGACTGTCAACTGAAAAAACAACATAAAACGCACAAAAAAGGAAAAGAACAACCAATAAATCAGCTTTATTTATTAAGGGATGTCGGGGTCATTTTGCAGGATCTAGAGCTTCAGAGCTAAAAGACGAACACTATGTACAAGATTGCCTCCAATTATGGCTATCTTTGCCACATTTTGCCGCTTTTAAAATTTAACAGTTGGCTAGTTTTGACCCGAGATGATCAGCATTGACCAGTCTTCTCAGCTTTAGCCATGGTTGACCAGTGTCGACCATGGTTTGACCAGGGTTGACCAACTATTGACCATTGCTTTTTGACCAGATTTAAGCAGCTATGACACATTTCCAGGGCTATGGAGAGTTATGGCTAGGTTTAATCAAGGTTTAACCAGCCTTGACCAAGGTTTGACCATCCATCTTTACATGGTATTACGGGGGCTGCAAATCAGCCATACTGGCCTGCAGATTAGCCACTGAGCATCTGCTAAGATGGCTTTCTGAATAGCATTTCACTAATATTTATCCAGTTACATGCTCCCCAAGTAAAGGAGGCATACGAGACGCTTGGCATGGAAAGCCAAACTGCTAATTTGCTATTGATTTTTGGTGTATGTCTTAGCTGACTTTGACAGTAGCACATGATTTGGCTATCACACAAAACTTGTCTTTCTGGATAGGCAGTTGATGTACAGTGTGCAATGAATTTTGTATTTATGGAATAAAAAAATACCGAAAGAGGGGGAAGGGGGACCAGCCCAAGCTCATATGCACGTTAGTGCACATAGCATAATTGTACAATGGCTGAGGGTACATCTGCTGACCATTCTTGATCCCAAAATTGTAACTCACAGCAAGTGCAACAGTTAAACTAGGTCCAGTAGGCACAAAAAGCAGACCATGGGAGAGCATGAAGAATGATGCAAGCGCAACAGTACCAGATGAACACATGCTGAAGCGAAATCCTAAGAATTGCTTGATGTACAATCCAGAATACTAGAACAAAACACAAACATATGCCCTCTAAAAGAGCCACTAGTCATTATGCACCCCCCTTTCTCCCTCACTTCTTCCTCCTAGAATCCAACCAATACAACATGACAAAAGTTGCACGGCAGCATGCAGACCCAACAATGATCAACTAGCCAGAGGGTGGTCCTCACTTCTTGTCACCTAAGAGATGAAGCCTTCTCTGCAAGCATGAGTGACTTCAACAGCATCAACCCAGTAAAGTCAAATGAACAGACGTTTGACATGACCTTTTGACAGCCAAGCCCACCAATGTCACTGGTTGGTCACAGGAGTAGTACCAGCGACAAGATAGTAGTGGTCTGATTTGCATAGGTCTACTTAAGTCACTTACGGTTACAGCTTTACAAGTCACAGCTGCACCATAAGGCCAAATTCTAGCAACCCCAATGAAGCTAAGCATGTGTACTCACATGAGCTGTGCAGTGAGGGGTGCGTTGTTTGCACCCTATCACGATTTGCTGGGGCACTGAGAACTTCAAGCAGAGAACCCGGTGTGAAGAGCCAGGAGGCAACAACCACAAGCAGCATTAAGAGATGGTTATCATTATGCGGCAGCTGAATTACTGCGTCAGACAATGGGGTGTCTCAAAAATTACAAGAGCAGAGAAATTCCTCCATCAGATTGTCATAATGTGGTTCAAACTTAACCTCCAATTTATTAGAAATTTATGTCCATGTACTTGAGGCACCCTCAATGTGTCTGTTTCTCAGCATTCTATCGATTAGTCACAGATGCCCAGACAACAGCTTGAAGAAAATGCTGTCAAGTAGCAAGACTGAGGCAATGACGAACAAACCTTGAGGCCATCAATTGTCTTGCCATGCCTCTTTTAGTAATGTTCATTAGTATTGCTGCAGCTGCTGATGAAGTGTCAGCTTTAATAAAGCTTGGTTGGATTAGCATGGTGTGAATTTTGATAAGCAGATCACCCACTTACCCAAAGCTCAAAAAAGGAAGGCTTACACCCCTTCGAAAGCATCAACTAATGATAATCTGATCAGCCTAGGCGCAAGATATCATGAAACTCCATAAGAAGTTGGCTTTCTGAGTTTGATTAAGGAAGCCATTAGCTTAATCCCCTATGCAGCAAAGTCTGCGTATTGTCGAGCAACTGCGTGATTCAGACGCACAAAATGCACCAAAGAAACGCATACGTTTTGAAGAAATGCTCGCACGACAGCTGAACAGAAAGGCGTGGAACTGAGACGGTGAACAGAGTATAGTTCTGAAGAAGCAATGATAGAGAAGGATTGTTACCGCGAGCTGTTGGGCGAGGTCCGATAAGACGGAAGTCGAAGACGCTGAGGCGCGGCAGGAACGATGGTGGTGCTGCTGCGGCTGGCGATGATGGTCTCCAAGGTTTGAGAGGGGAGGCGTAGGGGAGCTATGGCGGGGAGAAAACAGAGAAGTTTCAAGAAAGGAAGAAGAGGAAGGCAAAGAAGAGGAACTGCAAAGGAAAGGCGAAGAAAGGAGGAGGGCAGAATCAGAAGAAGCCATAGCGGGCAAGAAGAAGAGGCGGAGGAGGAGGAGAAGGAGAGAGCTCTCTCTGTTGTTATGCCAACGGACGGTCTCCCCACACACACACAGAGGGTCCTGCACAATTAATATGTCACGCCATAGAAATGGAGCTTCGAAGCTCTTTCGGCAAATTTTTTGTGTTTAAAATGCACTATGGTGTGCTGTTCGTTTCTGCTAATCGTTCACATGCACCCCTAAGACCACCACGCACCTCACCAACTCTATCCTCAATCGTAGCCATCCATCTCGCCATCTAACGGCAATTGCCTCCCTCCCGTGATGCATGTAGCTTCAATCTATTCGTTCTTTATTCTATTCGTTCTTTATTTCAATTTGTTTAGTGCAGAGTTATTTTCAAAGAAATCTGAGTTTGAATATACGTATATATATTCCTTCTAAATCTTCATTCACACACTTGTCCACACTCTGTTTGTAACTATTGACACGCATTCTAGTATAGAAGCATGATTGATTTTGTACTCTAGATTCTTAAAAGATGTGTGGAGTGAGGTGGCCCCATGGAGTGGAGAGAGAGAGAGAGAGAGCGCCAAAAGTTTGTTTCAAATGACACCGAGAGAGAGAGAAGAAGAAGAAGAAGAAGAAGAAAAGAAGGGGGGGTGGCGCTAACTTCCGTACTTACAAGGTGGAAGGGTCTTTCACATGGGTTTAGACTCTAGTACTAAGAAACACACAAGAAGCAAAATAGTTAGTAGTTCACATGCTATAAAAATAGTCAGTATTTCACATGAAAAGGGACTAATATTGAACAAATTATCAAGTTAGCAAGTGAAAAGTCATCTTATGACAAGGATTTATTAGGTTATTCAACTTTGTTGCACCTGTGATCCCTAATCAACTTTGTGCTTTTACAAGTGCATGTGAATGTATGAAAAGTCTCTACCCTCAACTTACCCCCCCCCTCACATGTCACATACTCAATCCATCTACATCAATCTTGTGAAGGTGATCACACACATTGTCATGTGTTCTCACTTACCCACCTACCCTTCACGCATACATCAGCCCAAGATTTCCACCATCAACATGGAACACTAAATGAATAGACTATTGTGATCTAGGATAACATGAACTAGTTATGAGGGTCATAAGGATTGTTATTGACAAAGAAACAATAACTTTCTCGATCATTCCACCAAAACTCGAATATAAATGAAAAAGTTACTTGGCTAACATCAATAAAGAAGCTTTGATTGCATTCCAGTGTTTAGCATTAGCAAACATCATTTTATTGTGGTACATTCAATTAGTAAAATCAATCTTAATTATCCAATAGTAAATTTTAAAATGAGGGACATTTCAAATCGCAAGCTTTTTGACAAAAAAATCTAAAAATTTTGTAACATATCCAACAAAATTCTAATGAAAGTGTAAATTACCTTGAAAATGTATTGTAAAACGAGTATGGCATTCCATTGGAACATAGAATATCACACAAAAAAGGTCAAAAAGGTTGAATGCATAACTATGTTTCCAACAAAGGCCACCTACTAAAAATGCAAAATCTTTTGTACTATCCCTACCAAGTGTCCCAAAATAAAGCATGGTCCAAGGTTAGATTTTTAAGTGTTAGTAGCTTTGTGGAGATGTTGGAAGCTGCAATACCTCTAGGTGACTAAGCTTGGGCTGGTGTATAGCAATATTGTCTAGCCCAATATCCTCAAGTATATAGCATATCTATGCATGAAATGGTACAAAACCATATTACAAACAATTAGCCCTTACCAATGCGTGCAAGATGGCTCCAAACAAATACGAACTTTGTAGATGACTCCATCAAACTTTGTAGATGGTGCCATCATATAAGATAAATCAAATAATGTATTAGTTGGATCTCTTGATACCCTTGAGATCTTGATCTCGTGTTCCATCTTTCACCGAGTGATGGTAGTAACATTTAGAGAGTCATCCCCTTCATGGAAACATAGGAACACCATCAAACCTTGTGACATGGCTTGTAACAACAAATCATTTCATCAACTTTATGGTGCAATAGATGGTGCCATCATATAAGATAAATCAAATAATGTATTAGTTGGATCTCTTGATACCCTTGAAATCTTGATCTCGTGTTCCATCTTTCTCCGAGTGATGGTAGTAACATTTAGAGAGTGATCCCCTTCATGGAAACATAGGAACACCTTACACCGTAGATTTGTCCCTTCTTGTGATGGTATAAACATTTCTAGAGAATCATCCTCTTCAAGGTTATCAGTGGTCATGGAAACATAGGAACACCCTAGATTTGTCCCTTCTGCACTTCTAATATAAGGTCACTTCATGTCTATTGAGAGGCTGGATGCACCCATGTCTTCACAATCCATTTATTTAGTGTAGTATCTATTTTGTCTATTAAGCACCATGAGGGCTTGCCCATGTGGTAGGCCCACTCGAGTGTGAGGGGGAACGTGAGGGGAAGCATTTTTATTACATTCTTGGTTTGTTTTAATTCAAACTGTGTAGGCTTGGGTTGTTTTAATTCAAAGAGTGTAGGTGTGAACAAAACATTAGTCAAGGGCATTTCTCTATGCTAAGGCTCAAGCATTTTGTGTCTGGCAAAGATCTAGAACATACACTCTGTGGTGCAGAGAAGGGTTGGGGTTAGGGCAACCCAGCCTTAGTGTTGTCAATCCCCTCAACATGCAGCATTCTTCAAATCAACCGCCATCAAAAGGCCAGTAATTTCTATCAAAATGTTTATATGAATTCTATTCTAGGGATCCTATTGTGATAATGCATCATTAAGACTTTTGGCCTAGGGTTCTTGTTGTACATCTAATGTTCAAGAATTGTAAAAAGTGTGGAAATCAAGTGATATTGTTGATACGCTCCATTGATGCTCATGGCCGATCTAATGTTCAAAAATTGTGAAAAGTGTGGAAATCAAGTAATCTTGTAATATTTAGGGCCTCCATTATCCTTTGGATATCATACGTGAATTATTTGCATCATGAGAAATGTTTGGCTTTCCATGATGAGGCTAGCACAGTTACTTGGGACTATTGGTGATTTGGTGATGGGTTTGTAGTTTTCATCAAACTAAGAGGCTGGGATACTTGCCACATGATCCATGTTGAGCAATGGATCATCTGTCTCTCAGCAATGTGTTGGATTTCATTGCACCAATACTTTGTTCATGATTAATTTAGCCTCCTTGTTGTCCTAGATCAACCTCATTTGCAAGAAAAAAATCCTTGATGGCACATTGTGTGGGATAAGCTAATTAGATATTTTGTGAAGCTCAAGGTCCAAGTTGAGGATTACCTTGCCCAAAAGTATGATATCAATGAGTTCTCCTAAGTTTTTCTTTTGGACCCTATCATGGTGCACAATCTCTTGTGTTGGCACCCATCTTACCCCCAGGAGTTATGATGCCCTCCCTTATGTGATGCATTATAGGGTGCTTTAAATGAATGTGCTCCTTCCTAGACTAGATTGCTCAAGTTGCCTTCATTTATTCATGTAGATGCACCTTGTAAAGGTGTATTTCAAGTTTGTTTCAAAGAAGAACAAGAATTTTAGTTCAACATTACACTTGGGAATAGAATGAAGTAATAGAAAATCTAACCAAACAACACATGATCATTCATAAAATTCTACAATGATTTAAATGATTAGGTTAAACCCTCCCAACAAGATCTTGCAAAAGATCCCTAAAGAAGATGGTGAATGAAAATAGGACAGATTGGGACCATAAGCTTCATTCATCATTCTTGGACAAGATGGCAAGGGGTCAAATGCTATTTTCAATTGTATATGTATGGCTTGGAAGTAATAATTCCCATGTAATTTATGGTTCCAATTTTATGGTGGGTAACACTATTTTCTAGATTTCAAAGGATTCCAAAGAGCATTGGCTCTTAGTGAGAAGCATCTCTAGAGTCTATGGTGGCTAGCGGGGATATCATTTAGTGTGGATGATGAAAATTGATGGAAGTTGTAGGTGGATCGGAATGCCAAGTTCTGTATGTTTGAGGTTGGTGATCGTATCTTATTATTTAATTCTTGGTGGGGCTAAAGATGCATTGGGTTTCAGCCCTTATTGGATTTCTAGAAAGATCGAATTAGGCATGTTTGAGCTCACCACATTAGATGGTGTTAAATTTCCCAAGGCCATAAATGGATTTCAACTTAAACCGTATTATGGGAAGTTAACACGACCGATTACTCAACCTTCTCTTCTTTATATGTATATGTGTTATGATGGTTATGTTACATGTGTATACACATATATATCCAATGCATTCTTTTGCGTGATGTATTGAGTTCATGCAGTTATTGTACCTCATTTTTTATGTAACAAAACTATCATACTTATGCGGTAATACCCTTAGATAGCAATAATGAGAGAGATCTGAGAAGAGCACACTCATGCCAGTTATAGCCATCTATCATCAAAGTCATGGAGATCTTTGACTCTGGCGAGAAACACCTCCACTATTTGAAGCTGATTTTCGAGATTCTAAATCCTTGAGGAATTTGTGGTCTCGTACTGGATTTGCAACAAGGTACATGCTTATGTAGCTATGGAGACATGTTGCACCATGGTCAACACACTATCTTCCACACTCGTGATGATGATGGCATAGAGAGCATCTGAATCACTTCGTCGCCAAGCTTGGACAAGGTCAACAAAACATGTGGTATAGGGTTGCCATTGTCTACATCCCTTGTTGGTGGCGAGTGAACATCAACAATATGACAGTGTCCCGAAGTTCATAGCAAGAAAGAATAGCCTTAAGCTTGAACTTCCAAAGAGGATAATTGGTGCCGTTAAGATTTTCATTCCATCAGCACATCAAATGGTGGTGGGCGGGGTCTTACGAAAGATGTTATTTTCTCTAAGGGACTGCTAGACATCAATTAGAAAAGAAGTTTTATATTGAGTCAGAGCTCTGTTGCCATGTAAGAGGTATCGATACAACATGTGGTGTAGAGAACACTCACAAGAAAAAGGATCTTTCACAACACAAAACTTTAAAGCTCAAACTGCATAATAATAGAGATAGAGAAGAATATTGTATGATTGAAGTGATATGATAGTAAATGGCAAATCTCCACACCCATGTGCTCCTGTGAAGGGAGCCTTGATGGCTAATCCGATGGAGGTTGTATGCTAGTTGAAGCTAGGGAGTAAACTCACATTGAAAAGTGATGAAATGTGAGGAGAAGGGGCTGGCCGTGTATGTATTTAGGCCTACATATGCGAGGCGTGCATGATGGGGCAGCCATGACATGACCACATAGGTCCACGGTCATAGTCAGTGCCATCGTCTACGGTGTAGACTCAACTCATAAATATGTACTAGACACTATGTAGAATTATCCCCACCTCCACCAGTGGCCATCTGTGAGCTCATCTTGGGTCCTATATTTGGGCCCCATAATATTAGGATAGAGTATCCAAGAGTAAAGTCCACCTATTCTATGTTGACCATTATGAGACAATGGTCCAATGCATGTAGCCTATTTGGTAGTGTGCCAAATCTATTCCCATCCATCTTTAAACCTTATGGCCTCTTGGGCCACCTTCCCATGTGAATTCGAGGATGTTGGCACCCAGGTTGCTCAACCATGGCCACTCCTCATAATGGGGGCTATACAAACATGAGCTAGCCAGTGCCTGGATACAACATAGAATGAGAGTGGAGCAATGACATCCAATAGTTTCATGGGTCTATTATTGTATATAGAAATCTAGATATAGAGCTGAAGAAGTTAAATGTGCAGTTGGGGAAAGACCGGAGTGGGGGTGTTCTTAGCAATGATGCATGGTGCCAAATCTAGGGCTTTAACAATGGTGATGCCATCTCTGTGAAGAAGAGAAAGTCTATAAATTTTAAATTTTTTGAAGACAATAGTACCTCCCAAAGGCTCTACAAGGAGGAGGAGCTAGAGATGGTGGTGGTGGTGGTGGTGGTGGTAGTGGATGTGTGGACCTTATAAAGCTACAACTGACTTCTTCCACCACCCTAGGTCGAGTTGTGTCCAACATAACATACCCCTTTCACACTAGAGCAAGTGACCTAGTATACTCCTATTATAAAAGTGCCTCATGCAAATGGTGAAGGACAAGCCTTCATGGCATTCCCTTAAGGAGGTGGATCTCTCCTGTGCACTACTAGTACATGGTGAAGGACAAGACCTTGTGGCACTCCTTAAGGAGGTAGATCTCTCCTGGGTTCGGCACGCCTCGTGCACATATCAACAACATAGTGTTGGTATTCTTGTAATTATGGAATCTTCGAGCGGAGAAGCAAGCTCTCAAGCCCTAGCTTTTACAGTGCATATGGTCCCCTTGTGAGACATGTCGCGTCATTGATATGGTAGTTGATCTAGTCCCATAGATAGATTAGGACTAGGCCATTCTAGTTAGCCTTTCAAGATGAGATATGAACAAGAAAGGGCCGTATCCCCTACTAATAGGTATGTAGTGGTACGGTCACCCCATTAGTATGGGAGATATGAACTAAGAAAGGCCTTATAAGAAATGGGTTAGTGAGAAAAAAAATGATTAATATTTCCACACAAAATATCTCCCATATCTTTTAGATGATTGTTGGAGTTTTTTTGACCCCCAGGCATTTATTTAGTGCATTGCATATGCATGCTTTATGTGTATCATTATTTATTCACCCGTACATGCACAATATTTTAAATATTAGCTCACATGCTCACGTCGTGACAATTACAACGTTGCTCTCACTCGATCTCGGCCAAAGTTTCTCATTCTCACAGGAAATTTTGAAGTAAATGCACATACGCATGAAGATCTCGGCACACTTAACCGTTTTCAATGCTCAAAGAACAGAGAAGATTGTCTCGTTCATGAGAGAAAAAGTGAACCAAACTATGATATCAAAGGCCCAGCTGGCGAGGAGAGAAACCTCTCTCTCTCTCTCTCTCTCTCTCTCTCTCTCTCTCACACACACACACACACACACACACACATTTACTTGTTGAAAGGAGAGTAGGTTCAAAGTTCTATATGAACCCTAATTTCAAAAGCCTCCAAACAATAAATAGGATTATTTTGATAGCATGTGGCAATCAAAATAATCTATAGGATTATTTTGATTGCATGTGGCAGTTTTGTGAGAAGCTTTTCCTTTTGAAAAAAAAGAAGGCACATACACATATTTACTTGTGATTTCACACATAAAAACACCCTACTAAAAATTGTATAATTCTATTGATTTGATATCTTGAGCGAGAGGATTCACACACTCAAGAATGGCGACAACATCAACAATGACACAAACAAATTTAGCAACACTTAGCGAAAGGAGATAAGCTTTTTTTCCCTTTTCCATCTTCATTTGAGCCAAGATAACATTGATAAACAACAATATTAAAAATTCCATCATCACACATCTTAAATATTTTGCCAAACTCCTATGATACACATTTTTTACACACTTGTCAGCATCATCATTGTAAATTCAGTGCATAATATTTATACTCAAACTTGATTTGTTTTTAGTGATTGTAGACACATTATAAGCATTACAAGAATATTAATCATATAGCATTTGTGAAAAGGTGTGGGGGTTGAGTTTGATTGCATTGCATACTCCTGGGAGGGCAGATAGTGAACATAGACGCACACTCCAGCCATAGGTCCTTTTCTTCTCGGGCTTCGCTTTGGGAGTTGAGGAGAGTTGTTAGTTTTGAGTAGCTTTCTTTTCTAGGTGTCCTTGGTCTTAGGTTTAACTCCATAGTTTAGGCTCTAGAATATTTCATGACAATGATCTTATCCCTCCACCCCCTACCTCTTTCCCTATTTTCCCTCTTCTCTCCTCCCTACTTCCACTTTTTCCCCTAGTTTCCCTCTACTCTCCCTACTTTTTCCCCTACTTTCCCTCTCTACTCTTCCTACTTTCACTTTTAGCCCCACCACTTAGAACTCTCCCTTTCCCCTATTTATTGCTCGAGGGGTTCACTTAAAAATATGTAAGTCTACTATGTGAGATCATTAGGAGAGGTTTTTTTAACCAAGATTTTGAAAAAAATTTACAAAATTCTATTTACATAAGGGGGTTTTAAATGGCATTTTGGAAAAAAAACTCGTAAGTTTATAAAGAAAAAGGGGTCATTTTACTGAGTCAAATTTCATAGAAAAGGGTATTTTTTAAATTCCCTTTGAATGCACATTGTATGTAGGCATTCCTAAAAGTACACCCCTCGAGATTTATTGCCCTTACATCATTCTCACTCTTCACCACAACATCACCTGGCAACCAAAAATTGACCTAAAATTTTGACTTTTGTAACTACCATCAAACTTGCACTCCCATATCTACCTATGATAAACATAAGTTTTTTTAATATCCATAATCACTTCACTTATTTACCTACAAATACCTCGACCACCACAACATCATCAGAAAAGCATTCCCATACCTACCTATGATAAAAATAAGTTTTTTAAGATCTATAATCACTTCACTTCTTTACCTTCAAATACCTCGACCACCACAACATCATCATGCACATTAAATGACCTTTAAAAGAGCTATCGCATATTTATCTATGATCAAAATATGTTTTTAAATCTCTAAAATCTTTAGATTAGATTGCATAAATCACTCTTTCATTCATTTTAATTAGATATGGGCCACCACATCATCATCTCATCCAAAAAGTGACTAAGTATTAAAAAAAAACTCAAAGTTGTAACTACTCCACAAGAAGCTATCACATACCTACCTACCTATGATCAAAAAATGCTTTTTTTCTATCTATAATCATAGTTCTTAATCATGACTTCTCACCTCTCTCTCTCTCTCTCTCTCTCTCTCTCTCTCTCTCTCTCTCTCTCTCGTTGCATCATGCCTTCCCCTTTTCGAGTGTTGCAATGGCCTACAATCTTTTCAAGTGTTGTAATGACATGTAATCTTTGAGAAAAAAATATGAGCTAAGCACTTTTTTCCTATTTCTATACTCCCCAAAACCTTTTCTCTAAATCTTCTTGCAATTTGGGAGACTTCTCCCTTCCACTCACAATTCCCTAAAGTCAATCCTTATGGGTACAAATTTAAGCTTTACTTGCCATGTATGGAAACTCTCACAATTAAATTTATCCACTATGAGTGGAGTTGTTATGACTATCGAGATGTGAAGGTCTTAGTAATGGAGTGACCCAATGCCACTGTCTAGTCCCTTATAAAGAAGAGAGAGAAATTTTATATGATAACTCTTCCAAATTTTAAAAACTGTAAAGTACTTTATTTTGGGAGAGAAAATTCAAGTATTAAACCAAGGAGCAAATGATGAAACACAAGGCTTTAGCAACACCCCAATGGTAGAATTGAACCCTTAATGGCTCATACCATGATTAGCATCAATCACACTATTAATAGAGGTAATACTAATAGGCTTGATTACATCTCCATTAGCCACTAATTGTGACTCGCAATCTTGATTAAGCCATTCCCTAACATTTGGGCTGGACATTCTATATACACCTTCACATTTGGGCTTCCTTTGAGCCTTTGAACCTTAGTCTATGACTAATACAATTGATACATCAATTGAGGGTCACAGAGCACTCCCCCTTGCTCCCAAAGTTTACTACCCATCACTTGCTATTTTTAGCAAATTTTGACAATAAGCATACACATTCATTCCCTTACAATACTTGCGAGCTATTATCGTCTCTACTCTTTCTTGTTTTGTATGCTATTAAATCTTACTTGCTTTAATAGATGTATACTAGATATATTTGATTGTAGGTTTCCCTCTTCCATTGGTCCTTCCCTATCCACCTTTTATAGGAGAGAACCAACACAAAGGCTATCTCCTTCTTGCCTCCATCTAGGAAAAGGAAGCTCTACCTTCACCCCCTAGCAAAGGAGCATTCTATGTGACAATGGAGTGAGGATGTGACGAATGAGCTAGCACACCCACATCTGTGGAGTTGCTTGTAGCTTGATTGTAGCTCGAAGGCAAGACCCAATAACACTTTATTCGGGCAAGACTAAGATAAGTTCTTGACTTGAACATATTTGGCATCATTGACGGGGACTAGCCTAGGGCTTAGATCCATTATTTTGTCTATTTCAAGCTATTGGGATAACCCAATATTGCCCGGTGTTGATTAGGAGGCCACACACCAAAAAGCACACGATTTTAGGTCTTTGGATGTGTTTAGTCTGTTGTTTTTTATTTCGTTTGGAATCTTGTGTGTATTTGGGCATTCTAGTTACATATCTTGGAAAGGGAAACCTTGCTTTTATTGACCTTTTGCATAATTTCAAAGCCCACAACAAGGCTTTGATATTATTGCACTAAGCCAATTGTATAACTAAATCGTTGTACAATTGAGTTGAATTATATAGTTGAATCATATATGGCATACAATTCAATTATATATGGCATATAGTCACATCGTATAACTCAATCGTAGTACAACTAAGTTGAATTATACACTTGAATCTTATATGAGATACACTGATTCAATCATATATGGTATATGACATACACTGATTCAATCATATATGGTATATAGTTGAATCATTCAATTTTATTATATGGCATATAGTTGAATTATACGATTTTGTTATATGGCATATAATTGAATTGTATGGCATAAAGTTGAATCATGCAATTCAATCGTATGTCATATAGTTGTAGAAAAAATAGAGGATGAATCTTGGAAAATTTTCATTTCTCAAGGTTAGGGGAAACCTTTTAACTCCAAAACTCTAATAGGGTTGGAGCACAATGGATGCCATCTAATTAATACACTTGAGATCTAGTCAAACTTTAGGAAACAATATCTAACCAGATGATAATGTATCTAACAATATGTGATTCTCTTATCAAGCCAGCCTAGGATCTTGTTTCTCTATTGAAACCCAAGGAAGTGATGCTAACACCAAATTAGGTTAACTAGATGCTCTCTATATACATAAGAGAGTTAGTACTAAGAGGCACTATAAAAGTTGTAACCTTTATGAGAAAGCTAGACATGACCAAACACAATTAGTTAACTTATGAGCTTTGGGTGTCCAAGTTGTGAATAATTCCCAATTGTGTATAATCCATTTTCTCATAATGAAAGGACACAATCCCCCTTTGTGCTAATTGCACGAGTTCTCTATTTACCTATTTGCTTTGTGTGTGTGTGAGAGTGAAATAATTGAGACTAAAAGCTAGATTAATTCTTAGTTTATTTTATTATTTTTGGTGTGAGAGAGAGTAGATAGTGAGATGAGAGTGAGTCCTTGTGCAAGAGGTGCAACATCTTCCTTGGTGGTGAAACTTGGAAGAGAGAGCTAGCTCCCCATGGTTGTTACATGTTCTTACCTTTTTGTGAATGGAAGAGAGGAGTTGAAGAGCGAGCCAAAATGGGTCATATATTTTTGGCACCATTGCTATGGGGATATAATCTTGTTTCCTCCACTCTTTTTAGAGCCTTCCCATATCCAAGTAACTTTTTTCTTACCTATTGTTCTGTGAAAAGTGTTGTGGTAGGTTGAGAAGAGGGTAAGGTTATGTGTGTGTTGAGTGTTGCCTTCTTTCTTTAGCATTACAGAGTGGGCAAGTGAAAACAACATTGTGCATCAAAAAAACCTCCAAACCAATTTGCAAGTGAGATTAATTTTTTGTGCCATTAAAGTCTTTTTCACGTCTTGAAAACCAAGTAGTCTTTATACCATGAAAATCTCATGAACCTGTCAATTATTGAGGTATTGGAGAAATACATTAATTGCAAAGTGGAGTTATCGCTATGAGAAACTCTAGACTTTCATGAAATGAAAAACTAGGTAGTTTTTTCGTGTCGTAAAACACTCAAATTTATGGAAACCATTGACAAAACATTGGCATAGGTAAGTATAAACTCTTGCAAGTGTGTAATAACCCTAAATCACTCCCTGAATTGATAATGGAGAAGCATTCATTTCTACTAACGAAGAAAATGGAATAAGAGAAAGAAACTTGATAGGCACAATTGTGAATATAAATGCTCAATCACAAAAGCAAGACTTGGAAGGGCTAATGATGAATGGAGAAATAATGAGAGACCAAAAACTCTAGACTCAACTGGATTCTAGTTGAAGTTTTGAGAAGACATAGTTAATTGTGAATATAAATGCTCAATCACAAAAGCAAGACTTGGAAGGGCTAATGATAAATGGAGAAATAATGAGAGACCAAAAACTCTAGACTCAACTGGATTCTAGTTGAAGTTTTGAGAAGACATAGTTACACAAGCCCAAGCTCTTACTCAAGCCCTTGACGAGGGCATGCCACTTTTAGAGCCAATTTTAAAAGGCTTGAAAGAGGGTTAGGAGACAACTACTCAACATGAAGTTATAGATCCTAATCCTAACAAGGGCTCGAAAGAGGGTTAGGAGATAGCTACTCAACATGATGTTGTAGATCCTAACCCTAGGTGAAAGGACCTAGCAAGAAATTGTACACAAAAGAGGACATTAACAATCTATTATTTGACCTTGAGTTCCTCGCACACATGCATATAGTAATGTTATAAGATCATGAGTCCAATCGTCCTTGACGACACATACAAACCAATGGATTGCCCTCATATGATGCCCAATTTGGTGCCTATTGTTAGATATTTGGTAGTGCTACCTAGGGTCATGCACTTCTGCCATGTGCACTTTTGTCTCACTAGGTTTTTTTCCATGGCCATCTAAGTCTAAACGGATACCTTAGGGTTAGGTAGTATATAAGCAACCCCATTCTCAATTTAGGCTTGTTGTTTATTTTGTACTTCATTGTACCTTTAGCTTGTGCTCCTAGTGAACTAACCTTCTACACTCTCTCTCCCTTGTGTTCTCTTTGATCTATGAACATTGAGTGAGTAAGTGTTTCCATTCAAAGCTAACATTAGTATCAGAGCAAGGCTTTTCCATAGCTTGCTTTCTAGTGTTTTTCTCTACACTATGCTCAAGCTTTCCATAGTTTGTGTTTAAGATTTCCATAGCTTGTTCTAATTGTTCGTCATTAGGTGGTTATAGATCTAATTGAAGCTATTAATCAATAGTCATGCTGCAAGCTTTCAAGTAGTGAAGAAGGCTCTCAAAATCTTGAATCGACTCCTCTACTTCAAGCAATAGCTTTTATAGTGATTCAACTACAGCTACAGTCGATTCAATTTTTCATAGTTGGACCATTTCGATCTCAGTCGGCGGATCGTAGCAAGCTAAACAACCCGACTCCACTTTCCACTGTTTCACTGCACAATCAACATATGGCAGATAGAATCACCCATTTCTTAGATCATTTTTAGTAAAGTCGGTCAGCTCAACTGTTGATTCATATATTTCTTAGATTGACCGATTTCACTCTGATAATTCCTAGTTCTCCATAGTGATCCACATCTACCAATTCTATTTTACCGCTTCCACTCTTCTGGGTGATCCTACCGCAATTAATTCCACTTTTGGGACCAGTCCTACTTTTTGGGATCAGTTGGTTTCATTTCTCAGATCGCCCGATTCAAGCAACCTTGCAAGCAGGTAGACACCATGCCCCTTGTGATAGCCACCAAGGAACATAGCCGCCGCCGGGCCCTCACCCAGCGTGACACGTGAGGGTGCTTAGCCTCTCCCTAGCATCAGAGCAAGAGGCGCTGAAGATATTCCGCTGTACTCTCTAGTGGAGACAGACTATAGTGGCACGGCGTCTAGAGACCACAGCAGCAGCCGACTATCACGTAGCCACAAATATGCAGCAAGAAGCTGGTACACGTAGTAGTCGACTACCGACAATGGACAACAGCTCTGCTCTGGCGTCTGAATCCCCAGGATCCAAATCTCTCGCCGCTCCAATATCGAAGGACACACGCACGCCAGAGCTGCCCAACAGCTCTGGCGTCTGAATCCCTAGGATCCAACTCTCTCGCCGCTCCATCAACACCATCGAACGACACACGTGCCGAAGACATCACCGTCGGGTTCGTCATCGCCGCCGCCGCGGCAGTTCATCAACATTGGCGGGCACACCAAGGGATCCGGTAGCTAGTTCCTATTTTCTCGGCCTGTATTCTTTATTTATTTGATTTTCTTGGAATATTTGATTTTATATATTTAAATTTTAAAAACCTAAAAATGGCCTTTAGTGGGGGTATTCTGTCGGTAGTAGGGACTATGGGGGGTTTTTCTGGCATCGTGTCTCCTATTTCCAGCCTCTCGTAGTAGGCCAAGCTTAGGAGTATGCACCAAGAAGTTATAGCCCGCCAAACCGATGTGGTTTGTCCTCCGTCGATCTTGCATGCGTTTGTGGGTCCCCTCCCACATCCTTTGTCCATTGAAGACCATGTGGCTCCGTCGGTAGCGATGGACAACAAAGCATCAGATTATGAACACTCTACAAAGGCAGGCAAGGTTGACATAGACCACTCCCAAGATGATCTCCTCGATGAGGAGACAATGATCTAGTGAGTCCATTTTTAGCTATTTACTAGGACCCGAGCTTTAGAGAAAAACCAAAATGAAATTTTGGCCATACTTAGGAGCATTCATGCTCACTTGGATGCTGCCCCCGGCCACTCCCGGGTACAATTTTCCTCTCCAGAGGATGTAGGGCCTTGTGCAGGTAAGCAAGCCACAACGCTTGCCAAGAAGTTCGTAAGCATTTACTAATTTTCTCAAAGACCTCAAGGTGTCAACCTTTGGGTGGGAGAAAAAGAATGCAACAAGGATGCAATGAATATTTTCTTGTAGAAGTGGTTGGATGTGTATAATCTCCGGCAGTCTGCCTGATGAGGTGAGGCCCATAGAGGTCAACTTATTGTTATAATAGGCAAGGCATACAAGTGGTAGATGAGCTTGGCCGATAGCACCATGTGCCCTCATACTTGGGTAGAGTTTGAAACGCTATTTTGAAAGGAATTCCTGCTAGTAAACAAGTTGCAGAGATATTGACATGAGTGGAATAAATACTCGATGTAGGGCATATCACTCACCCAATACATCTCTAACTACCACGAGATTGTCTTGAAGTTAAAGAGAATCGATGAATTCCAAACTCGGCGGGTTCACAAGGGGCTTGCTCCTTGGTTACAAGGCTTATGTTGAGCTTAAGCAACCCAAAGATTTCAATAAATCAATTGAAATATGCCCACATTTATGATGACAATTTACGTTGATCCAAATCTGGTCTTAGTGAGACAGTTGACAAGAAGAGGGTAGTAGTTTTCAAATAAAGTTGTTTCAGAATGACAAGGGGCAAGGGAACCAGGGCGATCATAGCGGACAGGATGGGCATTGGGCTAAGAAAACACACAATTCTAAAGAGAAAAATGAAACCAAACTCTTGAAACAACAACAGTATGAAAAAGCTAGAAAAGAAAATATGTGCTTTAACTGCTCCGAGGCGAGGCATAGCAAGGTAGCTTGTCCGAAGCTAGGCACTCCAATGATGCCAAGAAGGATGGTAAATCCTCTAGGCATGTACATACTATCCAAAGGTTACCTCTCAATTCTATAGAGTTCAAAGAGTTCATGGTCTATCATATGAATAGTGTCCATGCTTGCTATATGACATAGTTTATGTGGCAGCTATCATTCAGAGCACATGATTTGGTTTGATTATATGGCAAGATAGGTGGTCATGGAGTCACTGTGTCATGATTGATGATGGTGCCGCTCATAACTTTCGTAACTACTTAGTTAAGAAGTTGCGTTTACCTGAGACCAAAAGTGACCATAAGTATACAGTCTCGTTAGCTAATAGTCATGATAGTACTGTTTGGGATACTGTGGTCTTAGGAGTTTCACTAGCTAATAGTTATGATAGCACCGTTTGGGATACTGTGGTCTTAGGAGTTTCACTAGCTATGCAAGATTATGAGGCTATGTTAGATTTTCAAGTCATGCATTTAGCTAGAGCAGATGTTTTTCTAGGTAGAGAGTGGTTTTATAACCTCGGTCGTAGAGTCACTGTGTCATGATTGATGATGGTGCCGCTCATAACTTTCGTAAGTTAAGAAGATGCGTTTACCTCTGAGACCAAAAGTGACCATAAGTATACAGTCTCGTTAGCTAATAGTCATGATAGCACCGTTTGGGATACTGTGGTCTTAGGAGTTTCACTAGCTATGCAAGATCATGAGGCTATGTTAGATTTTCAAGTCATGCATTTAGCTAGAGCAGATGTTTTTCTAGGTAGAGAGTGGTTTTATAACCTCGGTCATACCCTGAGTAGTAGCTACCAAGATAATAGCCTAGAATTTATGCATGAAGGGAGATTAGTGAGGCTACAGGGTGAGTATGAGGTACTAGTTGCACCCCTTATTTTGTTCTTAGTGTTGTGCCATGCCATCAACATCGACAATATCAATGCGGTATATCTTTGTGTCCTCTTACATCATTTTGTTTTCGTAGATGAAACATGTGTTAATAATGTGGTTTCCATAGATGAAACAAGTGTTAAAGTTAATGTTTCTATAGTTGAAACTGGTTTAAATAATGAAAACTTAAAAAGCCTTGGAAGAGACCCCTGCTTGTTAAACACTATTTTGTCATCTTGTGAACAAAACCAAAAATCTAAGGCAGAAACTGAGAATAAAAGTTGACACGTACGCAGCTACGTTGAGTTCTTTATTGAGTTTAAAGACGTCTTTCTTGATGATTTGCCAAATGGTGCTCCACCATCTAGGGATATTGACCATAGCATTGAGGTGCTTCCTGGTTTGAAACCTGTAAGCAAGCTTACTTACAGAATTAGCCACTCCAAAGCACAAGCTAGCCGAGAACGTAAAGAAAGGGTTCATGAGACTAAACTCTTCACCATGGGCGCATCACCCATTCTATTGGTAAAAGAAAGATAGGTCTATGCATATATGTATAGACTACTGTGCTCTTAATCAGATTATGATTAAGAACAAATTATGATTCTTAATCAGATTATGATTAAGAACAAATACTCAATGCCATGCATTGACGAGTTGTTTGACCAACTTTATGGTGCATGATACTTTTTTAAGATTGATTTTAAATCGAGCTATCACCAAGTTAACATAAGGGAACATGATATTCCTGAGACTGCATTTAGGACTCATTTGGACATTTTGAGTTCTTAATCATGCCGTTCAGCTTAATGAATGCACCAACGACATTTATAACACTAACAGACAATGTGTTATGTCCATTTTGAGTTCTTAATCATGCCGTTCAGCTTAATGAATGCACCGACATTTATAACACTAATAGACAATGTGTTATGTCCATACTTAGGAAAATCCATAGTAATTTTCGTGGATAACATACTAGTTTACAGTAAATCTAGAAAGGAACACTTATAGGATTTACGCTTGGTATTTGAATTACTTAGGAAAAATAAGTTATTGCGAGGAAAGCAAATACATATTTTTCGCTAAGGAAATTCAAGATTTGGGTCATATTATATCCACAAAAGGAATGCGGATGGACCCTGAGGAGGTGGGATCCATTCTCAAATGGCCGAAGCCAAAGAACCTAGAAGAATTATAAACTTTTCTAAACTTGTTGGCGTTTCACCGACAGCATGTCAAGGACTATGCAAAGATTGTAGTCCCCTTAACAAATTAGTTAAGGATAAAGGACAAAAACATTTTTTGGGAGGATCCTCAACAAAGAAATTTTGTGTAGGCATATGCTCACTTATGGTAGTACTATGTGTGAACAGGGCTTAACCAAGGGCACTTTTTCCCATGTGGTTTTTCCCCTTGGATATCAAGTGTGAAAGGACACTCTACATATAATATTTTGTACTTCTATATTATATGGATGTGACACACATGTAAGGGTTGACTTACATTTTGTGGCTACCACACTTTTGGCTCTCTCTCTCTCTCATTTCTATGTGAGCTTCTTCTTCTTGCACCTAACCTTAATGTGCAGGTTTATGTGTGTGTGTGAGTGTGTGAGTCCAACACCAACAATTGGTATCAGAGCTCTGGAGGTTCTCAGCTTTCTGAAAATTTACCCTCTGTAGTTTCCTGTGAATTTTTGTCGAACAGATTCGTTGACTGTGAATTTCTATAGGTCAGGTCCGTCGCCTATGGAATCTTGTCCGCCGCCATCGAATCTCCATCAGCCTCTACTCTGTTCGCTGTTTTCGCCCGGCTCAGCCATCACTGTCGCGCCCAGAACCGACGGCACTAGTGCGGAGAGGACCGTCGCTGCTCAGCTCGCAGATGACGCCTCCCCGTCCTGCCACACCACAATCGGCCGCGCTACTAGGCAGCGAACCGCTGTTGCTCGCCTCTTACGCCGGCAGTGACGTTACTGTGGCCAGCCCCGACTCCGTCTGGTTCCCCCAACGGTGGCGCCTTGTTCGCGCCCTCCGTCGACGCTTGTGCTGCAGATGCCTGCTCGATCGTGACTGCAGCTCTCCTAACGCCTGCTCGATCATGACTACAGCTCTCCTAACGCCTGCTCGATCGTGACTGCAGCTCTCCTAATGCCTGCTTGATCGTGCCTACACCTATGTGCGCTAGCCACAACTTTTGGCCTCCCATTAACACTTGGCCAGTTCCGTACCTGCAGTGCTCACCCGTTCAGTTCCGTGCAGCCTGGAGCCCGTTTGCAGCACCGTTTGTTCCTGGATGTCTCAAGCTTGCAGGTATTTTTTTTAAAAAAAATTGGAGCCATTTTAGGGCAGGGCAGGTTTAGCGCTTTTGGGAGTCTGCCCACGTTCCTCTTTGCCAGGAAACTTGGAAAATTGCAAGTGGTACAGGGTTCGGACAATTTAGGGGATTTCTCGATTTGATGACAAATTGGCGAAATTGAACATGCTGCTTTGCTTAGATTTTGGGGGTTTTTCAAATTAACCTCAAAATCAGCAGATTAAGCCTTCCATGTTTGCAGAAGTTTGGGGCTTTTGTCAAAATTGGGCAATTAATTGCACATTGAAGCAATTGCACTGCAGAAAAATTAGAGCTTTTCATATTGGAGCATGTAATTGGACATTACAGCTGTGATTTGTCACATATGTTTACACATTGTGTGTAATTGAACTATTCGGTGCAGATTTACACTTGCTTCAGTTTGCAAGCAAAAATTTACACAGGACATTTGGTTGCCTGGCAGCAGTGCACATTGGTACTTGGTTTGCATGCAGGTATATTTTGGTACTTGGTTTGCGTGCAGGTATATTTTGTTGACATGGCTCAAAATGCTATAGATGTATTTGGTGTGCTCACCCAGGAGGACAAGTTGGATGGATCTAACTACTCCCTCTAGAGTTTCATGATCCATAATTTGCTGGTAGTAACCAAAGGGCTTTGGTGCATCGTGTGGTGATGACACACGCCAACTTACCATACAGCCAGCAACGCCTCAAAGGGGAGGTGCTCAAAGAGCTCCTGAGGTAGAACCTGCTCGCACACAAGAGTAGAAGAGATGGGACTCTAGGGATGCATAGGCCACCATGTCCTTGATAGCCCTTTCAGTGAAAAGGACTATTATTCCGCACATTCATTCTTGCAAGACATCGAAGCTTGCATGGGACACATTGGAAGCAATGTATCAGGTACGCAATGAGGTAAGAGTTGCCTACTTGAAGAGGCAATTGGATCTTCTTTCTATGGATGAGGGTGGCTCCATGGCAGATCATCTCACCAAAGTGAAAGATTTGCAGCAGGAACAATTGCTCAACATTGATGAGGTATCCCAGACAAACGGTTGGTCACCAACACTCTTCATTCTTTACCACCTTCCTACTTGGGCTTTCACACCTCTCTCAACCTCTCTATGAGAGGAGGTGGTGATCCTGTCACTTTTGAAGAGCTGGCGGGTTTACTCTTCCAGGAAGAGCAAACAAGAGCAAACTTATCTAGCAACTGTGCTGGAGACAAGGCATTTACAGCCAAGGATAAGGGTAAAGCAAAGAGCTTTAGGCATGGGGGACAACAGTCTAGTAAGGCTGGTCATGGATAGCCCTCTTCTGGTGGTGTGAAAAGTCTGATAAAGGGGATGCAAACAAGCCCAAAAAGAAGGGCAAATGTCACTACTGCCATAAGCCTGGACACTACATCAGTGAATGTAGAAAGCTGATTGCAAAAGAGAAAAGGAAAGAAGTAGGAAATGTAGTAGCAGACTCTTCTGATGACAAAGCACAACAATCAGCTAATGTAATTCAGGAAGAGTACACTTTTTTGGTCACATGCACTAGTGACACACCAAGTGCTTCAGATAATGATATGTCTTGCATTGCATCTGATAGACAGGATCTATCATGGTATTTTGATAGTGGTGCTTTGAGCCACATCACTTCCTGCAAAGATGTATTTCAGCGCTTGGTTTATGCTTCAAATGGCCGCACTGTATCATGTGCAGATCATACCACATATCAAGTAAAGGGAATTAGTAATGTCATACTTATTGCAGCCAATGGTGCTAATATATGTATGAAAAATGTGTTGTATGTTCCAGGGATAAAGAAAAATATGCTCTCCATCCTCAGCCATAAACGACCAAGGTTTAAAGGTTGAATTTGAAGATGGGAAGTGTTTGGTAAAAGACCCATCAAAGGGTTATGAAATAGTCACTTCTGGAACACGATACAAAGGCTTGTATAAGCTAGATAGCTATGACAAGCATACTTATGATACAAATACAGTGGCTGCCCACACTCCTGATATGCATGATGCAGAGCTATGGCATGCTCGTTTTGGGCATGTAAACTTTCGAAGTTTGATGCTTTTGCAGAAACATCATATGGTTGATAATATGCCACCTCTTGAGTCTCCAACAAGACATGTATGTGAGGGGTGTATTTTGGGAAAGATGCAACAACGAAAACCATTCCCCAAAGATGGAGCTATTACAACTGAAAGTAAATTATAGCTCATACATAGTGATGTATGTGGTCGAATGCGGACACCATCCATAGGGGGGCATATTTACTTCATCACATTCATTGATGACTACTCCAGGTTTGCTTGGGTTTACCCCTTGAAAGCGAAAGCAGAGGTGTTTACATGCTTTCGACACTTTGTAGCAATGGCTAAAAATATGTGTAGATGTAAAGTCCAAACACTCCGCTCAGATACAGGTGGAGAATACATGTCAAATGCATTTAAGGATTATATGCTTCAAAAGGGCATCAACAAACACCAATGTACTGTGCCTTATACACCGCAACAGAATGGTGTAGCTGAGAGAAAAAATAGATCTCTCATGGAGATGGCAAGATGCATGGTGAAAGCACAAAAGTTGCCTCACAATTTTTGGATGGAAGCTATAATGTGTGCAACTGTGTTGAACAAAAGCTTTGAAATCCATAACACCATTTGAGGCTTGGTATAGCCGAAAGCCAACAGTGGATTATATGCGTACATTTGGGTGTTTGGCATATGCACATGTGCCAGAATAACTCCGAACAAAGCTAGATGACAAAGCAATGAAATACATTTTTGTGGGCTATAGCAATGAGAGCAAAGGATACCATCTTTATAATACAACAACACGTAGGATTTTTGTCAGTAGAGATGTGGTATTTGCTGAAAATTCAGAACAGCCCATGTACAGCTTGTATAAAAGTAATGATACAGGCATACATGACATGTTTGATGGGCTATTACCCATTGCAATTAGGGGGGATTTAGATTAGCCAGCCCCTACACAAGAAAATCCTCATGTAGAACATGTGGAATAGCCAGCCATTCAGCCCCCTTCTATGGAAGAAGTGTAAGCTCTTGTCAGGGAGGGAAGAGCAAACAGCCATAGACACAGCCAAGTTGGTGCCAAGATGGTTGCTAAAAACTTTACAAGAAAGCAAACTTGCAGCTCCACTCACAGGTAGAACAAGGGCTATTCTAGCCATGCATTGAACATGCATCATGGCAAGTCTGCATTAGCCATGGGTGGTCCCTTTAATTCAGAAGAGCCTTCTTCTTATGAAGAAGCACATGAGAATGAGCATTGGGTGCAAGCTATGCAAGATGAAATCTCTTCTGTCATGAAGAATAATACTTAGGATCTCATGGAATTGCCGAAAGGCAAGCATGTCATTGGAACAAAGTGGGTGTACAAAGTCAAAAGTAAGTCTGATGGTACTATTGACAGGTACAAAGCAAGACTTGTGGCTAAAGGTTACTCCCAAAAAAAGGGAATAGATTATGAGGCGACTTTTTCTCCTACTTCGAGAATGACTACAATAAGATTAGTGATTACATTGGCTGCACATAAAGGATGAAAGGTGCATCAATTGAACATCAAACTGCATTCTTAAATGGGGATTTACAGGAGGAAGTATATGTAAATCAGCCCATTGGTTTTGTAGTTCTTGGTGAGAAACATAAAGTATGCATGTTACACAAAGCATTGTATGGGTTAAAGCAAGCTCCAAGAGCTTGGTATGATAAAATACATGCTCATCTAACCAGCCAA
Organism: Cibotium barometz; assembly: GCF_041138505.1. NCBI lineage: Eukaryota > Viridiplantae > Streptophyta > Polypodiopsida > Cyatheales > Cibotiaceae > Cibotium > Cibotium barometz. Next base: position 51,121,308 of record NC_141049.1, on the reverse strand, counting down.
GGTTATGTGAATAGTCCAGCTAAAAGCATATTGTATGTGAAGAAAACCGGTGCCAATATTCTCATAGTCATCTTGCATGTAGATGACATGCTCATTACAGATACTAGCAAAGCACAAATTTCTAATTTGAAAGCTGAATTTGATATGTCAAATTTGGAGCCTTTACACTACTATCTCGGTATACAGATGATGGCATTGTTATGCAGCAAACTAAATACATAAAAAGTTTGCTAAAAAGGTCACATGGATGAATGTACGCCCTTTTCTACTCCAGTAGAACCACGTGTACGGCTTACTATGCATGATATTGGAGAGCCTTTTGAGGCCGACATTTATAGCTAGGCAGTGGGATGCCTCATTTACTTGTGTAACACGAGGCCATACATATCTTTTGGGGTGTCTTTATTGAAAAAATTCATGCACAGCCCATGCACAAAGCATTGGCAAGCAGTCAAACGCATTTTTCGTTATCTTCAGGGTACCCTGGATCTTGGTTTGTTCTATCCCAGGGGGCACCTTTATGCATACAGTGATTCAGATTGGGCTGGTGATTATGATACCAGGCAATCCACTAGTGGGAATTGTTTTTTTCTTGGTAGTTCATGCATATCTTAGTTGAGCAAAAAGCAACCCACTGTTGCCACATCTACTTGCGAGGCCGAGTACAGGGCAGTCTTCATCATAGCTACAGTAGATTGTGTATGGTTGAGGAGATTATTGGCTGATCTTTGTGAGTGTCAGCAGACTCCCACCACCATTCTCACTGATAGCCAGAGTGCTATGGCCGTGGCACGAAATCCCGTATTTCATGCACGTACCAAGCACATTGAGATTCATTATCACTATGTCAGAGAGAGGTTATATACATGGAAGATCAGTTTATCTTACTGCCCTACAAAGGATAATGTTGTAGATCTATTCACAAAGGCTTTACCTCGAGAAAAGTTTGAAGCTTTCCGCAAAGATTTGGGCTTACTCTCATACAGAGAGTGATCTGCTACCTTGCACAGGTTCACACTTTCACTACAGGGGGATTTGTAGGCATATGCTCACTTATGGTAGTTCTATGTGTGAACACGGCTTAACCAAGGGCACTTTTTCCCATGTGGTTTTTCCCCTTAGATATCAAGTGTGAAAGGACACTACATATAATATTTTGTACTTCTATATTATATGGATGTGACACACATGCAAGGGTTGACTTGCATTTTGTGGGGCTACCACACTTTTGGCTCTCTCTCTCTCTCTCTCTCTCTCTCTCTCTCTCTCTCTCTTATTTCTGTGTGAGCTTCTTCTTCTTGCATCTAGCCCTAATGTGCAGGTTTATGTGTGTGTGAATGTGTGAGTCCAACACCATGCTATGTGTGAACAGGGCTTAACCAAGGGCACTTTTTCCCATGTGGTTTTTCCCCTTGGATTTCAAGTGTGAAAGGACACTACATATAATATTTTGTACTTCTATATTATATGGATGTACAAATATGCAAGGGTTGACTTGCATTTTGTGGCTACCACACGTTTGGCTCTCTCTCTCTCTCTCTCTCTCTCTCTCTCTCTCTCTCTCTCTCTCTCTCTCTCATTTCTGTGTGAGCTTCTTCTTGTTGCACCTAACCCTAATGTGTAGGTTTGTGTGTGTGTGTGTGTGAGTCCAACACCAACATTTTGAAAAACTCAAGGCGGCCATAGTCGTGGCACCTATTTTGAGTATTGTTTCCAATAAGGCATTTGTATTGGAGACAGATACAAGTGGGGAGGCCATAGGGGCGATTTTAATGCAAAAAAGGGGGGGACGCCCTGTTGCGCATTTGAAAGCAGAAAGCTTGGGCATGCCGTGCGTAACTACACACAGCCTACGAACGAGAGTTACTAGCTATTATACATGCTGTAAAAAGTAGTAACATTATTTGTATGGCGCTACTTTTGAGATCTAGATGGACCATGAAAGTCTAAAATGGCTTTCTAATCAAAATGAGTTGAAAGGTAGAAAATCTTGGTGGGCAGAGATCCTACAAGAGTTTGACCACAACTCCCATTATACCAAAGAGGTAAATTCAACGTAATAGTGGTTGCGTTGAGTTGCATGCTGATGGTGAACGAGTTGAGTTTCACGATAATTGAGAGTAAATTCTTGGATTCAGTGCGTGGTATGTGCGAGCATGATCGAGTCTTGTCAAAGGTATGGCTTGCTGTATGTGACCGCACTTGTCAGAGGAATGGCTTGCTGTATGTGACTGCACTTGTCAGCAGCTTACACCTTCCTTGTTGGAAAGGAGTGCTAATCCATAGCAATTAACTAAGGTTTCCACGAGAAGAAGAGCGAGCAATAGTCCAAAGAGACTAGGCAAGTCTCTTGGGTTATGTACCGAGATGAAGAGCTCAGGATGGACCCTTCACAACCCTATGCGGCATATTCTTCTCTTCCATCAATGCTCGTGCAATCTCAGCAATGTGCCTGTTTTTCTGCTCAGCAACTCCATTTTGCTGCGGAGTGTATCTGCATGTAAACTGTCTCTGAATACCATTTTTCTTCAAAAATTCAGAGAACTCATTAGAGAAGTACTCTCCCCTTCCATCTGACCTTAGGCACTTTACATATTTCCCTGTTTGCTTTTCTTCAAAAATTCAGAGAACTCATTAGAGAAGTACTCTCCCCTTCCATCTGACCTTAGGCACTTTACATATTTCCCTGTTTGCTTTTCAACCATAACTCTGAAATTCTGAAAGTGAGTGAACACCTGACCCTTCTCCTTCATGAAGTATACCCACACTTTCCTTGTGTGGTCATCAATAAATGTCACATAATACCTGCAGCCTCCCATAGACATGGTCTTCGTAGGACCCCATACATCTGAATGCACAACATCTAGTGCATTTCTGCTCACATTTCTGTTACGTGGAAATACATGCTTTGTTTGCTTTCCAAATTGGCATGCTTCACATATTCTCTGCATACCTTCAACTTTAAATTTTGGCAGCCCTGTCACAATTCCTTTAGTCTGCATAGACTTCATTCTCTGCACATTCACATGTCCAATTCTTTTATGCCAAATGTCTGTGTCTGCAACAATTTCGAACCATTTGCAAACATCGTAGCACTCACTTCAGTCATGTTTACATTCAACGTAAACATTATGCCCACTTTGTTGCCTTTTGCAACCAACCTGCACTTGTCTTTAAAGTCTTCAACATAACAACAATCAGGATTAAACCGAACCTGCAAACCCTGCTCAATCATCTGGCCAACTGAAACCAGATTCTTTGTTATGTTCGGAACATGATTCGGAACATGAAGTACATCTGCAAGGTACTTCACTTTGCCAATCCTGCATAGACAATGGCACATCTCCAACATGGGCAATTGGATGAGCAGTGTCATCCCCTGTTTCCACAAAACCTGGTCTTTCAAGGTTTTTTATCTCCTTGAACCACTCCCCATGACTTGTCATGTGGTTCGAAGCACCTGAATCAACGTACCATACATCATCTTTATGTGCTGCTTCAACATTTTCAGACATGGCATTAATGATATGCTGCATATAACAAACAACCTTTCATTATCCTCATTGTTTCTGCTCGAGGATGCATAGTTGTTTTGCTGCAATTTCCCATTTTGCATGCCAGCCTGCTTCTTATAACAATCTGCCTGCACATGTCCAGGCTTACCACAATATAAAAGCATCCACGTGTATCATTATACTGCCTTTGCCAATTTCCACGACCTCTTTGACTCCCCCCGCCTCTAAATTGGCCTCTTCCACCTGCGTGTTGTTGTCGTTGTTGTTGTGAATTCTGGGACTGTTGTTGCTGTTGCTGGCCATAATTTTGATTACCTGTTCGGCCACCTCCTTGACCGCATCCATGGCCTCCTCTACCTCGTTCTCTTCCTAAACTTGTGTAGAAGGCCTGTTGCTCTAAACTGTTTTTGTTTTGTGAAGAGTGTTGTTCTTCACCCAAGCTCTTCTCTTCTATAATCAACATAGACACCAAATCTGTAAAATTGGGAATGTTTTCTCGAGTCTGAATAGACGTCTTAAATGCCTTGTATTGTGGCCCGAGACCACGTAGACAGACTTCCACCTTATCAATCATCATCATCTACTAAAACACCAATAGATGCAAGGGATTCCACAATACCCTTTATCTTCAATGCATAGTCATTCACAGACATACTCTTTTTCTCCACAGTATGAAGTTCATTCTTCAACTGTATCTTTCGTGCCTTGGTATTTGTTTCATAGAGTTTTACCAAGGTGTCCCACGCCTCCTTGGGGGACTTGGCATCCTGTATGTGCCCAATCATGGTGTCTTGTATACTGATAGAGAGCCAATACATAACTTTTCTAGCTCCTTGGTTCCAATCCTTAAACTCTTTCACATCTGCAGAGCAGTCGGATTGATCTCCGGTATCTCCAGTGCCTCTTCATGCTCACTTTCTATGTAGTCCCAATAACCCTTTCCCATTAGGAATTTCGTCAACATGAACCTCCAAGCATGGAAGTTGTTCTTATCAAGCTTCTCAACAACAATCTGGTTTATGCCATCATTTGACATCTTGCCAGACACACAAATTTACCAGAAACAGCACTCTGGTTTGTCCTGCACAAACTATTGTATTTCCTGAGAGAGCAGCGGTACTGTACTACACTCAAATGTCACAACCCAATGACCTCAATGTGCATACATACACCCAATGGCAACTGTTGACCTCCTTGCAGTACACACAGTGTGTGCAGAGCCAATCTGTCTTCCTGCAGTTCTTAAAACAGAGTTCTGCAGAGAATCGATGACTTACCCGTAGTGCTCGAAATCACATGCTGTTTGAAAGAGGTCCTGACGCGACTGAAACGCATTTTCAGCCCAAAAATTGAAGTCCAATAGGACAGTATAGTTGCTCTATAGCTTTACTCCCGCGAAGAAAGCTCCTCAATTAGAGATCGTTTGTCGGTGCCTCCCGTAGAGCTCCCGCGACAAGGGTGTAGTCGCCAACACAAATAGAGAAGAGTAGTTGAAGCTCTTACCCTCTACCGCTTCCTGTGCTTCTGCTTACAGCTCAGCCCTTAGCATGAACCAGGCTCTGATACCATGAAAAGATGCACGGGAGAAGAGAGCTTAAGCTCTTGCAAGCTTACACACACTCACAAAACCACCCTAATAGAGAACATACAAGGTGAGAGGCTGAAAATCTTCTTCTTCTTCACACAACACAACACTCCATATACAAAGATAAGAGTACACACCATATGAAAGGTACTCAAGCACCTACTTAGAGCCCCATTGGCTTTACCTGTGCCACCTGTACAGATCACCACTACTGCTAGACAAGCCAACTCTTCCTACTTACCTAGGGGGATGTTCTGGGTACAAGACGCTTCACCTCTATCACCACCAATTCTACTACCACAACCACCGCATGCTAAAATCAATCAAGTATTGATTGAAGAGCCGCCAGAAGATGTTGATATGGTGCATGAAGTAGAACTTAGCGAAGAGTACTACGAGGAAACAACGGAGGTCACACCTGAATAGTATGTTCTATAAAATAACACGCCAGTACATGTGTTTCAAACCACAATACAAAAATCAAAAATCAATTCTATCCATATTTTTCAATAAAATTAATAATGCTCAAAATTTCACTTTTGATAAATACTCATAATTTGAATTATGCCAAAAATTTCTATTTTACCATTTAATTTCTTGGATCTTAATTATCATGGGAATTCCTCTTTTTGCATAAAATAAATTTACCAAAAATTTCTCTTTTACCATTTAATTACTTGGATCTCCAATATCATGGGAATTCCTCTTTTTTCATAAAATGAATTTACCAAAAATTTCTCTTTTACCATTTAATTACTTGGATCTCAAATATCATACTCTTTTCTCATAATCAATTAATTATGTATCATTACAAAAAAAAAATATTTCTCATGAATATGATGAAAATCATTGTTTTTGCATAGGATGTCCAATCCTAGAATATGGTAGGAAGTCCTCTTTTAGCATTATGCATAAATTAAGATATGTATTATTTTCTGAAAATTTTACCATAGCTTCGTTGCTATTACTGATAATTCTCAACTTTTTCTAAAGAACAAAAAGTTTGTAATGAAAATATGATAGTAGTTCCTCTTTTTTGCTTAAAATCAAACTATGAATTTTAAACATAATTTTAATCATAATCATAAACTTAATTATGATTATCTCACTAGATTAAGCTAATTCTATTATTTCTCTTTTCTCAAATTGATAGGATAATCTATTTCTCATTTAGAATCAATCAAAGTAGTTTTTAACTACTTATAAATAATCTAAAAGAATTAACCATTATTTTGTTAACACAAAATCATAAAAATACCATTTTCTTAATCTCTAGCTTATCAAGCCTAGAGTTTAGCTTTGAATTAAGAGACTATCAATGAGAAGTATCTTTTTTCAAAGGATTTAGCCATAAAGATGGCTATTCTTTTAGAGAGAGAGAGATTTACTTAAAGAAAGTATTACAAATAAGCATAAGATTAACTTTCTCTTAATTAAGCATTAAGACTTTAAGGGAAAGCTTCATTTCAATTAAAATATTCATTTAGAAAGCTTCTCAAGCTTGAGAGGGGTTGAGAAGAAGAAAGTCATTGAGATAAATTGAAAAAAAACCATAAAATTTGATTTTACCTCCAAGTTTGGTTTTACCTCCAAGTTTGGCTTGATTCCTTAGCAGTGAAGACCTCGACCAATCAATTGGTCCACCAAGAGGAGAAGAGCAACTCCAAGAGTTGTTGTAGAGAGAGAGAGAGCTCCAAGCTCCCAAGAGAGAGGAAAATTTAAGGAATAATAGAAAATATGATTATTTTAATATAATACTCGCATAGTATAGCTCCAATATTTTTTTACAAAAGACTAAGGGTCTATTTATAGGTGAGGGAGGCCACTAACCAAGTCCAATTGGGTGCTAGAATTTTTCAAGTTCAGTTTGACTCAATTTAGACAAGATTTGGACCAGTTTGGCTTCCTTTTTTATTTGGTTTGATCCAGGAGAGAGAAGATATAAAAATATCACAATTTTTTTGAATTAAAAACCCTTCCATACATGTGAAATAGGAGCCTACCTCAAGAGTCCCCCTCTTCTTACCAAGGTGTCAAAGATGCATCATTATTCCAAAATATCTCATTTTTTTAGTAATATCTCATAATTTTTAACTAATAAACCTTGTACTCAGTCAACTCTTCATCTTATGTGAGCATTTACTCATTTTTGGTTTTTTTTATTCTTTTGGATTTATCTCATCCCAATACTTGGATTAATCCAATTGGCCCATTGGAACCTTAATTGGACCATAATTCAAAAATTTCTGAAAATATAGACCCTTAGGCTAAGGTCCCTTATACCATTTTCAATTAATTTCTAATGCACATTGGAAAGTTCATTTTGAACTTCTATTTCAGGGGAATCCATTTTAGACACTAGGAGGAATTTCATATCCAAAGATATCTCAATTTTAGATTATCGCTCTCTAGACATTATCTCTCTCTAGGCCAAAACAGGGTAAAATAAGATCTTTCTTCTATTTCAGAGGGGAAAAATTTCAAGAACAGAAGGGGAGGTTCTTACACCTTTACATCTCAAAAGCTGGAGGGAGGAATCTTACATCCTACCCCACTTAAAAAATGCGAGATGTCCTATCCTTATCTCACAGTTGCGAGATGTCCTTATCTCGCAGCTGGAGGATAAACTCTTTCACCTTAAGATCCAACTGATTCTGGGGTTCCTTATAGTCTGGTCAACCCACGCAGAATTCTGGGATAAAGATCCCTTCTACAAGAAAAACACATAGAACTCATTATAAGAGAACAATTCATTCAGAATATACAGAACATTCATATCCTTAACACAATAATGGTCCATCAGACCAAAAATTTCATCTAAGAATCCCTTCACGAGAATTTCAGTTATGCAGGTTCTCAATTTGTCATCAGTTAATTAGATCCACTGGGTCAAAGGTCAAAGAGCACCAATCTGTTATAGCACAATCCACTAATCTCATAGTGATTTGCTGAAGTCATAATCATAATTCTAGTTACTAATATCATCATTCTAGTTACTAAAATCATCACTGGGATTCGTCCCATTCATCCTCATTGTGGCTTTGTTCAACTTATCTCGTTTCAACCGGAATTCAAGAATCATCATCTTTCAATCAGAATCCAAATCAACTCATCAATTCTCAACCAAAATTCTAAAATCATATCAACCAGCATTTGAATTCATCATCTGGATAGCATTTTTGCTTATAATTTCAAGGTCTTAGATTTACTCGTATATATTGTCAGTAAAGAGCTACAGTTATACCCACGGTATATACGGGTAGTCACGATCCTTAGAGTTATAAGGTAAATACCATCATATGTAGGCCTCAAGCAAGTCAGGGATTCCATACAATTGTGGTACTTCCATCTGAAGACCCAATTTCCAATTTATGAATCTTTATTCTGAATATCAATTTGTATAAATTTTATCACACAATTACAATCTTTTACTGGTACTTCATAAATTTTTGACATTTCTTGCTTCTCGGTTGTTCCACTTTAGCCAATTCGCTCTGATACCAGCTGAAAGATCCCTGCCCCCTTCGCGCAACGAATTTTGGGGTCCTAGCAGCGGAAGTAGCACTTCTTGCGCAGGGCAAAACCTCTCACTCGAGGCCTCGCCCACGAATATCTGGACAAGAGACTAATCCCTCAGTTCTTCCAAAACCGAACCCGGAAAAACTTCCCTCGCCCAGCAGACATAGGCGATTCCTCCAGGATATTTTATTCTAATGTAGTCAAGGTTATCACTAACCAAACTGATCCGACCAAACCCGTAAGTCTCATGGTCAGATCAAGGAAAAGTCTTGCACTTGGATCATAGAGTCCAATGCTTTTTTCCTCATCGAGAGGCACAGTTGTTGATTCTTTTCTTTAGAACAAGGGTTATCCAGGATTTACTTCAACTATCTTAACTTAACAGAATTGAGTCTCATTTTAGGGATCCATCAGTCCAGCCTAACCCCATCCAATCCCATGGGTTAGCCAACCGCCCAACCACTGTAGTGATAGGATCCATTTAGAAATTCAGTTATGTTTTGTCCCAGTTACCAAGGAGGAAAAGAGTTCTGAGGCCCCCTAGTCACGCTTCAAGCAAACTTCAAGATAGTCACACCACTTACACACCCAATATGAAATTGCCTGTTTCACAGATTTAAACAATCTTTTAATGAAACCATAGTATCACTGATCATAATCCTCCAAAATATCTAGCTTGAATTCTAATTTCTAATCATCCTTCATCGATGTACCTATGGTATCATTGGCAACCAGAACGCTCACCACCTGTTCACTAAGGGGCCTTTTCAATAGTTCCTAGCTCATAGTACCCGGCAATATGATCACATAAGAAAATCTAAATGGACTCTCCATTGAAGATCAGCAAGATCAACCAACAGATCCATATAAAAGAGCCATAGACTAATCTGTTGAGGACCAACAAGGACAATCAACCAGATCCATGCCCGAGTTCAGAAAACAACTCTAACACCTTGTTCCATTTTTCTTCCTCAATGCACACATGGGTATCTTCAGCGACCCAGAGCCTGAGATATGGTCAGCACCCTCTAGGCTCCTTCTCAGGTCACCTAGCGCTTCACTCATAGCCCGCTTCCTTGGTCCCTCATCCACCGCACCAGAAGCTCACCATTTAAATCGAACCGAGGCTGGTCAAGACCTTGGCCGACCTTGCTACGCGAGACATCCTCCATTGACTCCCCATCAGCTATTGCAACTTTATCACTTAGGTCTCCATGATCTCATTCACAAGATAGTCAAAATGCTTCCCCAGTATTCATTTAAAAATAGGTCATAAATACAGTTTCTAACGAACTCTCATCTTTCCACATTGTTCTACATCATTTCTCGTTATTCCACATTCTTCCAAATCAATTCATTTTGTTTATTCCACATCCAGTCATATCTATTCCCATCATCCTTCATCCATTCTCATCCAATCATATCATATTACATCTCATCACATCTATCCAAACATATCATATTACATCTCATCACATCTATCCCTATCATATTCATCCACATCACATCTCATCACATCTAATTACATCTATTCATATCCTCATCACATCACATCACATCCATCCTCATCACATCTCATCCATTCACATCTATCCATATCCACATCACATCACATCCATTCACATCACACACCCATTCACATCCATCACATTCATTGCATCCACATCACATCACATACATTCCATCCATATCTATCCTTATCACATCTTATTCATTCCATTCATATCACGTCACATTCATGTTGAATTTGCAGTAATGTGATAAGCTATGGTGGATCAAATACTATAATCAACATCATTAACAAAGAGATTAGATGATAATTAAGACGTGATTAGTGAGCAATTAACTGATAGCTTAATGTAGGCATGAATAATAAAAAACCAACAAATTCTTATTAGGCCAATGCCTCAATTTATAGAGTTTACATCCAAGCATCTAATCCCACTGATTTCTCCTTGATGTGATCTCCACACCTCCTAAATCTCCTCATGCTACCCTTTATTCTCTCCCAGTAGATACTTCTCACCTTTTCACAGCTTCTCTCACATTTACAGAATATCTCCACACCTCCTAAATCTCCTCATGCTACCCTTTATTCTCTCCCAGTAGATACTTCTCACCTTTTCACAGCTTCTCTCACATTTACAGATTCTCTTTTATAGCCTCTTGCCAAGGGCTTGTTCCCGCACACACCCTATTCACTTGTATATTTCAACAATTCATTCCATTCACATTACATCACGTCCACATCTATCCACATCACATCTCATTCATTCCATCCACATTACATCACGTCCACATCTATCCACATCACATCTCATTCATTCCATCCACATTACATCATGTCCACATCTATCCACATCACATCTCATCCATTCCCATGCACATCCATCCATTCATTCACATTCACATCTATCCACATCCATCCATTCATTCACATTCACATCTATCCACATCCATCCATTCATTCACATGCGCATCTATCCACATCCATCCACTCATTCACAATCACATCTATCCACATCCATCCATTCATTCACATGCACATCTATCACTTCACATCTCATTCTCATCCATTTACATCACATCACACCATTCACATCTCATCACATTCACATCCACATCCATTTACATCACATCACACCTCATCCACATCTCATCACATCACATTCACATCCACATCCATTTACATCTCATTACACCTCATCCACATCCACTCACATCTCCTTACATCACATTCACATCCACATCCATTTACATCACATCACACCTCATCCACATCTCATTTTAGACACTAGGAGAAATTTTATATCCAAAGATATCTCAATTTTGGATTATCTCTCTCTAGATATTTTCTCTCTCTAGGCCAAAATAGGGTAAAACAAGATCTTTCTTCTATTTCAGAGAGGAGAATAATTTCAAGAACAGAAGGGGAGGTTCTTACACCTTTACATCTCAAAAGCTGGAGGGAGGAATCTTACATCCTACCCCACTTAAAAAATACGACTCTTTCACCTTAAGATCTAATTGATTCTAGGGTTCCTTATAGTCTGTTCAACCTACGCAGAATTCTAGGATAAAGATCCCTTCTATAAGAAAAACACAGAACTCATTATCAGAGAACAATTCATTCACAATATACAGAACATTCATATACATTCATATCCTCAACACAATAATGGTCCATCAGACCAAAAATTTCATCTCAACATCCCTCCATGAGAATTTCAGTTATGCAGGTTCTCAATTTGTCATCAGTTAATTAGATCCACTCGGTCAAAGGTCAAAGAGCATCAATCTGTCAGCATAATCCACTAATCTCATAGTGATTTGCTGAAGTCATAATCCTCATTCTAGTTACTAACATCATCATTGGGATTCGTCCCATTCATCCTCATTGTGGCTTTGTTCAACTTATCTCCTTTCAATCAAAATTCAAGAATCATCATCTTTCAATCAAAATCCAAATCAACTCATCAATTCTCAACTAGAATTCTAAAATCATATTAACCAGCATTCGAATTCATCATCTGGATAGCATTTTTGCTTATAATTTCAAGGTCTTAGATTTACTCGTATATATTGTCAATAAAGAGTTGCAGTTATACCCACCACGGTATATATGGGTAGTCATGGTCCTTAGAGTTATAAGGTAAATACCATCATATCTAGGCCTCAAGCAAGTCAGGGATTCCATACAATTGGGGTACTTCCATCTGAAGACCCAATTTCCAATTTATGAATCTTCATTCTGAATATCAATTTGTATGAATTTCATTATACAATTACAATCTTTTACTGGTATTTCATAAATTTTTGACATTTCTTGCTTCTCGGTTGTTCCACTTTAGCCAATTCGCTCTGATACCAGCTGAAAGATCCCTGCCCCCTCCGCACAACGAATTTCAGGGTGCTAGCACCGGAAGTAGCACTTCTTACGCAGGGCAGAACCTCTCACTCGGAGCCTCGCCCACCACGAATATCCGGACAAGAGACTAATCCCTCAGTTCTTCCAAAATCGAACCCAAAAAAACTTCCCTCGCCCAGCAGACATAGGCGATTCCTCTAGGATATTTTATTCTAACGTAGTCAAGGTCATCACTAACCAAACTGGTCCGACTGAACCCGTAAGTCTCATGGTCAGATCAAGGAAAAGTCTTTCACTTGGATCAAAGAGTCCAACGCTTTTTTCCTCATTGAGAGGCACAGCCGTTGATTCTTTTCCATAGAACAAGGGTTATCCAGGATTTACTTCAACTATCATAACTTAACATAATTGAGTCTCATTTTAGGGATCCATCAGTCCAGCCTAACCCCATCCAATCTCATGGGTTAGCCAACCGTCCAACCACTGTAGTGATAGGATCCATTTAGAAATTTGGTTATGTTTTGCCCCAGGTACCAGGGAGGAAAAGAGTTCCCAGGCCCCCTAGCCGGTGCTTCAAGCAAACTTCAAGATAGTCACACCACTTACACACCCAATATGAAATTGCCTGTTTCACAGATTCAGCTGTCCTTAAAACAATCTTTTAATGAAACCATAGTATCACTGATCATAATCCTCCAAAATATCTAGCTTGAATTCTAATTTCTAATCATTCCTTCATCGGTGTACCTATGGCATCATTGACAACCAACACGCTCACCACATGTTCACTCAGGGGCTTTTCAATAATTCCTAGCTCATAGTATCCTGCAATATGATCACATAAGAAAATCCAAATGGACTCTCCATTGAAGATCAGTAAGATCAACCAAACAACAGATCCATATAAAAGAGCCATGGACTCATCCGTTTTGAGGACCAGCAAGGAGACTCAACCAGAAATCCATGCCCGAGTTCAGAAAACAACTCTAACAGCTTGTTCCATTTTTCTTCCTTGACGTACGCGTGGGTATCTTCAGCGACCTAGAGCCCGAGCACGGTATGGTCAGCACGCTCTAGGCTCCTTCTCAGGTCACCTAGCACTTCACTCATAAGCCGCTTCCTTGGTCCCTCATCCACTGTACCGGAAGCTCACCATTTAAATCGGGTCAAGACCTTGGTCGACCTTGCTACACGAGACATCCTCTATTGACTCTCCGTCAGCTATTGTAACTTTATCACTTAGGTCTCCACGATCTCATTCACAAGATAGTCAAAATACTTCCCCAACATTCTTGACATAAAACAGTCATTTAAAAGGTCATAAATACAGTTTCTAACGAACTCTCATCTTTTCACATTGTTCCACATCATTTCTCATTATTCCACTATCTTCTAAATCAATTCACTTTGCTTATCCCACATCCAGTCATATGTATGCCCATCATCCTTCATCCATTCTCATCCAATCATATCATATTACATTTCATCACATCTATCCATATCACATCACATTCATCCACATCACATCTCATCACATCCAATTACATCTATTCAGATCCTCATCACATCACATCACATCACATCCATCCTCATCAGATCTCATTCACATCTATCCATTCACATCTATCCATATTCACATCACATCACATCTCATCCATTCACATCTACCCCGATCCACATTACATCTCATCACATCCAATTACATCTATTCAGATCCTCATCACATCGCATCCATCCTCATCAGATCTCATCCATTCATATCTATCCATATTCACATCACATCCATTCACATCACATTTCATCCATTCACATCTACCCCGATCCACATCACATCTATTCACATCACATCTCATCCATTCACGTCTCATCACATCATATTCACATCCATTCACGTCTCATCACATCATATTCACATCCATTTACATCTTATCATATCATATTCACATCACATCACATCCATTCAGATATCATCACATCCACTCACATCTCATCACATCCATTCAGATATCATCACATCCACTCACATCTCATCACATCCATTCATATCTCATCACACCCATTCACATCTCATCACATCCATTCATATCTCATCACATCCATTCAGATATCATCACATTCACTCACATCTCATCACATCCATTCAGATATCATCACATTCACTCACATCTCATCACATCCATTCATATCTCATCACACCCATTCATATCTCGTCACATTCATTCATACCTTGTCACACCCATTCACATCCATCACATTCATTGCATCCACATCAGATCACATACATTCCATCCACATCTATCCTTATCACATCACATTCATTCCATCCATATCACGTCACATTCATTCCATCCACATTACGTCACGTCCACATCTATCCACATCACATCTCATTCATTCCATCCACATTACATCACGTCCACATATATCCACATCACATCTCATCCATTCCCATGCACATCTATCCACATCCATCCATTCATTCACATTCACATCTATCCACATCCATCCATCCATTCATTCACATGCATGGATGATAAATAATCATAATTTGAATTATGCCAAAAATTCATCTTTTGCCATTTTATTTCTTAGATCTCAATTATCATGGGAATTCCTCTTTTTGCTTAAAAATAAATTTACCAAAAATTTCTCTTTTACCATTTAATTACTTGGATCTCAAATATCATGGGAATTTCTCTTTTTGCATAAAATAAATTTACCAAAAAATCATCTTTTACCATTTAATTACTTGGATCTCAAATATCATGGGAATTTCTCTTTTTGCATAAAAATAAATTTACCAAAATTTATTCTTTTATCATAATCAATTAATTATGTATAATTATAAAAAATATATTTCTCATGAATATGATGAAAATCATTCTTTTTGCATAGGATGTCCAATCCTAGAATATGGTAGCAAGTTCTCTTTTAGCATTATGCATAAATTAAGATATGTATCATTTTCTAAAAATTTTGCCATAGCTGCACTATTATTACTGATAATTCTCAATTTTTTTCTAAAGAACAAAAAGCTTGTAATAAAAATATGATAGTAGTTTCTCTTTTTTTTGCTTAAAATCAAACTATGAATTTTAATCATAATTTTAACCATAATCATAAACTTGATTGTGATTATCTCAATATATTAAGCTAATTTCATTATTTCACTTTTTCCAAATTGATAAGATAATCTATTTCTCATTTAGAATCAATCAAAGTAATTTTTAACTACTTATTATAAATAATTTAAAAGAATTAACCATTATTTTGTTAATACAAAATCATAAAAATATCATTTTCTTAATCTCTAGCTTATCAAGCTTAGAGTTTAGCTTTGAATTAAGAGACTATCATTGAGAAGCATCCTTTTTCAAAGAATTTAGCCATAAAGATGGGTATTCTTTTAGAGAGAGAGATTTACTTAAAGAAAGCATTACAAATAAGCATAAAAATTAACTTTATCTTAATTAAGCATTAAGACTTTAAGGGAAAGCTTGATTTCAATTAAAATATTCATTCAGAAAGCTTCTCAATCTTGAGAGAGGTTGAGAAGAAGAAAGTCATTGAGATAAATTTAAAAGAACCATAAAAATTAATTTTACCTCGAAGTTTGACTTGATTCTTTATTAGCAGCAGTGAAGCCCCCGACCAATCAATTGGTACACCAAGAGGAGAAGAGCAACTCCAAGAGTTGTTGGAGAGAGAGAGAGCTCCAAGCTCCCAAGAGAGAGGAAAATTTAAGAGATAATAGAAAATATGATTATTTTAATATAATACTAGCATAGTATAGCTCCAATATTTTTTTACAAAAGATTGAAGGTCTATTTATAGGTGAGGGAGGCCACTAACCAAGTCCAACTGGGTTCTAGAATTTTTCAGGTTCAATTTGACTCAATTTGGACAAGATTTGGACCAATTTGGCTCCCTTTTTGATTTGGTTTGATCCAGGAGAGAGGAGAGATAAAAATATCACAATTTTTTTAAATAAAAACCCTTCCACACATGTGAAATAGGCGCCTACCTCGAGAGTCCCCCTCTCCTTACCAAGGTGTCAAAGATGCATCATTATTTCAAAATATCTTATTTTTTAGTAATATCTCATAATTTTTAACTAATAAACCTTGTACTCTGTCAACTCTTCATCATTTTTGGGTTTTTTTTTAATTCTTGTGGATTTATCTCATCCCAACACTTGGATTAATCCAATTGGTCCATCGAAACCTTAATTGGATCATAATCCAGAAATTTTTGAAAATGTAGACCCTTAGGCTAAGGTCCCTTATACCATTTTCAGTTAATTCCTAATGCACATTGGAAAGTTCATCTTGAACTTCTATTTCAGGGGAATCCATTTTATACACTAGGAGAAATTTTATATCCAAAGATATCTCAATTTTGGATTCTCTCTAGGCCAAAACAGGGTAAAATAAGATCTTTCTTCTATTTCAGAGAGGAGAATAATTTCAAGAACAGAAGGGGAGGTTCTTACACCTTTACATCTCAAAAGTTGGAGGGAGGAATCTTACATCCTACCCCACTTAAAAAACGCGAGATGTCCTTATCTCGTAGCTAGAGGATAAACTCTTTCACCCTAAGATCCAATTGATTCTAGGGATCCTTATAGTCTGGTCAACCCACGCAGAATTCTGGGATAAAGATCCCTTCTATAAGAAGAACACACAGAACTCATTATCAGAGAACAATTCATTTAGAATATACAGAACATTCATATCCTTAACACAATAATAGTCCATCAGACCGAAAATTTCATATGAACATCCCTCTACGAGAATTTCAGTTATGCAGGTTCTCAATTTGTCACCATTTAATTAGATCCACTAGGTCAAAGGTCAAAGAGCACCAATCTGTCAGCACATTCCACCAATCTCATAGTGATTTGCTGAAGTCATAATCGTCATTCTAGTTACTAACATCATCACTGGGATTCGTCCCATTCATCCTCATTGTGGCTTTGTTCAACTTATCTCCTTTCAACCAAAATTCAAGAATCATCATCTTTCAATCAGAATCCAAATCAACTCATCAATTCTCAACCAGAATTCTAAAATCATATTAACTAGCATTCGAATTCATCATCTGGAAAGCATTTTTGCTTATAATTTCAAGCTCTTAGATCTACTCGTATATATTGTGAGTAAAGAGCTGCAGTTATACCCACCACGGTATATACGAGTAGTCACGGTCCTTGGAGTTATAAGGTAAATACCATCATATCTAGGCCTCAAGCAAGTCAGGGATTCCATACAATTGCGGTACTTCCATCTGAAGACCCAATTCCCAATTTATGAATCTTCATTCTGAATATCAATTTGTATGAATTTCATCATACAATTACAATCTTTTACTCGTACTTCATAAATTTTTGACATTTCTTGCTTCTCCGTTGTTCCACTTTAGCCAATTCGCTCTGATACCAGCTGAAAGATCCCTGCCCTCTCTGCACAATGAATTTCGGGGTGCTAGCACCGGAAGTAGCACTTCTTGCGCAGGACAGAACCTCTTACTCAGAGCCTTGCCCCCACGAATATCCGGACAAGAGACTAATCCCTTGGTTCTTCCAAAACCGAACCCGAAAAAACTTCCCTCGCCCAGTAGACATAGGCGATTCCTCCAGGATATTTTATTCTAACATAGTCAAGGTCATCACTAACCAAACTGATCCGACCGGACCCGTAAGTCTCATGGTCAAATCAAGGAAAAGTCTTGCACTTGGATCAAAGAGTCCAACGCTTTTTTTCCTCATCGAGAGACACAGCCGTTGATTCTTTTCCATAGAACAAGGGTTATCCGAGATTTACTTCAACTATCATAACTTAACATAATTGAGTCTCATTTTAGGGATCCATCAGTCCAGCCTAGCCCCATCCAATCTCATGGGTTAGCCAACCGCCCAACCACTATAGTGATAGGATCCATTTAGAAATTTGGTTATGTTCTGCCCCAGTACTAGGGAGGAAAAGAGTTCCTAGGCCCCCTAGCCGGCGCTTCAAGCAAACTTCAATATGAAATTGCCTATTTCACAGATTCAGCTGTCTTTAAAACAATCTTTTAATGAAACCATAGTATCACTGATCATAATCCTCCAAAATATCAAGCTTGAATTCTAATTTCTAATCATTCCTTCATCGGTGTACCTATGGCATCATTGGCAACCAGAACGCTCACCACCTGTTCACTCAGGGGCCTTTTCAATAGCTCCTAGCTCATAGTACCCGGTAATATGATCACATAAGAAAATCCAAATGAACTCTCCATTGAAGATCAGCAAGATCAACCAACAGATCCATATAAAAGAGCCATGGACTCATCCGTTGAGGACTAGCAAGGAGAATCAACCAGATCCATGTCCGAGTTCAGAAAACAACTCTAACACCTTGTTCCATTGTTCTTCCTCGACGCATGCGTGGGTATCTTCAGTGACCTAGAGCCCGAGCACCATATGGTCAGCACGCTCTAGGCTCCTTCTCAGGTCACCTAGCGCTTCACTCATAGACTGCTTCCTTGGTCCCTCATCCACTGTACCGGAAGCTCACCATTTAAATTGAACCGAGGCTGGTCAAGACCTTGGCCAACCTTGCTACGCGAGACATCCTCCATTGACTCTCCGTCAGCTATTGTAACTTTATCACTTAGGTCTCCACGATCTCATTCACAAGATAGTCAAAATGCTTCCCTAGCATTCTTGACATAAAACAGTCATTTAAAAACAGGTCATAAATACAGTTTCTAACGAACTCTCATCTTTTCACATTGTTCCACATCATTTCTCATTATTCCACATTCTTCTAAATCAATTCACTTTGCTTATTCCACATTCAGTCATATGTATTCCCATCATCCTTCATCCATTCTCATCCAATCATATCATATTACATCTCATCACATCTATTCATATCATATCACATTCATCCACATCACATCTCATCACATTTATCCACATCACATCTCATCACATACAATTATATCTATTAAGATCCTCATCACATCTCATCCATTCACTTCTACCCATATCCACATCATATCACATCTCATCCATTCACATCTACCCCGATCCACATCACATCCGTTCACATCACATCTCATTTCATTCACATCTCATCACATCATATTCACATCGATTTACATCTCAGCATTTTATATTCACATCACATCACATCCATTCAGATATCATCACATCACAATCACATCTCATCACATCCACTCACATCTCATCACATCCATTCATATCTCATCACACCCACTCACATCTCATCACATCCATTCATATCTCATCACATTCATTCATATCTTGTCACACCCATTCACATACATCACATTCATTTTGCATCCACTTCACATCACATACATTCCATCCACATCTATCCTTATCACATCACATTCATTCCATCCATATCACGTCACATTCATTCCATCCACAATACATCATGTCCACATCTATCCATATCACATCTCATTCATTCCATCCACATTACATCACGTCCACATCTATCCACATCACATCTCATCCATTCCCATGCACATCTATCCACATCCATCCATTCATTCACATTCACATCTGTCCACATCCATCCATTCATTCACATGCACATCTATCACTTCACATCTCATTCTCATCCATTTACATCACATCACACCATTCACATCTCATCACATTCACATCCACATCCATTTACATTGCATCACACCTCATCCACATCTACTCACATTTCCTCACATCACATTCACATCTTATCACATTCACATCGCATCACACTTTATCCACATCTCATCACATCCACTCACATATCCTTATATCACATTCACATCCACATCCATTTACATCGCATCACACCTCATCCACATCTCATCACATTCACTCACATCACATTCACATCTTATCACATTCACATCCACATCTATTTACATCGCATTCACATTTAGGACCGTTTTCTACTTTCGATATACAGATGGGACTTTTCTAAGTTTCTACCAATTGCTTGGCCTAATTAAAGGTACTTTTTCTCGATGGATATTTTTATATTCTTTCTCAAATTTCTCAAGTGAAATATATTCAATATTCTTCTTTTTGAGTAAAATATTCATGGGATTTACAAAAATCAATTCTACCCATATTTTCCAATAAAATTAATAATGCTCAAAAAAAATTTGATAAATACTCATAATTTGAATTATGCCAAAAATTCCTCTTTTGCCATTTTATTTCTTGGATCTCAATTATCATGGGAATCCCTCTTTTTGCATTAAAAATAATTTACCAAAAATTTCTCTTTTACCATTAATTACTTGGATCTCAAATATCATGGGAATTTCTCTTTTTGCATAAAATAAATTTACCAAAAATTTCTCTTTTATCATTTAATTACTTGGATCTCAAATATAATGAGAATTCCTCTTTTTGCATAAAAATAAATTTATCAAAATTTATTCTTTTCTCATAATCAATTAATTATGCATAATTATAAAAAATACATTTCTCATGAATATGATGAAAATCATTCTTTTTCCATAGGATGTTGAATCCTAGAATACGGTAGGAAGTCCTCTTTTAGCATTATGCATAATTTTAAGATATGCATTATTTTTTAAAAATTTTGCCATAGCTGCATTACTATTACTGATAATTCTCAAATTTTTTTCTAAAGAACAAAAAGCTTGTAATGAAAATATGATAGTAGTTCCTCTTTTTTGCTTAAAATCAAACTATGAATTTCAATCATAATTTTAACTATAATCATAAACTTAATTATAATTATCTCACTAGATTAAGAAAATTCCATTATTTCTCTTTTTCCAAATTGATAGGATAATCTATTTCTCATTTAGAATCAATCAAAGTAGTTTTTAACTACTTATAAATAATCTAAAAGATTTAACCATTATTTTGTTAACACAAAATCATAAAAATATCATTTTCTTAATCTCTAGCTTATCAAGTCCAGAGTTTAGCTTTGAATTAAGAGACTATCATTGAGAAGCATCCTTTTTCAAAGAATTTAGCCATAAAGATGGCTATTCTTTTAGAGAGAGAGATTTACTTAAAGAAAGCATTACAAATAAGCATAAAGATTAACTTTCTCTTAATTAAGCATTAAGACTTTAAGGGAAAGATTAATTTGAATTAAAACATTCATTTAGAAAGCTTCTCAACCTTGAGAGGGATTGAGGAAGAAGAAAGTCATTGATATAAATTGGAAAAAACCATAAAAATTAATTTTGCCTTCAAGTTTGGCTTGATTCTTTATTAGCAGAAGTGAAGCCCCCGACCAATCAATTGGTCCACCAAGAGGAGAAGAGCAACTCCAAGAGTTGTTAGAGAGAGAGAGAGAGAGAGAGAGATCTCCAAGCTCCCAAGAGAGAGAAAAATTTAAGAGATAATAGAAAATATGATTATTTTAATATAATACTGGCATAGTATAGCTCCAATATTTTTTTTACAAAAGATTGAGGGTCTATTTATAGGTAAGGGAGGCCACTAACCAAGTCCAACTGGGTTCTAGAATTTTCCAAGTTCAGTGTGACTCAATTTGGACAAGATTTGGAACATTTTAGCTCCCTTTTTTATTAGGTTTAATCCAGGAGAGAGAGATAAAAATATCACAATGTTTTTGAATTGGAAACCCTTTTTTATTTGGTTTGATCCAGAGAGAGGAGAGATAAAAATATCACAATGTTTTTGAATTGAAAACCCTTCCACTCACACATGTGAAATAGGTGTCTACCTTGAGAGTCTCCCTCTCCTTACCCAAGGTCAAAGATGCATCATTATTCCAAAATATCTCATTTTTTTTAGTAATACCTCATAATTTTTAACTAATAAACCTTGTACTTAGTCAACTCTTCATCTTATGTGAGCATTTACTCATTTTTGGGTATTTTCTTTTATTCTTTTAGATTTATCTCATCCCAACACTTGGATTAATCCAATTGGTCCATTGGAACCTTAATTGGACCATAATCTAGAAATTTCTGAAAATGTAGACCCTTAGGCTAAGGTCCCTTATACCATTTTCAATTAATTCCTAATGCACATTGGAAAGTTCATTTTGAACTTCTATTTCAGGGGAATCCATTTTAGACACTAGGAGGAATTTTATATCTAAAGATATCTCAATTTTAGATTATCTTTCTCTAGACATTTTCTCTCTCTAGGCCAAAACAGGGTAAAACAAGATCTTTCTTCTATTTCAGAGAGGGGAATAATTTCAAGAACATAAGGGGAGGTTCTTACACCTTTACATCTCAAAAGCTGGAGGGAGAAATCTTACATCCTACCCCACTTAAAACACGCGAGATGTCCTCATCTCGCAGGAGGATAAACTCTTTCACCTTAAGATCCAATTGATTCTAGGGTTCCTTAAAGTTTGGTCAATCCACGCAGAATTCTGGGATAAAGATCCCTTCTATAAGAAGAACACACAGAACTCATTATCAGAGAACAATTCATTTCAGAATATACAGAACATTCATATCCTTAACACAATAATGGTCCATCATACCAAAAATTTCATTTGAACATCCCTTCACGAGAATTTCAGTTATGTAGGTTCTCAATTTGTCATCAGTTAATTAGATCCACTGGGTCAAAGGTCAAACACCTTGAAGTCATAAGGTAAATACCATCATATCTAGGACTCAAGTAAGTCAGGGATTCCATCATATCTAGGACTCAAGTAAGTCAGGGATTCCATACAATTGCGGTACTTCCGTTTGAAGACCCAATTTCTAATTTATGAATATTCATTCTGAATATCAATTTGTATGAATTTCATCATACAATTACAATCTTTTAGTGGTACTTCATAAATTTTTGACATTTCTTGCTTCTCGGTTGTTCCACTTTAGCCAATTCACTCTGCTACCAGCTGAAAGATCCCTATCCCCTCCGTGCAACGAATTTCGGGGTGCTAGCAGCAGAAGTAGCACTTCTTGCGTAGGGCAGAACCTCTCACTCGGGGCCTCGTCCCCACGAATATCTAGACAAGAGATTAATCGCTTAGTTCTTCCAAAACCAAACCCGAAAAAACTTCCCTCGCCGCCCAGTAGACATATGCGATTCCTCCATGATATTTTATTCTAACATAATCAAGGTCATCACTAACCAAACTGATCCGCCCGAACCCGTAAGTCTCATGGTCAAATCAAGGAAAGGTCACATCACATTCATCCACATCACATCTAATTACATTCTTTCAAATCAATTCACTTTGCTTATTCCACATCCAGTCATATCTATTCCCATCATCCTTCAGCCATTCTCTTTGCTTATTCCACATCCAGCCATATCTATTCCCATCATCCTTCAGCCATCCTCATCCAATCATATCATATTACATCTCATCACATCTATCCATATCACATCCCATTCATCCACATCACATCTCATCACATCTAATTACATCTATGCAGATCCCCATCACATCACATCACATCCCATTCACATCACATCTCATCCATTCACATCTACCTCGATCCACATCACATCCGTTCATATCACATCTCATCCATTCACATCTCATCACATCATATTCACATCCATTTACATCTCATCACATCCATTCAGATATCATCACATCACATTTATATCCATTCACATCTCATCGCATCCATTCACATCTCATCACATCCATTCATATCTCATCACACCCATTCACATCTCATCACATTCATTCATATCTTGTCACACCCATTCACATCCATCACATTCATTGCATCCACATCACATCACATACATTCCATCCACATCTATCCTTATCACATCACATTCATTCCATCCATATCACGTCACATTCATTCCATCCATATTACATCACGTCCACATCTATCCACATTACATCTCATTCATTCCATCCACATTACATCACGTCCACATCTATCCACATCACATCTCATCCATTCCCATGCACATCTATCCACATCCATCCATTCATTCAATTCACATCTATCCACATATTCATCCATTCATTCATATACACATCTATCCACATCCATCCATTCATTCACATGCACATCTATCCACATCTATCCATTCATTCACATGCACATCTATCCATTCATTCACATTCACATCTATCCACATCCATCCACATCCATCCATTCATTCACATTCACATCTATCCACATCCATCCATTCATTCATTCACATGCACATCTATCCACATCCATCCATTCATTCACATGCACATCTATCACTTCACATCTCATTCTCATCCATTTACATCACATCACACCATTCATATATCATCACATCTCATTACATTCACATCCACATCCATTTACATTGCATCACACCTCATCCACATCTCATCACATCCACTCACATCTCCTCACATCACATTCACATCTTATCACATTCACATCCACATCCATTTACATCGCACATCTCATTCACATCTTATCACATCCATTTACATCGCATCACATCTCATCACATCCACTCACATCTCCTCACATCACATTCACATCTTATCACATTCACATCCACATCCATTTACATCGCATCATCACTCATCACATCCACTCACATCTCCTCACATTACATTCACATCTTATCACATTCACATCCACATCCATTTACATCTCATCACACCTCATCCACATCTCATCACATCCACTCACATCTATTCACTCGCACTCACATTTAGAACCGTTTTCTACTTTCATTACCGATGGGACTTTTCTAAGTTTCTGCCAATTGCTTGGCCTAGTTAAAGGTACTTTTTCTCAATGGATATTTTCATATTCTTTCTCAAATTTCTCAAGTGAAATATATTCAATATTCTTCTTTTTGAGTAAAAGATTCATGGGATTTTAAAAAATCAATTCTACCCATATTTTTCAATAAAATTAATAATGCTCAGAATTTCACTTTTGATAAATACTCATAATTTGAATTATGCCTCTTTTACCATTTAATTTCTTGGATCTCAATTATTATGAAAATTTCTTTTTTTGCATAAAAATAAATTTACCAAAAATTTCTCTTTTACCTTTTAATTACTTGGATCTTAAATATCATTGGAATTCCTCTTTTTGCATAAATTAAATTTACCAAAAATTCCTCTTTTATAATTTAATTACTTGGATCTCAAATATCATAAATAAATTTACCAAAAATTCATCTTTTACCATTTAATTACTTGGATCTTAAATATCATGGAAATTCCTTTTTTTGCATAAAAATAAATTTACCAAAATTTACTCTTTTATCATAATAATTATGCATAATTTTTTTAAAATTTATTTCTCATAAATATGATGAAAATCATTGTTTTTGCATAGAATTTTCAATCCTAGAATATAGTTGGAAGTCCTCTTTTAGAATTATGCATAAATTAAGATATGTATTATTTTTAAAAAAAAATCCATAGCTTCGTTGCTATTACTGATAATTCTTAATTTTTTCTAAAGAACAAAAAACTTGTAATGAAAATATAATTGTAGTTCCTCTTTTTTGCTTAAAATCAAACTATGAATTTTAATCATAATTTTAACTATAATCATAAACATAATTATGATTATTCCACTAGATTAAGCTAATTCCATTATTTTTCTTTTTTCAAATTGATAGAATAATCTATTTATCATTTAGAATCAATCAAAGTAGTTTTTAACTACTTATAAATAATCTAAAAGAATTAACCATTATTTTGTTAACACAAAATCATAAAAATACCATTTTCTTAATCTCCAGCTTATCAAGTCTAGAGTTTAGCTTTGAATTAAGAGACTATCATTGAGAAGCATCTTTTTTCAAAGGATTTAGCCATAAATATGGCTATTCTTTTAGAGAGAGAGATTTACTTAAAGAAAGCATTACAAATAAGCATAAAGATTATTTTCTCTTAATTAAACATTAAGATTTTAAGAAAAAGATTAATTTGAATTAAAACATTCATTTAGAAAGCTTCTCAATGTGGAGAGGGGTTGAGAAGAAGAAAGTCATTGAGATAAATTGGAAAAAACCATAAAAATTAATTTTACCTCCAAGTTTAGCTTGATTCTCTATTAGCAGTGAAGCCCCCGACCAATCAATTGGTCCACCAAGAGGAGAAGAGCAACTCCAAGAGTTATTGTAGAGAGAGAGAGAGAGAGCTCCAAGCTCCCAAGAGAGAGAAAAATTTAAGGATTAATAGAAAATATGATTATTTTAATATAATACTAGCATAGTATAGCTCCAATATTTTTTTACAAAAGACTGAGGGTCTATTTATAGGTGAGGGAGGCCACTAACTAAGTCCAACTAGGTTCTAGAATTTTCCAAGTTCAGTTTGACTCAATTTAGACAAGATTTGGACAAGTTTGGCTCCCTTTTTTAGTTGGTTTGATCTAGGAGAGAGGAGAGATAAAAATATCATAATTTGGTTTGATCTAGGAGAGAGGAGAGATAAAAATATCATAATTTTTTTTAAATGAAAAACCCTTCCAAACATGTGAAATAGAAGCCTATCTCGAGAGTCCCCCTCTCCTTACCAAGGTGTCAAAAATGCATCATTATTTCAAAATATCTCATTTTTTTAGTAATATCTCATAAGTTTTAACTTATAAACCTTGTACTCAGTGAACTCTTCATCTTAAGTGAGCATTTACTTATTTTTGGGTATTTTCTTTTATTCTTTTTGATTTATCTCATCCCAACACTTGGATTAATCCAATTGGCCCATTGGAACCTTAATTGGACCATAATCTAAATTTTTTTGAAAATGTAGATCCTTAGGCTAAGGTCCCTTATACCATTTTCAATTAATTCCTAATGCACATTGAAAAGTTCATTTTGAACTTCTGTTTTCAGGGGAATCCATTTTAGACACTAGGAGGAATTTTATATCCAAAGATATCTCAATTTTGGATTATCTCTCTCTAGGCAAAAATAGGGTAAAACAAGATCTTTCTTCTATTTCAAAGAGGGGAATAATTTCAAGAACAGAAGGGAAGATTCTTACACCTTTACATCTCAAAAGCTGAAGGGAGGAATCTTACATCCTACCCCACTTAAAACACGCGAGATGTCCTCATCTCTCGCAGCTGGAGGATAAACTTTTTCACCTTAAGATCCAATTGATTCTGGGGTTCCTTATAGTTTGGTCAACCCACATAGAATTATGGGATAAATATCCCTTTTATAAGAAGAGCACACAAAACTCATTATCAGAGAACAATTCATTTAGAATATACAGAACATTCATATCCTTAACACAATAATGGTCCATCAGACCGCAAATTTCATTTGAACATCCCTTCGTGAGAATTTCAATTATGTAGGTTCTCAATTTGTCATCAATTAATTAGATCCACTGGGTCAAAGGTCAAACACCTTGGAGTTATAAGGTAAATACCATCATATCTAGTACTCAAGCAAGTCAGGGATTCCATACAATTGCGGTACTTCCATCTGAAGATCCAATTTTCAATTTATGAATCTTCATTCTGAATATCAATTTGTATGAATTTCATCATACAATTACAATCTTTTACTAGTACTTCATAAATTTTTGACATTTCTTGCTTCTCGGTTGTTCCACTTTAGCCAATTCGCTCTGATACCAGCTGAAAGATCCCTGCCCTCTCTGGGCAATGAATTCCGGGGTGCTAGCAGCGGAAGTAGCACTTCTTGCGTAGGGCAGAACCTCTCACTCGGGGCCTTGCCCACCACGAATATCCGAACAAGAGATTAATGCTGAGTTCTTCCAAAACAGAACTCGGAGAAACTTCCCTCGCCTAGACATAGGCGATTGCTCCAAGATATTTTATTCTAACGTAATCAAGGTCATCACTAACCAAACTTATCCGACCGATCCCGTAAGTCTCATGGTCAGATCAAGGAAAAGTCTTGCACTTGGATCATAGAGTCCAACGCTTTTTTCCTCATCGAGAGTTACAGTCGTTGATTCTTTTCCATAAAACAAGGGTTATCCGGGATTTACTTCGACTATCATAACTTAACATAATTGAGTCTCATTTTAGGGAGCCATCAATTTATCGGTGTACCTATGGCATCATTGGCAACCATAACGCTCACCACCTCTTCACTCATGGGCCTTTTCAATAGTTCCTAGCTCATAGTACCCAGCAATATGATCACATAAGAAAATCCAAATGGACTCTCCGTTGAAGATCAGCAAGATCAACCAACAGATCCATATAAAAGAGCCATGGACTCATCCGTTGAGGACCAGCAAGAACAATCAACCAGATCCATGCTTGAGTTCAAAAAATAACTCTAACACCTTATTTGGTTTTTCTTCCTTAATGCACACATGGGTATCTTCAACGACCCAGAGCTTGAGCACCGTATGGTCAGCACCCTCTAGGCTCCTTCTCAGGTCACCTAGCGCTTCACTCATAGGCCGCTTCCTTGGTCCCTTATCCATCGTACCGGAAGCTCACCATTTAAATCGAACTGAGGCAGGTCAAGACCTTGGCTGACCTTGCTACGCGAGACATCCTCCATTGACTCTCCGTCAGCTGTTGCAACTTTATCACTTAGGTCTCCACGATCTCATTCACAAGACCTTAGCTGACCTTGCTACGCGAGACATCCTCCATTGACTCTCCGTCAGCTGCTGTTGTAACTTTATCACTTAGGTCTCCACGATCTCATTCACAAGATAGTCAAAATGCTTCCCTAGCATTCTTGACATAAAACAGTCATTTAAAAACAGGTCATAAATACAGTTTCTAATGAACTCTCATCTTTTCACATTGTTCCATATCATTTCTCATTATTCCACATTCTTTCAAATCAATTCACTTTGCTTATTCCACATCCAGTCATATCTATTCTCATCATCCTTCATCCATTCTCATCCAATCATATTATATTACATCTCATCCAATCATATCATATTACATCTTCATCCATTCTCATCCAATCATATTATATTACATCTCATCCAATCATATCATATTACATCTCATCACATCTATCCATATCTCATCCAATCATATCATATTACATCTCATCACATCTATCCATATCACATCACATTCATCCACATCACATCTCATCACATCCAATTACATCTATTCAGATCCTCATCACATCACATCACATCCATCCTCATCACATCTTATCCATTCACATCTACCCATATCCACATAAAATCACATCCATTCACATCACATCTCATCCATTCACATCTACCCCGATCCACATCACATCCCATTCACATCACATCTCATCCATTCACATATACCCCAATCCACATCACATCCGGTTTATAAGTTAAAACTTATGAGATATTACTAAAAAAATGAGATATTTTAGAATAATGATGTATTTTTGACACCTTGGTAAGGAGAGGGGGACTCTCAAGATAGGCTCCTATTTCACATGTTTGGAAGGATTTTTAATTAAAAATATATATGATATTTTTATCTCTCCTCTCTCCTAGATCAAACCAAATAAAAAAGGAAGCCAAATTGGTCCAAATCTTGTCTAAATTGAGTCAAACTGAACTTGGAAAATTCTAGAACCTAGATGGACTTGGCTAGTGGCCTCCCTCACCTATAAATAGACCCTCAGTCTTTTGTAAAAAATATTGGAGCTATACTATGCTAGTATTATATTAAAATAATCATATTTTCTATTAACCCTTAAATTTTTCTCTCTCTTGGGAGCTTGGAGCTCTCTCTCTCTACAACAACTCTTGAAGTTGCTCTTCTCCTCTTGGTGGACCAATTGATTGGTCGGGGGCTTCACTGCTAATAGAGAATCAAGCCAAACTTGGAGGTAAAATCAAATTTTATGGTTTTTTTCAATTTATCTCAATGACTTTCTTCTCAACCCCTCTCAAGATTGAGAAGCTTTCTAAATGAATGTTTTAATTCAAATCAATCTTTTCCTTAAAGTCTTAATGCTTAATTAAGAGAAAGTTAATCTTTATGCTTATTTATAATGCTTTCTTTAAGTAAATCTCTCTCTAAAAGAATAGTCATATTTATGGCTAAATCCTTTGAAAAAGGATGCTTCTCAATGATAGTCTCTTAATTCAAAGCTAAACTCTAGGCTTGATAAGCTAGAGATTAAGAAAATGGTATTTTTATGATTTTATGTTAACAAAATAATGGTTAATTCTTTTAGATTATTTATAAGTAGTTAAAAACTACTTTGATTGATTCTAAATGATAAATAGATTATCCTATAAATTTGGAAAAAGAAAAATGATGGAATTAGCTTAATTTAGTAGAATAATCATAATTAAGTTTATGATTATAGTTAAAATTATGATTAAAATTCATAGTTTGATTTTAAGCAAAAAAGAGGAACTACAATTATATTTTCATTACAAGTTTTTTGTTCTTTAGAAAAAAATTGAGAATTATCAGTAATAGCAACGAAGCTATGAAATTTTTTTTAAAAAAATACATATCTTAATTTATGCATAATGCTAAAAGAGGACTTCCTACTATATTCTAGGATTGGACATTCTATGCAAAAACAATGATTTTCATCATATTCATGAGAAATAATTTTTTTTAAATTATGCATAATTATTATGATAAAAGAGTAAATTTTGGTAAATTTATTTTTATGCAAAAAGAGGAATTCCCATGATATTTAAGATCCAAGTAGAGGAATTTTTGGTAAAAATTTTTTATTCAAAAAGAGGAATTTCCATGATATTTGAGACCCAAGTAATTAAATGGTAAAAGATAAATTTTTGGTAAATTTAATTTATGCAAAAAGAGGAATTCCAATGATATTTGTTGAGACCCAAGTAATTAAATGGTAAAAGAGAAATTTTTGGTAAATTTATTTTTATGCAAAAAGAGAAATTTTCATGATAATTAAGATCCAAGAAATTAAATGGTAAAAGAGAAATTTTTGGCATAATTCAAATTATGAGTATTTATCAAAAGTGGAATTTTGAGCATTATTATTTTTATTGAAAAATATGGGTAGAATTGATTTTTGTAAATCCCATGAATTTTTTATTAAAAAAGAAGAATAGTAAATATATTTCACTTATAAGAAATTTGAGAAAGAAGATGAAAATATCCATTTAGAAAAAGTACCTTTAACTAGGCCAAGCAATTGGCAGAAACTTAGAAAAGTCCCATCGGTATCGAAAGTAGAAAACGGTTTTAAATGTGAATGCGAGTGAATAGATGTGAATGTGATGTGAGGAGATGTGAGTGGATGTGATGAGATGTGGATGAGGTGTGATGCGATGTAAATGGATGTGGATGTAAATGTGATAAGATGTGAATGTAATGTGAGGAGATGTGAGTGGATGTGATGAGATGTGGATGAGGTGTGATGCGATGTAAATGGATGTGGATGTGAATGTGATGTGAGTGGATGTGATGAGATGTGAATGAGGTGTGAATGAGGTGTGATGCGATGTAAATGGATGTGGATGTGAATGTGATAAGATGTGAATGTGATGTGAGGAGATGTGAGTGGATGTGATGAGATGTGGATGAGGTGTGATGCGATGTAAATAGATGTGGATGTGAATGTGATGAGATGTGATGATATATGAATGGTGTGATGATGTGATGTAAATGGATGAGAATGAGATGTGAAGTGATAGATGTGCATGTGAATGAATGGATGGATGTGGATAGATGTGAATGTGAATGAATGGATAGATGTGCATGTGAATGAATGGATGGATGTGCATGTGAATGAATGGATGAATATGTGGATAGATGTGAATGTGAATGAATGGATGGATGTGGATAGATGTGAATGTGAATGAATGGATGGATGTGGATAGATGTGCATGGAAATGGATGAGATGTGATGTGGATAGATGTGGACGTGATGTAATGTGGATGGAATGAATGGATGGATGTGGATAGATGTGGATGTGATGTAATGTGGATGGAATGAATGAGATGTGATGTGGATAGATGTGGACATGATGTAATGTGAATGAAATGAATGTGACATGATATGGATGGAATGAATGTGATGTGATAAGGATAGATGTGGATGGAATGTATGTAATGTGATGTGGATGCAATGAATGTGAAGGATGTGAATGGGTGTGACAAGATATGAATGAATGTGATGAGATGTGAATGGGTGTGATGAGATATGAATGGATGTGATGAGATGTGAGTGGATGTGATGAGATGTGAATTGAGATGTGAATGGATATGAATGTGATGTGATGATATTTGAATGGATGTGATGTGATGTGAATATGATATGATGAGATGTGAATAAATGCGATGAGATATGAATGGATATGAATGTGATGTGATGATATTTGAATGGATGTGATGTGATGTGAATATGATATGATGAGATGTAAATGGATGTGAATATAATGTGATGTGAATATGATATGATGAGATGTAAATGGATGTGAATATAATGTGATGAGACGTGAATGGATGAGATGTGATATGAATGGATTATACTCGGTCAACTCTTCATCTTATGTGAGCATTTACTCATTTTTGGGTATTTTCTTTTATTCTTTTGGATTTATCTCATCCCAACACTTGGATTAATCCAATTGGCCCATTGGAACCTTAATTGGACCATAATCCAGAATATTCTAAAAATGTAGACCCTTAGGCTAAGGTCCCTTATACCATTTTCAATTAATTCCTAATGCACATTGGCAAGTTCATTTTGAACTTCTGTTTTAAGGGGAATCCATTTTAGACACTAGGAGGAATTTTAGAGGGAATCCAAATTGGTGCATGATTGGCCCCTTAAATCACGTGTATGCACATAGGGATTCACAAATCTTAAAGATTGATTTGAGAACATGGAAAGCACACCCCATGGAAGGGAAATTGTTTGGTAATGATTCCTTCGCAACGGAATTGACCACCTCTGTACAAATATGCGAGCCCTCGGTGGGAGATCCCAAGGAAGAAGAGGAAATGGAACTGTATGCGTCACTTCCTCCTCCGAACTTCAGTGAAAACTAGATGCATGTATTGGCCACCATAGATGTGATGCAACCCAGGGGGACCCAGTATGTGGAATCTGAAACCATCCCCACGACCTCTATCTTTATGGTTAATTGGCAGACCATTGATGAAGCATCAGAAGAGGAGACATCTAGTACAGAAGGGACCATAGCACAAGGCCATACTAATGCTCAATGCCTCAGAAGGTGGCAAAAACAGAAACGAATCGCTCGAGGGAAAACACAAGGAGAAAGTCACCCTTCAAGAGCTAGAAACACCCAAGCTTACAAAAGTTGGCGCCAAAAACGTAATAAAGCCTTGGCAGAAGCAGAACGTGAGGCTAGAAAGACCATGACTAAAACCAAAAGTGAAAGTGACGAGATGACAAACCAAACTTGCTCTCAGTACCCGACCACTTCAAAACCTATACTGTTGGCGAACGGAAAGTGGTCCGACTGACGGTGGCAAAACAAGGGTTAAGGAGAATGGGCTGTCCACATCATACGATGGCCCGGCAGAAGTCAAGGAAGTGGATATTGCGGGACCAAGGGAGGAAGCTCGACCCATATACATTGCTACTAAGGACTTGGAAGAAGATGAGCTCGTTACTCTCCTTAAGGAATTTAAGGACTGTTTTGCGCCTGGAATTACAAAGAGATGAAGGGGGTACCACCTGAGGTAGTACAACATACGATTCCAATCATGGAAGAGTCAAGACCAACCAGGTAAAAACCATACCAGATGAATCCTAAGTATGCGACAATTGTAAAGGAGGAAATAGATGCTCATTAGATTTCATCTATGAAATCAAACATACGGATTGGTTGATAGTGCCAAAAAATAATGGAAAACTTAGGGTATGTGTTGATCTTAAAAAGGTCAATGCAGCCACTAGGAAGAAAGACCATTATCCACTGCCCTCCTATAAGGAACAGGTTTTGGAAAGAGTGACTAGGGAAGAAGCTTACAGCTTCTTGGATGGATTCTCCGGTTACAATCAGGTGTCCATAGCACCAGAGGACCAGCACAAGACAACTTTCAATACAATGTAGGAGACATTTGCATATAAGGTTATGCCCTTCGGCCTCACCAATGCCCTAGCAACATTTCAATGGTTAATGTACACAACCTTCAAGGATTACTTACAAAAGTGGTTGGAGGTATTCATTGACGATCTGTGTGCACACTCTCGATGGGCACACCATCTGGCCTGCTTGAGGAAAGTGTTCGAGCGATGTCGATTATATCGTATATCCCTGAACCCTTTAAAGTGTCATTTTTGGGTCAAGCATGGTGTGATATTGGGACACATTGTCTCAAGGAATGATATATCCACGAATCATAGCAAGGTCAAGCTGATATTAGAGTTGCTAAGGGTGTGCAAAGATTTATGGGCCATGTGGGGTATTATCGCTACTTCATAATTTTCTATGCTGAAATAGCCAGACCATTGTACAAGCTCCTCATTGTCTTTGAATGGACTGCAGAATGGCAAGAAGCATAGGATCGACTGAAGCAAGCATTGGCTAGCACGCCAATTCTACGACCCCCCAATTGGGATCTCATATTTCACATGCATATTGATGCATCAAATTTTGCTATTGGTTGCGTACTAGCCCACAGCCTGGTGAGTTCAAATTGGACTATCCAGTCTGCTTTGCTAGTCGTCAACTAAATGATGCGGAGGTGAAATACACCACCACCGAGAGAGGGAAGGATTGGCCATGGTTTACGCCGTCAAGAATTATCGACATTACCTCTTGGCTAACAAATTCATTTACGCCATCAAGAATTATCGACATTACCTCTTGGCTAACAAATTCGTATTCTCCGTGGACCATCAAGCCTAGTGAATAAGCCTTGCACCACCACGGGGAGAATCACGCGATGATTGCTATTATTGTTGGAATTCGACTTTACAGTCACGGTAAGAAAAGGAACACAACATATGTTAGCCGATCATATGTCAAGAATTCCAAATGGGGAACCAGCAACTGGTGTTGATGTGATGATCTCCCTGATGCTTGTTTGTTCAAGTTGGACAGGGTACTCGAATGGAGTGAGGAAATCTCAGATTATCTAGCTTATGGTTTTCTGCAGGAAATACCTTTGAACAAAGATAAAATGTGGCGGCTTATCAAGCCTACTACACCTTATCACAATTGATTGTGAGAGAAATATATAAGCTAGGAAAAGATAATGTGTTGTTAAGAAGAGGAGTTCGTCACAATATTGGATGAAGCTCATTCAGGGGGGATAGCAGGCGGGCATTTTGCTGGATAGATCACAGCTTGAAAAGTGCTTCAAGCAGGACTATGGTGGCCTACATTATTCGGAGATGCCATAGAGTTTGTCAAAAGATGCAACGTTTCGCTATCCCACAACAAAAGGACAAGATGCTGCTCACCCCTATATCATTTACTCTTTTTGAATTAAAAAAAAGTAAAACTTATTTTACACAATTTTAGAAAAATTTCGCCATAACCTCCTTTGTATGGCTGATCATTTTTCAAATTTTAACTCTCTAAAATTAATTAGAATTTCACCAAGAGTAGTTAAATCATCCTAATGTAAACATTTTCTACTTATTTAAGAGAAACATTATGAAAAACTTGATTTTATCCATTAATCATTCATCTGGGATAAAGAATAGTTGGATTTACTAAAGAAGAGAGGGGAATGCCTTTTTTCAATGAGGCATAACATCATATTCATTTTAGAGAAGACAAAAATCATAAAAACCATAAAAATTAAGCATAAATGGGAATTTATGTATTTCCTTACTTCCGTTCATCAATTAACTTCAATAGCATTAAAAAGCCATTCCAATTAAGCTTCTCAACCTTGAGAGGGGTTGAGAAAAGAGAAACATTGAGAAATTATAGAAAAAGATCAAAATTTACCCTTTACCTTACAAATTGCTTAATTCTTTGATCACGGTAGAGGCCCCCAACCAATCAATTGGTTTGGTATGTTGATGGAGCCACCAATGGAGATTGAAGAAGGAGGGAAGCTCCAATTTCTTCAATTTGGAGAGAATTTTAGAGAATAGTAAAAATTATCATTATTTCAGCATAATTCTGGCATATTTTAATTCTCCTATTTTTTTTACAAAGAGCTCAGGTTCTATTTATAGGAGAGGGAGGCTCTAACCAAGACCAACTGATTTTTAGATTTTTCTAGATTCAGTTTGGTTGAATTTGGACCAGATTTGGACCTAGTTTGGTTCCTTTTTGATTCGATTTGATCCAAGAGAGAGGAGAGATAAAAATATCACATTATTTTTTAGTTTAAAACTCATTCAAGCATGTGAAGTAGGTGCCTCCTTGAAGGGACTCCCCTTCCTTACACATGTGTCAAAATGGAATCATTATACCCAAAATATCTCATATCTCCTCCCCACACATGGATTGATCTTATTGGCCCATAGGAACCTTAATTGGACCATAATCCAAAAATTTCTGAAAATCTAGACACCCTTAGGCTAAGGTCCTTTATACCTATTTCCAATTAATTCCAATTGCACATTGGAAAGTTCTTTTTGAATTTCTATTTCAGGGGAATTCATTTTAGACACTAGGAGGATTTTTATATCCAAAAATATCTCAATTTTGGACTACCTCTCTCTAGATATTTTCTCTCTCTACGCTCCAAGTAGGCCTCTTGATTGACCTTGTCTCCTTAAGAAAGCACAAATTAGCCTTAATCCCTAAAAATTAGGAATCCTTATTATACAAGGCCCAAAAGATGTCCAAAGGTCTCCTAATGTCTTTCAAGTTACTTAATGTTCTGGGGAGTATACATTTTGTATATGGCCTCCACCTTAACCGGATCTATAGCCAATCCTTGAGCTAACACAATGTGTCCTAACAATGTTCTGGATTTTATTGCAAAAGCACACTTGGATAGATTTAGCTTCAGCCTTATATCTCTGCATCTCTGCAAACATAGCCTCAAATGATAGATGTGCTTTGCCTTATCTCTAAACACATTGAAATCACCCACAAAAGCTTTCATGAATTTTGTCAGGTAGTCATAGAAAATTTCTTGCACCATTCTCTGGAAGGTAGCAGGTGCATTTTTTAAGCCAAACATCATAACGGTCGCCACAAAGAAACCCCATACAGTGATGAATGCGGTCTTCTCCCTGACTTCCAGAGCCATCTTCACATGGTTGTACCCACTGAAACCATCCAAAAAAGAGTACATCTCCTTTCTGGCTACCTTGTCCAACAAGGAGTCCATGAATGGAAGCGAAAAGGGGTCTGAGTTAGTTGCGGCATTCAGCTTGCGGTAGTCCACACAGATTCTAATTTTCATATTCTTTTTGGGGACTACTACAATCATGGATATCTAAGCAGCTTTTTCCACTGGCATAATGAAACCCACTCTCAATAGTCTGTCAATTGCTTCTTTGACTTGGTTTGCATAATTTGGATTCATTCTGTATCTCTATTGTCTGACAAGTATAACTCCCTCTTTTAAGTTGATGCTGTGCTAGAGGAATTTAGGGTCGATGCCCTCCATGTCTTCATATGACCATGCAAAGACATCTTGTTATTCCTTTAGCAAGGACACCAAATCTTGCTTGAATTCTTCTTCCAGTTCGAGGCTGATCTTTACATGCTTTTCTTCTTTTCCATCCCCTAAATTTACCTCATGAAGTTTGTCTGGGCTCACTTTGTGGCATTGTTTTCCTAGTTCTCCTTTTGCTTTTGCACCCAATCTCGGATTTCTTAAATCTCTTCTTCTTGCTCCATATTCTAGGCCCATTTGATTTCTTATGAGGCTTTCTCCTACAAGGTTTTGCTCAGTTTTACATTGGCAGTAGGCAATTTAATGTATCTTCAAATACTTGCATGGCACTTAATATCTTGGATTGTTCTATGTCAAGGGGGTGATTTACAACTACAAGCCTTTAGTGATTTTGATCGGGCAGGTGATTATGATACACAATAGTTCACATCTAGAAACTATTTCTTTCTTGGCAATTCATGCATATCTTGGCTAAGCAAAAAAACAACCAACTCTGGCAACATCATCTTGTGAACTAAATACATAGTAGCATTCACTATAATAGTTGAATGTGTATTGTTAAGAAGATTGATGGAGGATGTTTGTGTCCCTTCAGATAACCCCACTCCTATTCTCACTGATAGTCAAAGCGTAATGACATTGCAGAAAAAAAAAATTTGATGCCATGAGCAAGCATATTGAAGTGCATTATCAATATGTCAAAGAGAGACCCCATGCTGGAGAGATCAATCTAATCTATTGCAGTGTGCACATGATAATGTGGTAGATCTCTTTAGTAAAGCCTTATCCTATAAAGTTGAGGGCTTTTGCAAAGGTTTGGGCCTCCTCCCTTTTAGAGATTGATCTACAATCTCTGTAAACCTCACATTTTCACTACAAGGGGGGGGGGTTTGTTAGATATTTGGTAGTTCTACCTATGAGGTCATGCACTTATGCCATGGGCACATTTGTCCCACTAAGTTTTTTCCCATGGCTATCCGGGCACCTTAGGGTTAGCTAGTATATAAGCAACCCCATCCTTAGTTTAGGCTTGCTTTTCATTTGTACTTCATTGTACCTTGAGCTCATGCACCTAGTGAACTAGCCTTCTATACTTTCCCTCCCTTGTGTTCCCTTTTATCACATGCACGAAAGCTTTGTCTTATTTCAACCTTAAACACTTTTCCAGGAATGATGTAGAATGCATACAAGAGATGGAGAGGAGATAGAGATAGCTATATTTTTAGTATATTCATAATGTACAAAAAGGGTACAATCTTTGGCAACCCTTAGGCTGCCCATGAAAAGGTAATCTAACTCTAAAGAGTCCTAATCTAATGATGCAGCCCCTATAGGACTGAATGATCCAATGGTTCTATGGCTAAGCCTTTATATAGGATATGGAACACCTCCATATGCTAGCCAACTACTATCATCCCCAGTTAAAAAAAACATCAAATATTCTACATGCTGCCCCAACGACGCTAGTAGCTCTCTACACAACTTGCCAACTTGTTCTTACATCCATAAGATGCCTTTTGGTGTCCTCATGTACCTTGGGCAAGCCCTAATTCCTCGATTTATATGCTCTACTGCGTTTCATAGATTAGCTCTAGGATTAGCATGTTCATGTGCATGCACATGACATCCCCTTCTGCTAAACTTGATGACATGATTCCAACTTCTGACCCCCCCTGATGACTATCATCATCCCCTATCTCCATAGAGATACCCAAAAGGTTAAAACAATGCTCCATGCCCAAGTTGGCAATGTCCGGCATTCCAAAATTTCACCCCAAGCCATAGACACTGTAATTCTTCCCTTCTTTCCACCAATATCACCATGCTTCATGCAAGTGGATCGAATAGCCACCAACATTTCAAAAAGAGGCTCAAGAAGCACTTGGATCCATTTGGCCATGTCTGACAAGACACCCATAGTTTGCGGTTTACCAATGTATATGTTGTATTGGGTGTCCTAAATTATTCCATTCTCATTGCAACCCAAACCTCCCATGGCCTCATCTTCGACCATACCACCTATTTGATCCACATTGTCTTTATCCTAGGTGCTCGGTAATACCAAATCCCTCAAGCCCCAAAGGCCGTCCGCCTCCTTTGCAATTGTGGGCACAACCTGGCGCACAAAGTCCCTTGCCATGCCTAAAATAATATAATGATCTTGACTCCCCAAG
The DNA here is from genome assembly GCF_041138505.1 of Cibotium barometz. NCBI lineage: Eukaryota > Viridiplantae > Streptophyta > Polypodiopsida > Cyatheales > Cibotiaceae > Cibotium > Cibotium barometz. The sequence continues at coordinate 51,081,210 of NC_141049.1, read as the reverse complement.
AAAAGGGATGTTAAGTAAACGTTGAAGAAAGGAACAAGAGTCTAAGAAAGCAATTCAGTTAAAGAAGTCTTCATGTTGGAGAAGTGTACCCACACATCTTCCAGTCGGGCAAACTATACCACTTAGCCTCCTCCGCTAACTTCATGGTGTATCCTGCACCATTCACACCTTCCACCTCGGCAGCCGCTTCACCACCGACTTGGGGTGATGTGAGGATGTGGTCACCATTAGGAAGGGGGGTATGTTAGCCACTCCATTGGTTAACATAGTTTTGACCATATGACCTACCATAAGGTGCTTTACCATCTTGCTCGTGCAAACGGGCACTTAACTTTTGTAAGATGATGTTGGAATATATGAAGCAGCCTTACCAAGCACTTAATGTCAAACAAGGAAAGCCCAGGGACTTGGTGTATATAGTTGTGTAAGGCTAGTAATAGAGACTAAACCAGTTTTAAAGTTTGACCAACCTAGTGTGAAAACTAGTCATCTGTATATAAGTCATTTTTTATAATAATCATTCCCTTGCAATAGTTTACTTGTGAGCTCTCCTCTTTTCTCTTCTTGCTTGCTTGTATTCCATTGAATCTTGCTTGCTTGTGATGATGTATGCTAGATGGGTTTGATTCTAGGTTTTCTTCTTACAATAACTTCTTCTTCTCCCTTTGCCTTTTATGAGAGAGAACTATTGCCCCCATCTAGTCATTGAGAGCTCTACCTTCACCCCATTGGCAACAAAGGAGTATTCCAGTGTGACAACAAAGTGAGGACACGAACGGACAAGCCAAAATACCCAGAATGGGAAGTTGCATTCGTCGTCGTGGCTCTTAAGCAAGATCCAATGCCACATGCGTCAAAAAGGCTCTTGACTTGAACAAACGATCTCTTGGCCACACCACTACAACCACCACCTTGGCCATCACCATACGATAGGGCTACTGACCCCCAAAACCACACTACACACCCGACTTCACCAACAAATCCGCTACCAGCAACACCACCTACATACCAACATACGCCATCGGTGCCGATCTCTCCACCAACAACAAGAACCCATGGCCCCTCCCATAACTCCAACACCTTCACCGACATCCCAACCATGCCCACGTGATCTGAGCAATGCTCTTGAACCCGTAAAAAGTGATATTGGCCCCGGATGAGTGGAGAGCTCGCAAAAGAATGAAATGGTGGGTTTCTGATATGTTAATACTCCACATTATGTGAGATTTTTATGCCCAAGAAAATGGAAAAATCACACTTGAAGGAGGTTGGGCACCATAATAAATATTGTTGCTGGAGAAGAAGCACCACAAGGATAGTGGCCGTCAATCCACGAAAAGCACCAACTACATGTGGCTGGTCCAAACACAAGCATAGACCGCAAGAGGCCAACAATGAAGAAGGCCATATTCGAGGAAGGGAGGCGGCAACAAGCCGGCGTGTAGGAGACCGGTACAGGGCAGCGACAATCACAGGTTGAAAACGGCTGAATGGGTGGCGCCGTTTCGTAGGGGCCTGTAAGGTGAGTTTTGTTATTATTTTATTTTATTTATGTGTGTAGATGTGGCATTAAAGCCTAAGGGTCATAACCCTTTGGGTAATTAAACGGCACTTCTCAACGGCAGCCTTCTAAGGAAACTTCCACGAAGGGGTGCGTTCTTCACCTGCAACAACTGACTAGGGAGAGATCCACGAAGGGATGCAACTGTTCATGGAAGGGGTCCCTAGCCATGAAGGGGTGCCGGGTGAAGAGGTAAGCCTCTTGATTGAAGGCTGTTTTTTTTTGTCTTGCCTTTATTCAAGAGTGTCTTGGATATGGTTGGCCCAAACTTAATCAGTAAAAATTGGGAGTTGAGGGCTGAATTTGATGGGGCATTCTCTCCTACTCTTCCATTCAACACTTGCTACACCCAATTTTAGGGTTTGGGCGGGTTGATTTTAGGGATAGGGTTAGGACTGATTTTAGGGTTAGGGTTAGGGTTAGGGCATAACACATGGCGAAAAAAGTTTGCTCTGATACCACTGTAAAGCTTTTGTAGCTTTATTAACACGATTAAGAACATAAGACAAATATTGTAGGAAAAGACTGAGTTGTTTGCATTGAGACAGGGGCCTTTCTTAAATAGAGGCTGAAAGGGCACAAATGAAGAGGCACATCCCTGGGAAGGGGTATGGCTCTTGAATCAATGGTTATGTCCTTTGGACTTAGGGATGTGTCTTTTAATGAATAGACATGTCCTTTGATAGTGACCCATGTGTAAGGGTGTGACCCTTCACAGGTGTCCTTTCAGTTAATAAGAGATTAAGGAATAATTAAGGAGAGATTAAGAGAGTTAGTCACAATCGTAGTGCACAAAAGATGGTAATCCCAAAATTGCTTAATCTCTATATAATCCAACAAATAATTGGATCTTCCACATGATAATAAATTTAAGCTAGAGCAATGGAGAACTATACCACATTACTATTGTAAACTGAGTCACACACATTAATGGCAATTGTCCCCTCATGCACGCACTTAGATAAAGAGCTTTGATGGCGATCTAGGTAGACTCTAAGATGGAGGATGTCATGCACTAATAAGGGCACACAATGCAATGAAGATAGATCTTAACTTATAATCTCAATATGATAGAAAAAGTTACTCAACCCATCTATGTTTAGTACTGAGGGTTGTTTATATAGGTCGGCCACCTTACGCGACTGGTCCATATGAACCAAATTCACCACATCATCTAACTAGAGTAATATTGGACTAAACAAAAGATGTGAGGTCTTGGTACAGCTTTTAAACCCATTTGTTAAGGTTGTCTGGGTAGATCGAGCCCTACAATTTGAGAACTAGGTGTCCCAGCAGGGAAGATCTCCTTCTATTCTTGAGTGCTATTTACTAGCTCACACGCTCATGCATCCTATTTGGCATTGTACCAAATCTGCATAAGGTGTCTCCTAAGCATTCGAATTATGATCAATCTCAGTGTCAACAACTATTCTCACCAACAAATTAGTAGATTTTTTATTTACCCTTGTCATTATTTATATGAGGATGCTTAACACAAAGTGGCTTCTCCTTATATAGAGGGCCTTACTAAATAGAGCAACGTGTTACTTGCACAACATCAATGACAAGGGTGGAGTATTAATTTTAAACAATCTCAAGGTTTGAAATTGTGCTTAATTTTCTAAGTAGGTTTATTTTGTAGTACTAAACTAAAATTTCCTTTTAAATAATAATACAACCTCTACTCTTGACGATTTCTAGGATCAATGGGTCATGTTGACCCATTGAGGTGTGCCCATTATTGGGTCTTGTTTTAGTGTCATGTGCCACATACTTCTTTTGTTACAAAGTTGCATGAAAAAATCTTAATTTTACTACTGCCTACATTATTAAAAAATCACGTGCTTGGAATAATTTTAACACTTGAGAGATATTAATAGATACAATATAATATATTGATCCAAAGGTTGCCCACTTTGAAACTAATTCTCAAGAGGTCTCTTCGGCTCTTTGAAAATCAAAAGTGAAGGAGGTGTCCCAACTTCACCAAGCCATTGTCAACCCTCAAATGGCCACACCTATCAATTGCTTTCTTGAACAATGCTCTTAATTTCTTTTTTTTGAACAATAACTATATATTTATATTAGTTTCTTAAATAATGTGTGTGGCATATTCACAACAAACTTTTTGGTGCATTTATTAATGCTGCTAACGCAACATTAACAAATCGAACCTTGCACACTCCTAAGGTTCTGAACGTACGCGTGTCCACCTCCCACCGCCTTAGCTCCAACCCTCCTCACTACGTGAGCGCATCCATCTCTCTCCCAGGTCGTGCAGACCGCCCCTAATTGCAGATGATACCTCCTTTGCAACCCAACCATCCCCCCTCCGTCATGCTCGCCAGCAACTCCTCTCACCTCCTTTGCAACCCGACCATCCCCCCTCTGTCATGCTCGCCAGCAACTCCTCTCACCTCCTTTGCAACCCGACCATCCCCCCTCCGTCATTCTCACCTACAACTCCTCAACACCACTCTACTTGGCCTCTAACCCACTACGACCACCACCCTTTCTCCTCCTCCTCCTCCTCCTTGCTCAGTCATGTCGACTAGTCCACTCACACCAGTTCACTCACTCTGAGTGCTTGCTTCCCTGATCTGGCGCGAGGCATGGAGAGAAAGAGAAGAAACATAATTTGCATGCCCAGAGAGAGAGAGAGAGAGAGAGAGAGAGAGAGAGAGAGAGAGAGAGAGAGAGAGAGAGAGAGAGAGAGAGAGAGAGAGAGCAGGCATGAGATGCAGGGAAGAAAACACGACGCACCGAAAATATCCATCTCAATGCATGCGAGACACGAGGCACGAGAAATCTGCATAATCAAAAATTGCCTTTTCGTGCATCTTTTTAAATATATAAAGACACTAATTTTTCAAAGGTTCAAAACTTCAAATTATAATTAATAAATGCACGAAAACATTTTGGTGGCATATTAGTTTCTTAAATAATGTGTGCCATTTAAAAAATATTTGGTAAAAGCAAAGCTAAAGGTTACCTTAAGAAACCAAAGTGATCTCTCTTCTTCTTCGTAGCTATAGCCTGTGCTTGTGCCCTCCTGTTCTTCCACTATAGCCATGTCTCTCCGACCCAATGCTCGCGCAGAGGTGCGCAAGAAGGCCTACAAGGTCGCAGTGGACGCCGATGAGGCTCGCCGCAAGCGAGGGGACAACCTAGTGGAGATCCGCAAGAGCAAGCGCGAGGAGAATCTGCTTAAGAAGCGCAAGGAGGGAATGCCACCCCAGCAGCTTTCAAGCACAGCCCAGTCCAGCTCTGTAGAGAAGAAGGTATAGCCATTACTTCTCTCTCAAAATCAATCGAAGATATGGCCATGTGATCATCTGTCAGCCAGTTCCCTGCTTGCTTCTTAGAGATATTTATATGTCCATTTGATTTCCTCTAGGGTCTGAGTTTTGGCTATATGGGCTTTAGATACTTCTAGGGCTTAGCGTATGACCATTTTTCTGGGTTCTCTTGTAGTGTCTTTGAGGCGTGGCCTTTTTATCTGTTTTTATGAGAAGCTAGGCTGTGAAGCTATGATTGTCGTCTGGCTAAGAACCATCTAGGTGAATACAAGATATGGCCTTATCATCTCTTTCAATGTCCATTTTTGATCTCTGATGTTCTGTAGAGGCTTCTAGATTTGCAGGATCGAGTTAGGGTTGGAATCAAGTTAGTGATTGGGTCATTGCTCTTTGTATGAGCATAAATTATGGCTGGATCAGGTTAGGGTTTGGTGTTTGATCACTGATTCTTAAAACAAGCTTCTAGATTTGGTTGGATCGTGCTGGGTTTGCATTACACATGTCAAAGACTCAAGCCTTTGTACCTTGCTGAACAGGAATTGCATCAAGCTTGTTTTTGAACATTGATTTCCAAATCAACTTAGTTATAGAATTGGACGAAGTTATGGTTTGGTTTAATCACTATTTTTCTATATAAGCTTCTGGTTTATGTTGGCGGATAAAGTTAGGGATTGGTTTTAACCATGAGTTTTACAAGTGTCTAGCTCAGTTTTGGTCATTAATTTGTATAGCCTACTAGTTAAGTTTGTCTTGATGTGCATAAACGATTTTTTGACAGTTGGAGAGTTTACCTGCAATGATAAGTGGAGTCTGGTCCGAAGATCCAAACACACAGGTGGAAGCCACATATCAGTTCCGAAAGCTCTTGTCCATTGGTAGGCATTCCTTTTGTTTCACGTATCCAGATTTGGTTTCAACTCATTAAAGTTTCTAGCTCACACCGTCCTGCTTATCTTTTGGATCAGAGCGCAGTCCTCCCATTCAGGAAGTCATTGCGGCGGGGGTTGTTCCTCGCTTAGTTGAGTTTCTTCTGCGTAGTGACGTTCCTCAATTGCAGGTAGTATGCAAGACTGTTTTGAGCTCCATTCTTGGATGTTGTGCTCCATATACTAAGTATGTCTTGATGGTGTAATTACTTTTCCAGTTTGAGGCAGCCTGGGCTCTGACAAATATTGCATCTGGGACCTCTGACCACACAAGAGTGGTTATTGATCATGGTGCAGTCCCCATTTTTGTGCAATTGCTTAATTCTCCTGGAGATGATGTTCGGGAGCAGGTAATCCCTACAAGAACGTGTGGTCGTCTTGTCTCTTTGATAGAGAAAGGTTGTCTATGGTCTCGTTTTCTCTTTGAAGTTTGCAGTATTAATTATGGCTTTGTTTTTCTTGTTGCTTCCAATTTTCTGATCCCTCCAATTATTTATGTGGATATGGGGTATAGGCTGTATGGGCATTAGGGAATGTGGCCGGTGATTCACCAAAGTGCAGAGACTTGGTGCTGAGCCATGGTGCTATGATGCCTCTTCTCAATCAACTGAATGAAAATGCAAAGCTCTCCATGCTCAGAAATGCAACCTGGACCCTTTCAAACTTTTGCCGGGGAAAACCTCCACCCCCTTTCGAGCAGGTAGTTTACAAGCTCTTTCTTGACAGCAGGCTGAGTTAAAAGATTCAAGTTATTTGCACTACTTAAGGCTGCGCTAATCTAAATGATGTGTCTTAATGTAGACCAAAGTTGCACTTCCTGCTCTTGAACGGCTGATTCATTCTTCTGATGAGGATGTACTGATAGATGCATGCTGGGCACTGTCATATCTTTCTGATGGCACAAATGATAAAATCCAGGCTGTAATTGAAGCAGGAGTTTGTCGGAGGCTTGTTGAACTGCTGCTGTAAGGATTGTTATTGAATCATTATCTCAAACTCTCACTAAATCTGTAAGGACTGCTATTGAATCTGTCGCTAGAATCTTATCGCAAGCAATGTGTTTTGATGGTTCATTAATGATGATGTTTCAGCCATCCGTCTCCCTCTGTTCTTATACCTGCATTAAGGACAGTGGGCAATATAGTCACAGGAGATGATACACAAACACAGGTATAACGTTCAATGATGATGAATGCGTGTCCACTCTGGCATAATGCTAAGAAGCTTTTCACATACTGATTTTGGCTTGCAAAGTTTATGGGATTTATTGACATAGTAACTGTTTTTGCAGTACATTATCAACAACCAAGTGCTACCCTGTCTCTTGAATCTGCTCACTTACAACCACAAGAAAAATATCAAGAAGGAAGCATGCTGGACCATATCAAATATAACTGCAGGAAACAAGGAACAAATTCAGGTTTGTCACTGGTCGGCTATATAAGCATTTTCCTGAGGTGCTCTCTGTAAGGTTTGTTGTAACATTGGAAAGCTCCTACAAGATCTCTCTCCTGGATGGGCAATTTGAAGTGAGCTCTTTCCTGATGCATGACTCTCCAAAATCTCTCAAGATGTAAGCTTGAATAATGCAGGCTGTTATTGATGCAAATATAATCCCTCCCCTAGTAGCTTTGTTGGGCAGTGCAGAGTTTGAAATCAAGAAAGAAGCTGCTTGGGCAATCTCAAATGCAACGTCGGGTGGGACAAATGAACAGATCAAGTATATCTTTTGCCTATCTTATAGGGAATGGTTGGTCACTTATTATCTAGGCAACCTGAGAACTGTATAGTATTGTTGTGGGACTCGTTGGGAGTATTGCTGAATTTGGTAATTGATATCTTGACTGTGCAGATATTTTGTAAGCCAAGGGTGCATCAAGCCACTGTGTGATCTTTTGACTTGCCCAGATCCTCGAATTATAACTGTTTGTTTGGAGGGTCTAGAGAATATCTTGAGAGTTGGAGAAACAGAGAAGGAGCTTGGAAGTACAGGCATCAATGTATTCGCCCAGTACATTGATGAAGCTGAAGGCCTGGAAAAGGTAGAAAGCTTACAGACGCATGATAACTCGGACATCTATGAAAAGGTAGTGAAGCTTCTAGAAACGTACTGGTTGGAGGAGGAAGAAGACCAGAATGTTACTTCTTCTGGCACTGAACAACCTACCTTCAACTTTGGTGGAAATCAGTCTCTTCCAAGTGGAGGTTTCAACTTCACTTGATTGGGTAAGTACAGCTTACCTGTTTATTTCCCTCGCTTGTTTTGCTCAATCAACATTGAGGAATTGAAGGATTTTACACTTTTTTCTCTATGCAATGTATGTTTAATAGCAGGATTGCTCCTCCAAAAAAGCTTCTGTGGCTCTTCAAGAAGCTCATCGAGGTGGTGTTTGCTTAAATGCATTGATCAAGTATCTTGGACTTCCTGTGCCTCCACGACCAGCCAATGCAACAGTTATGTACTGTTATGTGTGAGACAACTTTATGAATGATTGTCTTGCAAGTCGTATCACTTGTATGCACAGCTAATTATTGTCCTGATTAGCTGATTGCAGAAACTGTTGGAGAGTCCTGCATAGTCTTCAGTCTCCAGTCCTGCATTGACTGCTCTAACTGTCTGAGAGTTGCTTGCATAGCCTGGCAGTCTCCAGACCTGCACGGTTGGTTCTAACTGTTGGAGTCTTCTGCACAGTCTGGCTGTCTCCAGACCTGCGTGGTCCACTGCATACTGAGTCAATTATTGGAGAGTTTCTTGCAGTCTTGCTGTCTGCAGACCTGTATGGTTTGTTGCACCGACTGAATGGCCAGAGTCTCCTTCACGATCTGGCAGCCTCTTACCTGCTTTTCACTGCATCCTGAGTCAATAATTGGAGTCTCTCCTGCATGGTCTGGCTGTCTCCAGACCCGCATATACCGAGTTGATTGATGCAGAGCCTGGCTGTCTCCATACCTGCATGTTTCTCTGCATACTGAGTTTAATTGTTGGAGAGTTTCCTGCATAATCTGGCAGTCTCCAGATGTGCATGGTTTCACTGGATACTGGTTCATTTGTGAAGTCTTCTCTGCAATGGCAGTCTTTAGACTGCACTGTTCACTGCATTTGTTGTGGGATTCTTGAGCTGATGGTTCTGGAAATACAACTGGCAATCCTAGAATAAACTAACTTTGCTTCATGCTTTTAAAGCAAAGCCAAGACTGAAGACAAGGCACCTTATGAGTTAAGAGTTTTTGAGTCAATGTAAGTCCACTTTTCCAGTGTTAAGTTTGGCATATTATTTGTTACTTCCATCACTTCTGCCAGCTACCTTTGTTTGCTTTTGAATGTATTATTCGTTAAGACATTTACAAGGTTTTGTCTCTATGGAAATGTATTTATCTGCTAAGATACATTCAAGCGATTGTTCCTATGATGTCAAGGGTGTGATTGTGGTGTGAATGGTGTTGAAAGAGCAAGGCTGCTCTAATGACAAGCCAGAGCCACGACTTTCAGAGATCTCACTTGGCATGAGCAGTGAGCTTAGTGATCGTGCTCTGATTGGAGGCTAGGCTTGAACCTAGAGCGGGCCTTGGAATAGGGATACGATACCGACATTAAGTGACTTGTGTGCATGTATGGTGTGGGTTAGTGGGAAAGGGCTTATTTTATTAAGTATGCTTTCTTGTTTTATTTATAGCCCAGCTCTATGAGTCACAAGTGCATATTATGGGGTGGGGGAAGAGTGGGCAAAGGTCATAACGGGGCTAGGATATTGTGCTTAAACCTAGAGGTGGCCTTGTATAGGGATCCCACTGATACTAAGTGACTTGTGGGCACTTTAGTGTAAAAGGGCACATTTAAAAAAAAAATGTGATTTCTTGTTTTATTTATACCCAAGCTCTATGGAGTGAGTCATGAGCTCACAAGTGCATATTTCTCATAACAAGGTCTCCTTACGAATCAAGACCTAATTGAAGCTTTGGTCATGGCTATAGCCATGCACTTGGATAGTGGGCTTTGATGGTATGGGATGTTGGGGTTTAAGGGATAAGCATGGTTGTGGTGTTGGTCTAGTCTCTAGCTTGGGTTTGCCTCAGATGCAGTATGGTTGGGAGGTGAGTTGCAGGTCACTATGGGTTTGCGTGTACATGTCTTGTAGAAGTTGTTTGGGAGTAATGGGTTGTCAGAATTGATATTAGAGTTGCATGAGAGCTTGTGTCGGAACATCGGATGCGTTGTGTTCTTGTTGGAAGTAATCATTTGATTCATGATTTTGTACGTCGTAGGTAGTGTGTTGATTTTGAAGTGAGAGATGTGTATGGTTTGTAGTTAAGTTGGTTGTTTTCTTGACAAATGTCACAAGTGGATAGGTAGTCTTGTTGTGTACGTGTTAATCTCTGTGGAAAGATGATTATGATTATGCTTAGAGGATCTTTTTATTTTTTCACACAGATAGGTGATTATATGGTGTATTGTCTCAATGAAAAATATCGAGCTTTTTGAAAGTTTAAAGAATGTCTTTTTCATTGGTTGAAACTAAGACATGAGTAAAATTGAAGCAATTTAGAACAAACCAAAGAGAATTCATGTAATGAATTCTTGGGTTTTTGCAAGGAAAGAGTCATAAGTGATAACTCACTATTGTTGGAGACAATACGTGTTCTTTTGCTATTCATCATTGTATAGGCTCTAGTGTGAAAAGACAAATATGTAGCTATAGTGTGTAATTATGTGTAAACACTCTTTGTAAGTGTACTAGTGTGTGTGTGTGTGTGTGTGTGTGAATAGCCTCTTAGGTTTGGATTTGATATTATGCAAGTGTGTCTAGGAAGTTTCTTTAAGGAGACTTGGTCTAGATTTTGAGTCAAAAGTAAGGCATGTCTTTGTGGAGGTTCAAAATACTTTAGCATTGTTTTTCTCTCTCTAAGATCTTTCTTTTAACTCTTTTCTGTGATGCAATTCAGGTCTCCATAGCTCACTGCTCTCTAGCTTTTAGTTGGTATTAGAGCTAGCCATCAATTGATATTAGAGCAGGTGTCTGTGTAAAGCCGCTCGTCTCTTGAGTCTGACGAGCAGTAGCTCTTATGTACATCTACCCAATTGTTGGTTACTTCACTTATCCACTTGTTTTAGTGTTGACTTGTGGTCCCTCTCTTGTGTTGCTAAGCCACATCAGGTGTCTTTAAAGCTTAGCTTATGCTAAGCTAAGCAAAGCTTCTAGTTGTGCATTGTAGTCCGATTGGGCACACATACAATCTCGACCAACACTCTCTGTTCGACCTCCAATCGTAGTCCAAATCTAGTCGTGTCAGTCTCTTTATTCGTGACTAGTCTCTACGACGACGACTTCTAATAAGCGGCTCGGTTCACAAGTAAAGTTTCTAGCTGTGCATTGTAGTCCGATTGGGCACACATGTAATCTCGATCAACACTATCTGCTCGATTGTACCTCCAATTGTAGTCTAAATCTAGTTGTGTTAGTCTCACTATTCGTGACTAGTATCTATGACGACGATTTCTAATAAGCGGCTCGGTCCACGTGTCCTTTCATCACAAGTTTGCACCAATCAATCAGGGTGAAGAGGAGAGAAGAACATCATCGTAGCTGCAACAACGAAGAAGGCATATGCATTGATTTTGATTCGTTGAAGTGCTATTGCATAGCTACGTTGCCTTATCTCGACGGACTTTATTGGTTGTAACCATCACATCCTTAGGCACATCATTTCACCTCCACCTACTTCTTGCACAACATTGTGAACATCGAGTCAATGGTTGAGTTTAACCTTAGACGATCTTGATCGTCGACACAATTTATGGTTGATAGGTTTAAACCTTTATATATATATGTGTGTGTGTGTAAACAAAAGACACCGGCTATCAAGGTGAAGATTCTCATCAATCATTAGTATTTTTTTTGATTTTTTTGATCAAAGAAAAAAATTGTGTGAAGTAATCTCAAATTTATTAAAGGATTTAAACATTGCTCTTGATCTATAAAGAATAAGAAATATTTTCATTCATTAATCATGAGGACTCAAGTAAAAATTGATAAATTTGAAAGAGTAAGCTTTCATATCTGACACATGAAGGTCAAATTCACCCTTATGAGAAAAGAGATATGGAATGTGGCAAATGGAAAAGAGAAAAAGTCAACTTGGAAAGGGAAAGTTTCTTGGCTAGTTAAAGACGAGAAGGTTTTTATTATTATAGCCTTGGAATTAAGTGACTCATACATCCATCGTATTGATGGTTGTGATATATCACATGAGGCTTGGGTATATCTTGAAATTGGGTTTGGTGCACAAGGAAAGTGCTTTAAGTTTAGCTTTTGCTAATAAAGTTTTTTGAGCTAAAAATGAAACCAGGGGATTCTCTCTTTACATTTAAACTCAATGAAAAGCATGTTAGCACAATTGGTAAGTATTAAAGCTATCATAGATGAGAAATCATAATTGCAGTCTTACCTAGAAGTCTTCTAGATGAAGAGTATGGTAATATTGGTGGATATTGAAGCTTCTCTCTTAGAGGAGGAAAGAAAGATTAAGCACATAAGTTCTAGCTCCAACTACCATGAAAGGGGAGCTTACTTCACAAAGCAAAAGCAAAAGGGTTACACTAAAACTGAAGGGGAAGCTTAATTCACAAAGTAAAAGCAAAAGGGTTACATCAAGCAAAGAAGTTTCAGCTCCAACTACCATGAAGGAGGAGCTTACTTCACAAAGCAAAAGCAAAAGGGTTACACAAACACCATGTTTTTCTCCAAGAACTTCACCAACAATACCAATAATGGATGTGGATTCTGTGGAAAGAAGAATTATAAAAAAGAGAACTATTTTTTGAAGAAAAAAGCCAAAGCTTTGATTATTGAAGATAATTAAGAAGAAGGTGATGAAGTGGAAGCCTTATTAAAAGAGGTCACTCTTATGGTCGACTTAGACTGGGCTTTTTAGGCCACTCTTGCTACCAAGGACCTCTTGGCTTGAAGCATTCTGTAAACGAGGATTTATATCGAACTTATGGGTGTTAGATCTCTAATGTATCGAGATATGTATCATTGGATATAATATTTGTGTATCTAGCTAGCATTGTATCAATTCCTATGTATTAGAACATTTGTTGTAGGGGGATGTTGGAGACAACACATCTTCTCTTGCTATTTATCATTGTATGGGCTTCAATGTCAAAGGTTAAATATGTAGCCATAGTGTGTAATTATGTGTGAATACTCCTTATGAGTGTACTAGTGTATTTGTGTGTGAATAGTCTCTTAGGCTTCAATATGATATTATGCAAGTATTGCTAGCATTCCGTAATAATAAAATAGTATCGTAGAGCACAAGAATTGTGTGTGTAATTACGTGTGAATACTCCTTATGAGTGTACTAGTGTATTTATGTGTGAATACTCTCTTAGGCTTCAATATTATATTATGCAAGTATTGCTAGCATTCCGTAATAAAACGGTATCGTAGAGCACGAGAATTGTGTGTGTTAAGAACATGTTTCAGATGCTCAGAGAAGTAAATTGCTAGAAATATATTAGAGTTGAAGAGATATCGGCTCTAAGATCCTTTTGCAAAGATTGTAGTGAGTCAATGTGGTATTCTAGGAATAAGGAAGATATTAAAGTCAAGAACTTACCTTAGCCTTGTTGAAGCATCTTTTGTCGGGTCTTGTCTTAGAGTCGTAAACTTCTTATGTGGATTTGTTAGGTTGTTCATCGCTTTTTCGCTTCGTTGTCACTTTGGAATGCTGCTTTGTTAAAGGGGTGAAGTGAGAGCTCTCTAGGAACAAGGAGGATATTCAAGTCAAGAACTTACCTTAGCCTTGTCGAAGCATCTTTTGTCGGGTCTTGCCTTAGAATCGCAAACTTGTTATGTGGATTTGTTAGCTCGTTATCGCGTTCTCACTTCGTTGTCACATTGGAATGCTCTTTTGTCAAAGGGGTGAAGTGAGAGCTCTCTATGCTGAGATGGAGGTAACAAGAGATGTCTTTCGTGATGGTTCTCTTTCACAAAAGGCAAGGAATGAAGGTGAAGCTGATGTAAGAAAACAATCTACAACTAAACCTATCTAGTATACATCCATCAAGCAAGCAAGATTGCTGATTGTCAAAAATCAATTATATATACAAATAACTAGTTTTAACACTAGGTCAATTTAATGATATGACATCTATTTCTAGTCTTAAGTAACTATGTATATGAAGTCATCTACTAAAATGCCATAAAAGGAGAAGACTTCACATTTAGAATAACAAACTTGCATATTGATTCACTTATATAGGAGGCAAACAAGGCAACAACCTTGTGATTTTGGTATAAATCTTTTGGTAAGATTACACGCCACATATTGATAGTAAATTAAGAAGTGCTAGAAACTTGCTAAAGACAAGGTCTTCTTTTCTCTTTTTTAAAAAAATATGCTAAAATGCTAAACCTTATTAGGTTAAATTATTTCACTAATAGCAAATCCTTGAGAAAGATTTGCACCCCGAGAGAGAGAGAGAGAGAGAGAGAGAGAGAGAGAGAGAGAGAGAGAGAGAGAGATTTTTTATTATGTATATTTACTTATTTATTCATCAATTACACCTAGTCCATAGACTTTTCTTATTTGACATTAAGCACATGATAGAGTTTATATATATATTTTATCATGGTCTTACACAACAAATAAGTGCTTGTTCGAGTGCATATGATATCGGTAGGCCACGCGAGTGAAACCATGTTAACTTACAAAGTAGTTAACATACCTCTCTTCCTAATGGCCCTTGCGTCACTCCTTGGTGGTGAAGTTTCTCTCGGAAGTGTGGATGGTTCAGGAGCCTTGAAGTTGACGGGCAAAATTAAGTGGTATGGTTCAGGACCAATCTGTAGTTGGATGCAGGACAAAGTGGTGGGAAGATTTCGGTAGCCCTGAGGAGGCGGCATAGAAAGTGATAGTAGGCAATGTAGAGAGTCTTTATGCTAGGCCTTCGTTGGTTATGGAATTGACATGGACTCTCCCTTCAACATGAGGTAGTTGGTAGTTGGTAGAAGCGGCCACACCTTATGATTAATGGAATGAGTGTCATGATTGATCTGAATGGGTAGATCGTGGTTCGGTTCTTCATGGCATGACAGAGTATGTTTTGATCTCAGAGCTTAGTGATGCTAAAAGATGAGGCTTATTTGTGGGGAAAATGTTAGTGCGAGGTTATGTTGGTGAGGAAGTGGAGTCTAAGCAGAGGGTACATGCATGGAAGCTCTTTGGAGATATCTGTAAGGTCGAGGGTTTTGCAAGTGATGGGTCGTATCATGGACTAGGCTTATGCTCTTGCTATGGTCTCCCTATCTAAAGATGTCTCTGGAGGGCTAGCATTGATGAGATTAGTTGCAAGTGCATGTGTTTGTGTGTGTCATATAGTGAAAAAAGTATGATGTCTGTAGTGAAATATACATGTGACATGCATGGGCAATGAATGGAAGGCGTGCTCGTGTGTGGGTACTTCTCTAACACGAGTTTTTTTCGACTCTCTTTGTTGCTTTCTTTGATAACATACCTTTTCTTTGGTTATGTCCACAATGGCGATGGAGTTGGGGACAGTCTCTATGGCTTGATGGATGTGGTAGTGTGGATAAACGGTGGTGGGGCCGAAGAACAGGCCACATAAGGTTCTTTTCCCCCGTCTAAAGATGTACTTGGACGGTTGTTTGGTAATGAGGCTCAATGCAGGTTCGTGAAAGAATAGTGCTTATGAGTGAGCTTGTGGATATATTGCAAGTGGCATGCATAGGTATTGGGTCAAAGGTGGGCCCATGTAGAAGGCTCTTTTGGTAAATACTCTAACACTTTCTTCAACTCTCTTTTCATGTAGCTTGTGTGGGATATACCTCTAGACAAGGATTTTGTACCGAATGTGACCTCCTAAAGGATTAGAAATGGATTAGTGAGGCACAAGGGTGAAATCTCTTTGTTTATGGCATGGCATAGGATCTTGGTGAGCATATTGTATGCAATGTACCTTCTTGTATGTCAGGTTCTTGCAAGAGATTTGGAGCTTAGCGTTGAAGGCTTCATACCAATTCATCGATTGGGTAGAAAATAGCTTGGCGAGGATGGTGAGGGACACCCTGTTGTGGTGGGCCTAGGCCTTGTGGTGGTGAGTGAAGAAGGTGAGCACACGAATCAATAGTATCTATTTTTCGCTCGCTTTGTAACATGCCCACAAATAACTAATACAACCCATTAGACATTCTTCGGATGTATCATATAGTCAACACTTACCTCAATCAAGCCCTCGCCAACCAGTAAAGCCACCATCATTCATACCATTCCTATGGCGGCTTATCCACAAGGCATCTCCATCGACGAGACATAGGAGGCCTTTGCCTTTTTTCAAAGCCATAATCCTGATGAGATGAAGAGTACGATCTTGACGAATTCTCTGAAGGAAACCAAGGCGGACACAAATCTTCTAGAGAAGAAGCCCCTCTAGCAGAGCCAATTAGGCCTGGGGCTTATAGCTTTGCCTCTGGCTTTAAGGAAGCCGATTGTTAGCTTTGTCAATCGTGTTGGTGGTGGATGTGTTGTTGCTTTGAGTGTGCCGGCAGGTATGGTGCTTGGTTGTGGGTTTGCGCGGCATGGTTGGGATGTCGGTGAAGGTGTTGGAGTTATGGGAGGGGCCATGGGTTCTTGTTGTTGGAGAGATCGGCACCGATGGCGTATGTTGGTATGTAGGTGGTGTTGCTGGTAGCGGATTTGTTGGTGAAGTCGGGTGCAGTGTGGTTTTGGGGGTCGGTAGCCCTATCGTATGGTGATGGCCAAGGTGGTGGTTGTAGTGGTGTGGCCAAGAGATCGTTTGTTCAAGTCAAGAGCCTTTTTGATGCATGTGGCGTTGGATCTTGCTTAAGAGCCACGACGACGAATGCAACTTCCCATTCTGGGTATTTTAGCTTGTCCGTCGTGTCCTCACTTTGTTGTCACACTGGAATACTCCTTTGTTGCCAATGGGGTGAAGGTAGAGCTCTCAATGACTAGATGGGGGCAAGAAGAGATGGTCCTTCGCAATAGTTCTCTCTCATAAAAGGCAAAGGGAGAAGAAGAAGTTATTGTAAGAAGAAAACCTAGAATCAAACCCATCTAGCATACATCATCAAGCAAGCAAGATTCAATGGCATACAAGCAAGCAAGAAGAGAAAAGAGGAGAGCTCACAAGTAAACTATTGCAAGGGAATGATTATTATAAAAAATGACTTATATACAGATGACTAGTTTTCACACTAGGTTGGTCAAACTTTAAAACTGGTTTAGTCTTTATTACTAGCCTTATGCAACTATATACACCAAGTCCCTGGGCTTTCCCTGTTTGACATTAAGTGCTTGGTAAGGCTGCTTCATATATTCCAACATCATCTTACAAAAGTTAAGTGCCCGTTTGCACGAGCAAGATGGTAAAGCACCTTACGGTAGGTCATATGGTCAAAACTATGTTAACCAATGGAGTGGCTAACATACCCCCCCTTCTTAATGGTGACCACATCCTCACATCACCCAAGTCGGTGTTGAAGCGGCTGCCGAGGTGGAAGGTGTGAATGGTGCAGGATACACCATGAAGTTAGCGGATGAGGCTAAGTGGTATAGTTTGCCCGACTGGAAGATGTTTGGGTACACTTCTCCAACACGAAGACTTCTTTAACTGAATTGCTTTCTTAGACTCTCTTGTTCCTTTCTTCAACGTTTACTTAACATCCCTTTTCTTGAGGAGTCAAGATCATTATATTATTTTAGGCATGGCAAGGGACTTTGCGCGCCAGGTTGTGCCCACAATTGCAAAGGAGGCGGATGGCCTTTGGGGCTTGAGGGATTTGGTATTACCAAGCACCTGGGATAAAGACAATGTGGATCAAATAGGTGGTATGGTTGAAGATGAGGCCATGGGAGGTTCCTGAGGAAGGTCTAGGTGAGGGGTCATACCATATGGGTCACGCTTGTGCCTACCATGGTTCCCCTATCCAAATATGTACCCAGACGGCTGTCGATATTAAGGTGTAATGAAGGTTCATGAAAGAACAATGCCTATGTGTCTATTATGTGCAGAGCTCATGGATATATTGTAGGTGGCATGATGGGTATTGGGTAAAAGGTGAGCCCGTAAGATGAGCTTGTGTAGAAGCTTCTTTCCATGAGAACTCCAACACTGCTTTCTTCAACACTTTCATTCTGCTTATACACGGTTTTAGATAGGGAATTGGTTGTTGATGTGTAACGAAGTCGGTCGATAAGGCCATGAGGTTTGGGTTGCAATGAGAATGGAATAATTTAGGACACCCAATACATCATATACATTGGTAAACCGAAAACTATGGGTGTCTTGTCAGACATGGCCAAATGGATCCAAGTGCTTCTTGAGCCTCTTTTTGAAATGTTGGTGGCTGTTCGATCCACTTGCATGAAGCACGGTGATATTGGTGGAAAGAAGGGAAGAATTACAGAGTGTCTGTGGCTTGGAGTGAAATTTTGGAATGTCGGACATTGCCAACTTGGGTATGGAGCATTGTTTTAACCTTTTGGGTATCTCTATGGAGATAGGGGATGATGATAGTCATCAGGGGGGTCAGAAGTTGGAATCATGTCATCAAGTTTAGCAGAAGGGGATGTCATGTGCATGCACATGAACATGCTAATCCTAGAGCTAATCTATGAAACGCAGTAGAGCATATAAATCGAGGAATTAGGGCTTGCCCAAAGTACATGAGGACACCAAAAGGCATCTTATGGATGTAAGAACAAGTTGGCAGGTTGTGTAGAGAGCTACTGGCATCGTTGGGACAGCATGTAGAATATTTGATGTTTTTTTTAACTGGGGATGATAGTAGTTGGCTAGCATATGTGGAGCCTATAATTTGAGCTTTCTAGCCCATAACTCCCCTACAAAAATAGGGTCTAATGTTGTCATTCTCTCTCCTCTTCTCTTTCTAGCAAGCTCGTAACTAAGGGGGGGATAAAATGGACAATTTTTTTTCCATTTTGTAAGTTTTATACTTTGAAACTGACCCCAGACCCATATATATGTAAAACATTCAATTTTTAACCTTGATTTCCCCCTAAAACCCACTCTATCTCATCATTGAATGCCTCCACCTTTTTCTCCTTCATTTAATGATGCCTCCACTTCCCTACCAAATCAATGAGTGTGGAAAGTGTCAAGATCTCTTGTCACTTTCCACATCATCAATCTCGCAAGGGGGGGCCAAAAATAGTGAAATTTGTTTTTTCTCATTTTTGAACTTTTTTGCTTTAGAAGTTATCCCAAACCCATATATATGTCAAAAACTCATTTCTCAACCTCTTTTTTCCCCCAAAATTGAACCAACTCTCTCTTTCTCTGTGTGTGTGTGTGCGCGCGCGCACGTTTATCTCTCTACAGTGAGCTTGGCCTGCATGGCCTCACTCTATCCCTCTCTGTACAATCCTCTCATCTACACTCAACTCTCCCTTTCTCTCTCTACTGTGAGCTAATGGCTTGCAAACTCTCTCTCTCTCTCTCTCTCTCATGTGATTGTATCCTCCCTCTCTCTAATCTCAACTCCTTGGAATATCTCTCTCCATTGTGAGCTTGGCCTGCATAGCCTCACTCCATCTACTCTCAACTCTCCCTTTCTCTCTCTACTGTGAGCTAATGGCCTGCAAAAACACACACACACACACTCTCTCTCTCTCTCTCTCTCTCTCTCTCTCTCTCTCTCGTGACTGCGTCCTCCCTCTCTCTAATCTCAACTCCTTGGAAGGTTATGGCATGCACTCACTTCCTCTAATCTCAACTCATCTCTCTAATCTCAACTCCTTGGAAGGTTATGGCATGCACTCACTTCCTCTAATCTCAACTCATCTCTCTCTCTCTCTCTCTCTCTCTCTCTCTCTCTCTCTCTCTCTCTCTAATATGAGCTTAGGGCCTCCCTCTTCTTTTCCACTATCAACTCCTTCTAAGCATGGCATTATGTGAAATCACTAACACTAATGTGCCATTGCATTGATGCAAGTTGGATTTGCATGTGCGGGTGTTGGAAGAGTATGCAACTTTGGGCAAGGTTCATCTCACATAATAGGAGAGGAATGTATGTAGACAACTAATGTGGATCTATGGGTTGATGGGCATTTATACCTAGTGAACCTAAGAGTGCATTACCCACCCACTTTCAAAGACTTACCATCATTTATTCAGTATATGGGAGATGGTGAGAACTAGATGCTCGGCTATTGTAATAGATTAGCAACAACAACTGATGCTGGGAGAGTCTTCTACTTGTCATCACAACTCCATACGCTTCAAGTTAACCTTGCTAGTGTACACCAGCTTATTTATGGGGAATGACTTAACATTTTGTTTGATTTTCGTGTTTTATAGGTTCCAAGGTCTCCTTCGTGTTGAAGTTGGACGAATGTCAGATTGTAAGGGAAGAAGGCTAGAGAGAATGAGTGTCACACTCATGAACCATGCTATGGCGGCGGAAGCCTTTAAGTCTCCATCTGCTACCACTATTGCAGAAGGGCCCGATGATGAGGGAGAGAGCACAGATGATTTTCAAGAGCAAGGGAATGACAATATTTCACACACTAAACCATAGTTCAATGTTTAATCAGAGAAAGATATATGGTGGTTAGGTGCATTTGAGGTTCCCAAGGAGACACACGAGGTGCTAACATGGGTCTTTCAGAGGTTGCCTTGGGTTATTGATGTGATAAAGTCACAAATAGGGGGTGAGAAGATGGATGTTGATGGTTTAGGGCGCTTTGATGTTGATTGGCATCTTGGTAGGGATCTAAAGACAATAAAGTGTATGCTAGGTTGCACTCAAGGTGCAAATACAGCTCACCCATGCCCTTGGTGCATGCATGGATTGAAACAAAAAACCAAGAAGAAACACAAGGGGATGGCCAATGGTGAAGAGGAATGCGAGGAAACAGGAAATTGCGAGGGAGAGTGGGACGGTGGTGTCCTTTCATCACCTATGTTGGCACCTCCAAATAGGGACTTAAGGGATAATAGCTAGAAACCCATAATTCCTTTTCCTGTTAAGAATGTTCACTTTTGTACTTTTCATGCTTTTATGCATATCTTTGATGGCCTCGTAAAGTGTCACATAGACTATGCATCCTCTTTGCCTGGTAGGATGAGGCGATTGCTAGAGTGGAGAAGATTTTAAATGACATTGGTTGCCATGGGTGTTGGAATTAGGGTTGCAGGAAAGCACACAAAGCTTGGA
The DNA here is from genome assembly GCF_041138505.1 of Cibotium barometz. Taxonomy (NCBI): domain Eukaryota; kingdom Viridiplantae; phylum Streptophyta; class Polypodiopsida; order Cyatheales; family Cibotiaceae; genus Cibotium; species Cibotium barometz. The sequence continues at coordinate 51,060,200 of NC_141049.1, read as the reverse complement.
GAAGAAGAAGCAAGAATGCACACAACACACAATGTATTAGATTGTGTCAATGTACAAAGATAAGTTAGCCCTAGAATGATGGGCGTATATACAAGCCGGGGAAAAAAACCTCCTAAAGAGGGAAAAAGTGCCCCGGCAATCCTAAGTGTGTTCACACACATCACTGCCTATATGTATGACAACAAATCTCCCTTGGAAGTGATGGTTTGAACAAGAGCTGGCACTCATGTATAGGGAAGTGCCATGCCCGAAGTAGATCAGTCCACAAAGGGAAGCAAGCCCAAAGCTTTGCGGAAAGCTTAGAACTTCTCACGAGGAAGTGCCTTTGTGAAAAGATCAGCAAGGTTGTCCTGTGTTGGCACATAGGCCAAGCTGATCTCTCCTGCTGAGAGTCTCTCCCTAACATAGTGATAATGCACCTCAATGTGCTTTGTGCGAGCATGAAAACCACACGTTTAACATACAAAGTGCTTTATGTTTGACTTTCTGAAAACCATGTGCAGTCAAATATGCATGTATCTTTTCATACTAAGCTCGTGGAGCTTGCTTTAAACCATATAAAGCCTTTTTCAACCCGCACACTTTGTTTTCCTGCCCTCTTTGAACAAAACCACGAGGCTGCATTACATACACCTCCTCATGCAAATCTCCATTCAAGAACACAGTCTTTATGTCCAACTGATGTACATTCTAACCATTATGAGCTGCCAATGCACAAATGCTACGAATGGTAGTCATACGACAAGTGGGAGCAAAGGTCTCATCAAAATCAATGCCCTTTTCTTGAGCATAACCCCTTTGCAATAACAAGTCTAGCCTTATAGCGATCAACACTGCCAATGGCTTTCGTTTCAACTTAAAAACCCACCAATTGTCTTCTTACCAATAGGCAAATCACACAAAGACCATGTACCATTTTTCATTATAGCATCATATTCACTTTGCATTGCAGCCAACCAATTTTCTGATTTTTGTGCCTTATCAAATGAAAGAGGTTCTTCCTCTTCACACATACTAGACATAGCCAAAGCATAACAATTTGATGCATAAGAGGCATGCTGAAAACCTGAACGAGTATGACTAGAAATAGGTGCATCAATTTTACTATCACGCAAGGTTTGCACTAGCTATTTAGGCATACCTCTATCCTGCTCATTTTTAACCCTATCATCATAAATTACATCCTATAAATTTGCATCAGAAATAGGCTGATCTATGATGTCGTTTGAAATTTGCATAGGCTGAATATTTGCCTCATTTTAGGACTTACATTTGAATTCCCACCTATAAACAGAGACAACAATGTATCAAATACATCTCGTGAGCTCACACCTGTCTCTTTGGTACATGATAACAAAGGCTGCACAGCATCTTCCACAAAAACAAGCTTTAACTGTGGATGATACAATCTGTAACCCTTGCTCTCAGCACTGTAACCAACAAAAATGCATTTGACAGCCTTATCATCAAATTTTCTACGTTGTTGCATAGGCACTAAAGCATAGGCCAAGCAACCAAAGACACGCAAGTGACCAATAGAAGGCTTCCTACCATGCCAAGCTTCGTATGGAGTAACATACTACAAGGCCTTAGTGGGACACCTGTTGAGTACATATGTAGCACACATGACAGCCTCAAGCCAAAACGCATGTGGCAAAGCTTGGCTCTTGACCATACATCGTGCCATCTCCATAAGTGACATGTTTTTCCTCTCAGCAACACCATTTTGCTGAGGGGTATACGGCACTGTACATTGGTGTTTTATCCCACGACTAGCCAGAAATGCATCAAACTCTTTAGACATGTACTCCCCCCCTCGATCAGAACGGAGGGTGCCCACCACAGTACAATTGGATACATTTTCAACCATAAGCAAAAACTGTTTGAAGCACAAAAACACTTCGGACTTTGCCTTCAGTGGATATACCCATGCATGCCTTGAGTAATCATCATCAATGAAAGTCACTAAGTACAAGTGTTTACCAAATGACGGAGTTTGCATAGGCCCACATACATCACTAAGTACAAGTTGCAATTTGCGAGTGGCCCGCACAGAACCATCCTTTGGAAACGCAAAACGCTACATTTTACCCAAAATACATCCTTCACAAACATGTTTTAATGGTGCCTCTAGAGGGGCAATGAAGCAACCATATCAAATTTCTGCAAACGCAGCAAACTAGCAAAGTTCAGATGACCAAAACGAGCATGCCATAGTTTTGCATCTGAAACTGCCTTTTCATCAAAAATTGCATTTGCTGAATCTTCCACACACTTGTCATAAGAATTGAGCGTATACAGCCCACAAAACAAGGTGCCAGATGCAATAATCATATCACCAGAAGTCAAATCATGAACAATACATCTGTCATCCACAAATTTGACTATAAGTCCAAGTCTAGCAAGCACAGAGACAGACAATAGATTCTTCTTTATCCCTGGCACATACAAAGCATCTGAAATTGTGAAAGCGCTGCCATTTGCAGTAGTAAAGCATAATTTTACCAACGCCCTTGACTGGGTAAGAAGCATTATTGGCACATGTGACAGTATTCCCATTAGGGACAGCCTCAAGACAAGTGAACATATCATGATGCGAGGTAATGTGCTTTGTAGCACCAATGTCAAAATACCATACATTAGAGTCAACAGAAATTGCCAAACATGCATCATGTACAGATGGGTTAAACTGGCAATACACGCTAAACACCCATTCTGTATCCTGCACAACATTTGCAGAATCTGCATTTGTAGAAGCATCCGCTATTGTGGCTGCATTTGACTCTTTCTTCTATGCCTCTTTAGCCTTTAGCTTAGGGTAATTCTTAATGACATGATCAGTTGCTTTACAATAGTTGCACCTGATCTTTTTCTTGCCTTTATCAAGAGCCTTCTTAGACCTATTGTTGCTACCTGTGGAAGGAGAAGAAGTTGCAGACTTATTAATAGGAGAAGAAACAGTGGAAGGGGCTGCCTTACCACTTCTTCTCTACTGGGCAGCAACAAATGCCTGATCAACTGCACGCTGCCTAGACCTGTTTTGCCTGGACTTCGCTTCTTGCAAGAGCTTGTTGACTAAAGTATCATACTTGACAACATCAGGTCTGTCCTTAATAACACGTCTCCACGTGGAAGAAAAAGTCTGATATGACTCAGGTAAAGTATCAAGAACAGTCTGCACAAGAGAATGACTCACGAATAATCTCACATGCAAAAATCAAGTGTTCCTTGAGATCTTTAATCTCAGCAAGAAAAACGTTCATGTCATCATCTTCCTCCTGCATAATCTTCGATTCTAGCTCTTTATGCAGGTAAGAGATTTTTCCCTCGTTAACGACATGCATACAAACCAGCTAGAATATCCCAAGCCCGTTTTGCTTTTTTAGCTGAACGAATATGTGGAGTGACGTTACGTTTGACAGAAAGTGCAATCAAGGCATGAGCCTGCGCATCTTTACCATCCCAACGAGCTTGTTTAGTAGTGGGTAAAACAGCAGCAATAGTAGAGCTGCTAGAACCTGCAACATCCTCAACAGATCCTACATCCACAGAACCTGGACGTACATCCATACCGTGCACAATGTTCCACGCTCCTTTTGCAACCAAAACATGCTGCATCATGTATGCCCAAAGTGGGTAGTTGCTGTCTCCATCCAGTTTGTCATCAGTAGAGACAACATGCGAAATACATCATTGTTGTTATCAGCCATTGGCCACTGACTAAAACTGATGCAAAAGCTACCTGTAATGAAGCAAAGACTAAACAAAAAACAACTCGTGCTATGTAGCACGGCCCACAATAGAATACGTATGCCTATTTTGTAAAAAACTGCACTGTCGATATTTTTGCACAAAATGACAAAAACACCTGTACAAAACTTGCAATGCAAAAACGAAGCCCAAAACGACCTCAGATGCAATTTCTGAGAACGCAAGCGCTCGTGAAAGCTCACCTCACGCAAGCGCTCATGAACGCAAGCGCTCATGAGTGAAAGCTCACCTCAATCGGAGAACATGAGTCGAAGGATGCTAGTGGCGTAGCCCTGGGAGCCGATGCCTGCTCTGATACCAATTGTTGGAATTAGGGTTGCAGGAAAGCACACAAAGCTTGGAGAAGAAGAAGCAAGAATGCACATAACACACAATGTATTAGATTGTGGTAATGTACAAAGATAAGTTAGCCCTAGAATGATGGGCGTATATACAAGCCGGGGGAAAAAACCTCCTAAAGAGGGAAAAAGTGCCCCGATGGTCCTAAGTGTGTTCACACACATCACTGCCTATATGTATGGCAACAATGGGGGCAACATGGAGATACGAGTTAACCAAAAGACCTCTAGAGTTTCACATATGGTTGCTCAAAAGGTTTCAATGAGTGGAGGCAAGGCGAGAAGATTTCTCTAGAAGCCTTTCAACAAACGGGACAAGGTTCAGAGAAACTTAGAACAGGCAACATGTCGAGGAAGGTGAAAGTGTTCCTGCAAAGAGATAGGAGCTGTGGAAAGCCCTTTGTGCTTGTACTACTTTGGACTACTTGGATGCAAACATTGTTGTTTTGCATGAGAAAGTGTGGGCAAATTTTAATAAGATAGTGCGGTTGATGAGTGAAAGCAGCACAACAAAGGAAAACTGCAAACAATTTCAAGTAGACTTGCAAAGCTTCATTGAAGTCGTGGTCCGCACATGGGGTGAATTGAATATTGTGCATTATATGGTAATATAATGCTTTTAAAGGTTTTGCAAAACAGATTTCTTATTCTAATGCACTTTTCTTGAATGGTGGTTTTGTTTGGAGCAGCCAAGGAATGGAGAAAAGTCATTACTGTACAAGGGGAGTTTATTTCAAGAACACAAGGCATGGAGGTGGCAGGACTTGATCAAACTATCTCAAAGAAATGTTTGATTGGTTCTTCTAGTATACAAATGGAAGAAACCTTTCAAGGGAAAGGGCTCAAATGTCCAAATTGGCCCGAATTGCCAAAATGAAAAGTAAGGGTCAGAAAACAGCAAGGTGGAGGGCAGGGACAGGACCTGCATGTCATGCGGCATGGAGGGTTACACGTAGGAGAGTTGGTAAAGTATGGGTCCCTATAGGCTTGAATGAGGCCTAGGGTTGATGTGTAGCTGATCTATAGGGATATTATCTATCAAATGTAATCACGTATTATAAATGAGAATGTAAATGGTTCTTTTTTGCCAAATATGGAACCATGTTATCTTTCATTTTTAAAAACCTGTTTTTCTAGTGCGTGACATTTCTCTAAAAACTAGGGTTTGTGTAATGATTATGTTGGTCACTATAAATGAGCACCCTTTCTCTTTTTGTCCATTTTGTACAAGCACTTTGAGAGCACACAAGCACTCAACTCCTCATGGGCACAATCACTGCTTCTGAACTTGCATGATATTTATTCTCTATTGAGGCCCCCATCCAACTTGATGAGGATACCCTCTCAACCCAGGAACTAGAAGTCAGGGATTTGTGCAACCTTGCCCGCTTGGATGGACAATTTTGTTTTTGCATGCAGTATCAGCAGAGCAGGGCTCAATTTTCCATGATGCTGACACGAGCAAGAGGCCACATAATGACCACTCCATCCCACAAGCGGACCGCATGAGGGTGTTGCGGTTTGCTAGAACATTACATAGTACCGGCAATCTATGGTGCAAATTCTGTTGTGGTTTTGGAGTCCCCCTTGGTTTCAAGGACTGTGAAGTCATGTGTCTCATTACCAATTTTGTTAGATTGATATACTTCCCTTGCTAGGTTTGATTGGTAGCGAGGAAGCTTTGTAATACCTTCAAATATAGTTTTTTGATGACTTGAGTTGTATCCCAAAGATTTACAGTGCTTTGTAACACTCAAAGAAGTCGAAAGATGTTGATTTTTGAAATATGACATGCTTTGTATTCCACATGTTTGTGTGTTTTGATGCTTTAAGATAAGTGTCTAGAAGGGTGCGAAAATACACTATGCGGGGTGGCCGGACATGCTATTTTCACACCCTTTCGGACCAATTAAAAATTTGGTCAATTTTTTCAATATTGTCTCCAGTGTGAACGCTTATTCGAATGATGCCCCATGCAGCTCGAAATTCATTTAGCATGTGTACAATTTGTTTGCACGCGTGAGTGACCTCTTAAAATTAGGGTTTTTTAGGATTATTGCAATGATGGCATTTTCTTATATAAATTAAGGTTGACCTCTACTTTTGCCAATTCCTTGCCAGCAAGAAAAACACACTAGAGCCTTCCCATCCTTACCCTCAGCTCTCCTCACACCATGGCATGTACAAAGCAAACAATGAAGAAGATGACCGAAGAATGACACGCACGATTGAAGGACAACGTAAACAAGAATTTGGAGCATTACAATCGCAGTCTGAAGAAAAAATTGATAGAGCAAGCTAGCTCATCCTAGATAAGCAAACATATAAAGTTGGTGGATTACGACACGGAAGATAGTAGCACAACAGACACCAACACCAACATCAACTGGGGGGATCCTACATGGGCGCACATGGAGATTCCCAACCACCTAGCCGTTGGAGCAAAGACCTTGTCACACATCACCACAACAACAGTAGGAGCAAGACCAGCAAGGAGAGTAAGAGGAAGAAGCACTGGCCCCCAAAAGAAACTGAAGGAAGTCGACCTATTACAGGCCTCACCCACGAGACAAGCATGTCCCGCCAAACATCTTCCTTGTGGCCCCACCCGCCGCAGGAGATGCTCAGGGTGGTAGAGGGCTTTCCAGGAGATACAACACTACCAGAAGTCCGTAGAGCTTCTCATTGGGAGGGGGCCTTTCTCACGAATGTGCAAAGAAATTTTATGGGAATACAAGATGGAATGGTGGATGCAGTTGGTTGCCCTTGACGCCTTGTAGGAAGCCGTTGAAGCGTATCTTGTAAATCTATTTGAGGACACCAACTTGTGCACCATCCATGCAAAGCGGGTCACAATAATGGTAAAGGATATGCAATTGGCTCGACATATTCACGGAGAAAAGGGGAATGAAAAATGAGGAATGTTCAATGATGTATCTCAATTTTCGATGTCTCAAATTTTGATATTAATGAATTTTCAATGTGTAATATATCTTCCAATTGTTGATGTGTACGTCTTGCAGTTGTCGATGTGCACTCTATGTTGCTATTGTCTATTTGATTTAAGTGTGTATGTGCTTTCAATCACGTTGCAATAAAGGGCAAGAAGGGTGCGAAAAGGCCCCTTCGGGTCGCGTGCAATGGCCATTTTTGCACCATTCTAGCCCACATGGTTTTTCTAGTAAGATGTGTCAATTTTGGATAAACTCTCATCGCAAAGGGCTTGGGGTGGCTCAAATGGGGCTACGAGTAGGAACGTCGTGATGGCCAGAGGGGTGCAAAAATGCTGTGTACGGGTGCCTCGTATAGGCTATTTTTGCACCCCTTTGGTCCTCCTTTCTTGTGTGGCACATTGTCTTGTGGTGGTAGGTGGAGCTGGGGGTGGAGGCGAAAGAGAGAAACAGTGGACTATTTCAAGCAATAGGTGTAGTGTTTGCAGAAAACATTTTTCCCAACAATTCGAAAACCTTCAACCTCAAATTTTGTAGGTTTTTTCCTAAAATTTGAAGGTTTTTTTACAAAATTAAAACTCAAATCCCTTAAAATTTGACGTGGTGTAACTCAACCCAACGAAAATTAAAGGGCACATATTTCTTCCTATAAGCGTGCAAAAATGCCCTATGTAGGGCCCTCGGACATTCGCACCCTTCTGGCCCTCCTCTTTTTTCGATTACAAATCAATCACATGTACTTAAAAGCCTTTCAGCATTGTATTGATATAAACATTTACATGTGGGATTTGAGAAAATTTACATTGTCTACCAAAGGGAGTAAGCAATTAAGATGTAAAATGCAAGATTGGGGATTACTACCTCATCAATGATACACTTTGCATTGCAGCATGGAGAAAGAAGAAGACTGCGGAGATGGTAATGTTTCATTCGAAGTTAATGAGTTCAACAACATTTTTGTTGAAATGAGAAATCTACAAAAGTTAATGATATTGTTCTATGGGTTACAAAAATTTGATACAAGATTATCCACCACAAAGCTCCTTTATGAAAGATTATCCACAAAGCTCCTTTATGAAAGTCGCTTTGGTTGCCCATTAGAAATAGTGGCATGCATTTTATAAATGAAGTGGTGGAATTCTTGCTTAAAAAATTCCTTGGTGCATAATCACCTTACTACCCACAAGTGAATAGCTAAATTCAGAATACAAATAATACATTGTGTTCCATTCTCACCAAGATAGTAGAGGCATCTAGAAGCGATTGGGAACAAAAGTTACACTCTACTCTATGGGGGCCCTATTGCATCACCTACAAGGTGTCAATCAACAACACACCTTTGTTGTAGCTTACATTCAAGCTTGATATAGAACACTTGAACAAGCCTTGAATTGTAGTGAGACATAATCTTAAAGGAAACCCCCTTACATAGAGAGGTCAGTTGCCTTAGAGCAACTTAATGATCAAAGATTGGAGCAAAGATTATAATCGCTATGGAATTGACGTGTGGTTTGATGACCACAACTTAAGAACAAATGCATGAAGGTAGGGGACATGGTCCTTAGTGTCAAGAACACCAAATGAAAACTCAAGTATAGAGGCCAAGGTGCCTAAAAATTACCTCTCAAGGTGCAGTGAAGATAAAGACCCTAGATAGAGCAATCATAGCAAGTTGAAACACTAATATTGGACACCTCACTCAAGATATACTCTATTAAATCCACAATATAAAGGAGAAGAAACAAGAAGCAAAAAATCAAGTGCACAACTTGAGGTGATGATTGCCATATAAAAAAGAAACCAAAGAGGCTATGGCCCCCCAAGTGTGTAAATCTCTATACATAAATCCAAGCTTCATGATGTGGTAAACAGAACTTGCTCACTTTGAGTGAGGATAACCAAAAACCAAGCAAGCAACAAGGATGGCAAGGTCCTTCCTCCCCAAGCAACGATGCACTGAACAAGGTCCTCTCTTCCCAAAGAAAACTAATCTATGTCATGAAAAAATGAAAAATTTTGTGAAAAATTTTGTGGGAGAATGTTTACATGTGTTAAGATCTATGGATGTATGTGTGTTAGCGTGGAGTACTACATATGTCCTAACATTACCGACTCCATACATGTAAATATATACATATTCCACAATAAAAAGTATCCCATGAGGATTTTAGAACATAATAGAATATAAAATAGTATGGTAGAAGTTGTTATTTCATAGTAATGATTTGTATATATCAACATTAAACCTAAAATAACACACCAAGTACTAATTCTTGAAGTTACATAGGTCTACATGTAGAAGAGGCAAAATATTTTTTATTTTAAGTTATATTTTGATGGGAAAACCACCAAGTCCAAAATAGCTAGAACCTAGAAGTTCTAGCTACAAGATAGCACAATTGTTCCAAAGTATGCATTCTCTCTTGCAATAGAGCCATGAGATTTGTACTCTTGCAATGGAGACGTGAGATTCCTGATGCATCCTTGCAATGCTTGAAATAGCTCTAGCTCAGTCAAAAAGCAGCCTAATGCATGAGTGGGTGAACTTTTGGAGACAAACTCAAAACTTGCACAAACACAAAGTACAAATGTTTACAAGGTATATGTTTCTCATTATTTGCCTTTCTTTGCATGAAATATACACATGTACATTTGGGAAACTCAAAGATGTGTACTGAATACATAACACCCTTCACCATGGAGCACTCAGTATCAAACATGGAATACATGAACCTCAATTTGCACCAAAACATTCTCTTTTAAGATTTCCCCCTTGAGTTCCAAGGTGCTTGCCAATCTATGCTTGCATTCCTTATTTATATTAGAATGTAAGAGAGGAAAATGTGACCATCACTCCTTGGTGGCCTCTTGTTACATGGTGTGGCCATTCCACGATCCCGATATGAAACATTAGGATGATCACCACCACTTGTATTGATCCCCTCCAAAAAACAATCCCCCCAATTCAAGCATGAAATAGTCATTTGCACTCACTGTTGTTCCTTTTGTGACTTTCCAAGTCCCTAGAGCATGTCTAGGCACACCTATATAATGGATTTTTCAATTCTCAAGATGTGACTCCCATGACTTTCACAAAACAAAACATACTACTCCACCACTCCCCCAGTTAGTTACGTCAATTGTTAAAGCATGGGGCTAGGACTCCAACCATTACATCTCTTCCTCCAGACGATATAATAGTACACAACAATGTGTTTTTTCTTTTTCAAGGCAACCAAAACATGTAATTATGATTCTTGGTGTGGTTCTTCTAATAGCCCCCACTAGTTCACATCATTCATGTCATACTCTTCTCATAGACCCCTATATATCTACCCCTTATTGCATTGCTTTCTTTTTGGAGGTTGGACTTGCACTATGGTGGTGATCTCATACTCATGTACAAGAATGCATGGTTGGATTACATGATCAACCTAGGTCAGAAGGAACTTTATGGTTTTACAAAGAGAGTTGTAGAGTTGTTTTGTTGAAGATTTTACAAAGAGAGTGGCATTGTTGTTGTGTTGAGTTGTTTTATTTAAAGATTTTATCAAGAAAAGCTTCCTCTTCGAGCACACAAGGGGGCATATCTTCAATGTGTGAGATCTGAGACACAATCAAGTCAAAGGAGATGATATACCAGGCATTCGCCCCACTTTGGATAAGTGTAGGAACAAAATGCCATGTTTCTAGAAGGTTGGTCGAGCAAGAGTGGAGCTTAAATGGTCAGCATCATGATGAAGGCAACCATTTGTTGAGGCTGAGAGTTGAGCAATTGGTGAGGAGCCAAAAACTAGTAGCAAGAAGCAAGAAGGTTCTTTTGAGAACTTGTAATATTAAGAAACAAGAGTATCAGAGAATGATGGCTTATTGAATAGCTTACCCTTGGGTTGGTTAGGAGAGTTTTCTTAGGTGGGTGTCCATGTGGGGATAGACAAAGTTGGATGGAACATAAGTGGTGGATAGATCATAAGTTGACATAGGGTTCTATAGCACAAGAAAAAAGGAAACCAACGAGCATAAAACCCAAAAAAGGAAACATGGAAAAAGGTGGAGTGGAACTCACCAATTATGATAAATTCCCCCCTTTTTCTAAAAAAGAAGGAATGGAGAAAGCCGGTTTGTGGAAACCTTGTTGGAATAGAGAGAATATTAGGCTTGCGTAGCGATGGTTAAGAGATGATGAAGGGCTCTTTGATAAATATTAGTTGAGTGATTAGAGAGACCGAAAGATCAACCAAACAGGAGTGGATATCCAATGGAAATTAAACCTTAAAAATATCCTACCACTAGCAAAAGGGAAACACATCACCTAGTATGTAGGTGGCTGAAAAGGGAGCCTGAGGTACTCGATTATCAAGAGAAGGGTGAAAATTTTCTACAACAACATTGTTTGGTTGGGTTAGAGCATCAAGAACAAAGTTTAACACATAAAAAGGAACCATCTACAAGGTGGGAAAGGGACAATAGTTGTCTTGATCCCCTTCACAAAGAGAAGTTGAGGAGGCAACATGAGAAGTTACAACTATTACAAGGGACTTCCATTGTAAAAGTGGTTAGATCCTTTGAAAGGGGCATAACATCATCCTAAGAGATAAAGAGGATTCTCTGATATCCAAAGGGAGCATGGCACGATGAGACCAAGGGGTAGTGTAAACCCAAAATATAGCCATGGAAGTAAGGCAAGCAGATCCACCAAGAGATTTCTGCAATAGAGAGTGTTGAGAAATATGTTGCCATGGAGCATAAGTCTTGGTAGGAAGTGAGTATTTAGCACCTAGCAATCACCACATGGCAAGCATGCATAATCCCACATGAGCAAGCAAAGCCAATTTGTACTCACCTCATATAAAAGGGGCAATTTTTAAGAAATCAAAACATGCAAACGGCCATGGAGGAGGTAAGGCAAGCAGATCCACCAAGATATTTTTACAGTAGAGAGTGTTGAGAAATATGGTGCCATGGAGCATAAGTCTTTGTAGGGAGTGAGTATTTAGCACCTGGAAATCACTACAAGAATAATCCCACATGAGCAAGCAAAGCCAATTTGTACTCACCTCAAGGGGGCATTTTTAAGTAATCAAAACTTGCAAACTATCTCAAGTCTTTCTATGAGTACAAGTCTCAATCTTGTAACTTAATTGAACTTGAGTCTAAAGCTTCATTAGCACAGCAGACTCATCATCTTGAGTAATCTTAGGCTTCACCCACCTTAGCACTCTCTTCTCCACCATAGCCATCTTGCCTGAGGTACTCATGTTTCTTAACATGGTATCAAAGCCATCCCTCTCCCCATAGCTCAACTGTAGTCCCATCCCTCTCCCCATAGCTCACCTCAATCCTAGCTCATCTCTACACACACTCAACTGCTCATTTTTAGTGTCATTAGCACTAATCATTGTGATTAGTAGAACCTTATTCTCTTGCATAGTGTGTGTAAGGAGATGCTATAGCATTGGACCTCTTAGATCTCCTCACTCTCCTCTTAGATCTCCTCACTCTCTCCACCATTGACCAAGACATCTTGGGGATATCTTTCCTAACCCTAGTAGGCTTCCCTCTAGCTTAAGCCTTTTACTTAAATTCGTGTACAATCTCACCAGAACTTTAGAAAAATCCAACACAAGAAGAAACGCCTCACTTTCCTTCTATGGTGCACATTAGGTAAATACCTCTTAGGGGTGCTAAGACCATAGGCCAAGGACTCTATTATAGTTTGAATCTCTTTGCATTTCATCCAGAGGTCATCATGATGCAACAAAAAAAACAATCACCCCTTTTTCATTAGATCTACGACATTTTGAAGATCTAGAGCTGAAGGTGTTTACTTGGGCCACTCCCTCTCATCAAGGGCAACATTGCCATGTAAAAAACCCCCCTCAATTTCCACTCATATGAACTCCAATTGATACTCAACTCTTTGGTCTTGTTAATCATAATAATTAAGGCTCAATTAATGTCATTAACAGTCAATTAATTGTTATGAGTAGAAATTGAGGTTGTAAATCATAATTTGGGATAGTATTTAACACTTGTAAGTACTTGCTTGCATTCAAATCACTTCATTGCCTGATTTTATACTTGAAAACCTCGTGCACTGCCAACCTTGTATGAGAATAGACACTGGCAAGTGAGTAGTACTCATTACTACGACCCTCACAATGGCAGTATGCACTTCATCCACCATTAAAAGGTTCACTAGGGAAGGGTTTCACACTTGGACATAGACAAATGAAGTACCTCTTAATGCATAAAAGCTCTAGAATACTGTTAAAGAAGATACACCTCTAATGACAAAACTAATGAGTGGGTAGAGAAAGATGAGCAAGCATTGTCACTCATTGGGTCACATTTGGGGCCTTATCTCATTCACTACATTGATCACAAGGATAATGCCAAAGATGCATGGGAAGAGTTAAACATTGTGTTTCGGGGTACAGCAAAAAGCAAGAAACTCATCTCAAAATTGAGTTTTATGGGTTAGTTTTGCATGCTTCTAAACTAATGCATGCTTCTAAACTAATGCATTGCTAATTCAAACAATGCATGGAAAAATATAGTGTATGAACCAAAATTAACTATCCCACTCTATTCCACCCTAGTGGAGCTTAATGCTTATATTTTTGGAGTAGGTTCCACTCCTAATCATAATTGCTAAGCTATTCCTTAGCTTAATGCAGTGAAATCTAAGCTTGTGGGATCTCCAAAATCATGCAAACCAACAAGAAACTAAGGTTTTTCCCTTCTAAGATATGAAAGTAGAACGCATTAATATAAACAAACTTCAAATCAAAATCAAGAGTAACAAACCTAACACATCCAAGGCTTTGGAGTGTGACCTTCTAATTGTTGAAATATATAAGTGAATAGGGTGTATGCAAGAACAAGCCCTTAGCAAGAGGATGTAAAAGAGAATCTGTAAATGAGAGAGAAGCTGTGAAAAGGTGAGACGTATCTATTGGGAGAGAATAAAGGGTAGCATGAGAAGATTTAGGAGGTGTGGAGATATTCTGGGAAGAGGTGGAGAGAATCAAGCAAAAGAGGTGGAGTGAATCAAGGAGATATCAATGGGATTAGATGCTTGGATGTAAACTCTATAAATTGAGGCATTGGCCTAATGAGAATTTGTTGGTTTTTTATTATCCATGCCTACATTATACTATCAGTTAATTGCTCACTAATCACATCTTAATTATCATCTAATCTCTTTGTTAATGATGTTGATTCTAGCATTTGATCCACCATAGCTCATCACATTGCTACAAATTTAACATGGTATCAAAACCTATATTAAACTATCAGTTAATTGCTCACTAATCACGTCTTAATTATCATCTAATCTCTTTGTTAATGATGTTGATTCTAGCATTTGATCCACCATAGCTCATCAAATTGCTACAAATTTAACATGGTATCAAAACCTAGCCTAGAATCCATCAAATTTATGAGCCCGTTATCTTGCTAATCACTTAGCTAATTAGGATTAGTAGATAATTAAGTTTTTTTACCTCTTTTTCAAAGAGCTTCTGTACCCCCAGCTACTAGTGGAGGGGCTTGATCTCCCTCCAGGCTTAACAATAGCCTCCAAGACTTTAGCCACACATAGCCACAAGCCCGATGCTCCATCCCATCAAAGCGATTTGCCAAACTGCATTCTACGACTGCAGATTTTTGCGCCTTTTTTCTGAAGGAGATTTGAGATCTTGTCTGCACTAGAAGACATTGCTCTAATTCCTCTTAGCCCTAGGGGTTTTCAAGGGTGCTCTACAAGCTGGTGAAGACAGTTTTTGATTTCATCAAGTCTACATGAGATCCAAGCTCTCCATCAAATCTGTAGGTGACTTTGGTAAAATAGAGATTAAGCATTCAATGTTTAGTCAAATCTTGTGTTTCTTGGCTTAATCCTCTATTAGACTAATTGCTATTGATGGCCTTAAAAGGCTTTGAGCTCATTTGAAATCTAAGGCCTCAGATCTGGACTCCTCGCATACTCTATTTTTTGCACACAAGGATAAGTGTTTAGTCAAATCTTGTGTTTCTTGGCTTAATCCTCTATTAGACTAATTGCTATTGATGGCCTTAAAAGGCTTTGAGCTCATTTGAAATCTAAGGCCTCAGATCTGGACTCCTCGCATACTCTATTTTTTGCACACAAGGATAAGTGTTTCTTGGCTTAAATCATTCATCACATCACAAGGATACAATAGGCAAAAGATGCATGGGATGAACTTAATAAATTATTTGGCACTCAAGAAAAAAATTCAAAGATAAATCTGTTAATGCAATTCTACAAATTGGATATGAAGGAAAGTGAACCTTTAATCACACACTTGAACAAATATAAAAGCATTAAGCAACAAATATAAAAGCATTAATCACACACTTGAACAAATATAAAAGCATTAAGCAACAACTAGCAGCCCCATTGGCAAAAAGGTAGAAGATGATGAGGCACTAGCAGTGCTTCTAAAGAGTGTGGACAAAGATGAATATGAAAACATTGTAGCAACCTTAAAGAATGTACCTAAACTGAAGCTGCAGGAGATAGAAGGAGCTCTACTAGAGCAAGAGACCAAGGTCAAAGAGAAGAAATGGCTGGACTCAATAGCAGGAGAAGAAAAAGCATTCTTCACGTGAGGAGGATTCTCTCGAGGACGAGGACAAGGAAGAGGCAGAGTAGGAGGAAGGACCTTCACTTGTTTCCACAACTGTGGAAAGCCAAGACACATGGCAAGAGACTGCTACAGCAAACCCAGTGGAGAAGGAACGACATCGGCAAACTTCATGGAGGCTCCTACGGAAGTGGAGTCAGATCATCTTTTCTGAGAGAGAGAGAGAGAGAGAGAGAGAGAGAGAGAGAGAGAGAGAGAGAGAGAGAGAGAGAGAGAGAGAGAGAGAAACCCCACAACGTAGCTAGCATGCATCCATCCAGCAAACAAGATTCAATAGTATACAAGCAAAAGGCGAGGGAAGAGTTCATAAATAAACTATTGTAAGGGAATGATTGTGTCTTTCTTATTATCAAAAATGACTTATATGTAAGTGACTAGTTTTCACACTAGGCCGACTAAACTTTAAAATGATCTGATCGTTATTACTAGTATAAGCAACTATGTACACTAATTCCTCAAACTTTCCCTATTTGACATTAAGTACATGGTAAGGTTGCTTTATATGTTCCACATCATTTTACAAAAAATAAGTACACGTTCAAATAAGTAAGATGGCAAAGCACCTTATGGTAGATTGGGCAAATGAAACCATGTTAACCAATAGAATGATTAACAACACCTTTGCACCATGCACACTTGCACCCGCTTGTGCACATGCACATGTACACACTCTTACAAATGTACATTTACACACATACATATATACACATTTTCACATGCACATATATACACATACACATTCACACGTGCACGTACATACACACATTTGTAGATGCACGTATACATAGCTTTGCATGTACGTTCACCCCACATCCATTAGCACATTGTGCATACATATGAGGGTACACTTCTTGCACATGTACGTGCACATATAATATGCACATGCACTCATACATACACACTTACATGCATATACGCATACACGTATGTGCATCACACATGCATGTGCACACACACCTACATGTACACATACATGCACCGTCTCTACACACATTTTTTCACCTCGTGCATGCACTTTCACACCCCACATAAACTTGCCCACATTCCAACGTATATGCACACACTCATGTGCTCATGCTTATGCACCCCATACCCATTTACACACCATGCACCCCACGCATGGTGTGCAAATGTACACATACACATTTGCATAGAGCACACATGCACGTGCATACACGTATGTGTAAATATCACTACAACATGACATACCTCTATAGCGGGCACACCCCCTTGGAAAGAAGCAAGGGAGTGGAAATTCCTCAATCCTTTTGGATGTAAATCCTTGGGATGATGAAACATGGTGAAGCTTGAAGAAGCAATTTAAAGTGTTTCCATGTTGGGCTTTTCTAGGTGCACCCAAGCTTGTACCTATTGGCTATGATATAAAGACACTGCAAATAATGATGACCATTGATTTGGTGTCAATTTAACAATATAATTAAGGATATTTTTAAAAAGATCCAAGAAATGATTTTATTCAAAGTTGTGACATTGTTTCTTTTAACAAGAAATAATGCCAATTTAACAATATAATTAAGGATGATTTTTATAAAGAGCCAATTTAACAATATAATTAAGGATGATTTTTATAAAGAGCCAATTTAACAATATAATTAAGGATGATTTTTATAAAGAGCCAAGAAATGAGTTTATTCAAAGTTGTGACATTGTTTCTTTTAACAAGATTTAAATTATCAAGGTTACATACCTCCTAGATTCTCAACATCTTAACACGCCAAGTAATGAGAGCAGTATAGACATATTTGGTAGTGATGTGTGTGAACACACTAGGACCAGCGGGGTCTTTTTCCCATATTTGGTAGTGCTAGTGTGTGAACACACCAGCACGGAGGTGTTTTCCCATGTTCTAGTGTTGGATGTGAAAGGAGATGCTCTACATAGACTCACAGAGAAAACACACACACAAGCTCAAAGCGCAATAGAGATGATAACGATAGTTGGAATGTACTACGTTAGATTATGAGCACGTGGAGTACAACATACTAGTAGCCCTTAGAGGGTTGATGTGGTTGATAACACACTAAGAGTGTATTGTCATGGGAAAAAACCCCTGTAGTACATGGTAAAAAGTGCTCGTGATCAGCTATGTTCACACCTGAACTTCATGGAGACAGAAGGCTTATAAACCCCCCTGAGGTAATAAGTTCAGAGCTTGTTGGAAAGCTTCAAACTTCTCCCTAGAAAGGGGCTTGGTAAAACCATCTACCACATTGGCCTATGTCGACACGTAGGTCAAGGCTATCTCTCCAACTTGGAGCCGTTCCCTGACATAGTGATAATGCACCTCAATATGCTTTGTCCATGCATGGAATAATAGATTCCATGCAATTGCTACTGTGCTTTGACTATCAATGTAAAGGGTGGTAGCAGACTGCTGTCCAATATCAAGATCAGCCAAAAGATGGCAAAGCTAGACACATTCCACAGTAGCTATGAATGATGCCATATATTCAACTTCACAACTGGATGTGGCTACTATCGACTACTTCTTGCTAAGACATAAGATGCATGAGCTGCCAAGAAGGAAACAATATCCACTTGTTGACACTCTTGTGTCGGAACATCCTACACAACCACTATGTATGTAGACAGGCAAGCATAAAGAAGACTCATTGCTATAAAACAATGCATAGTGCTGAGTGCCTTGAAGGTAGTGGAAGACATGTTTCATTGCCTACCAATGCCGAGGCCAAGACAATGCATAAACCTACTCAACTAACACTGCATATACTGAACACCTAGATGGGCATGTTGCATAGATATATAAGGCAGCCGACAGCTTGCTGATAGGTGGCTACATCGAAAGGCTCAGAAGAATCCTCAATTGACATGCAGAGACTAGGTTCCACAGGAGTAGAAACAAGTTTGCAATATGTCATTTGAAAGCATTCCAAGAGCTGCTGAATGTATCTTCTTTGAGATAGCACAATGCCCCCCTCGGTTGGAACAAACTAGAAATCAACACAACCTCTTCAAGATAGGATAGGTGGTTGTGATAGCACCTACAAATCTCCTTGTGATGACCTTTCCAAAACATGTATTGAATCACCAGTTGTCCCAATTTCTCCTTGTTACACAATTCCACCATCAACTTGTGAACCTAAGACAAATCCAACTTTACATGAGTCTACTTTGAGCATAGATTCTAGCACTTCAATGCCTAAATCCTCTTATCTTGCTCAAATTCCTCGACAATTGCTAAAAGTCCCACCTCTTAAGAAGGACATACCCAAAACCAAAGGTAAGGCATTAACACTACAATTGAAGCTCTTTGGTAGATTAGTGTTTGCTTAACCTTCCCATAGAACCAATGTTATATTTTAGCGAGGAAGCACTCCTTCCCCTACCACCTTCTCCAGAGGCCGATTTTTGTTCAGGGTTGTCCCTGCATCATCCTGAGGTCATTGATACCATCTTTCCAGCAGAAGTGGACACGGATCCACCACCAGTGCAAGGGTAAGCTCAGCGACTCCACAATAAGATCAACAAGCCAGGGCACTTTTCTCCCACTGGGTCTTTCCCCTCGGCTATATTCGGTGATTGGCACCAATAACAAACTTTATTCCTTTCTTTTCTTTTCTTGTTTGTTAATAAACATTTTGCAGAGGTCTCAGCTAAACAAGAGCATACAAACATGCCCCAATAGTCCACCTACCGTGCAAACAAATTAGGAAGGGGGGAGACATGCAATGCCTACAAAGAGCAAAGAGAAGCAATCTGCACAACATCAGCAATGCATCAATGCAAACGCACAACATCAACGAGCACTACAACAGGTGTATTCAAATCATAATCTTTTGCATTGACGCGTTTGCATCAATGCAAACGCACAACATCAACGAGCACTACAACAGGTGTATTCAAATCATAATCTTTTGTTCTTTATGTGCTTTTAACTTTTGGATACATTGTTTGCATGTTCACACACAGTTGGCTGGTTTAAGTTTTAGATTAGTTGTTAAAATGTGGTGAGTAATTTCTAGATTCCTAGAGGACTTAGTAGAAGGTATTTCGATGTGAAGATAGTGTAGGATATATACCAACGGAGTATGCCAAGTTCTTATGCTCTCGAAGTATATTAGTTATCCCTAGTGGTAGCTACCTCTTAGGTATGGGCTAGGTTCTAGGATTAATAAAAAATTTTACAAAAAAATCATGACCTAAAAAATATATACAAGTGAATCAAGACATGACGTGTCTACAGCCATGTGGAATGCTTGGTAGGACCTGGGGTTGTCTTAGCACCTTGGGGCCGATGCCTTGGTTTCCATGGGGTGAACACTGACGTCTAAAAGATTAAGAAAAATCTTCAAGGACTCTATCGCCTTGTAGATGTTGGTAGGACTCTGGGGTACATTATGGGCCCTCGCCGAGACCGATGCCCTCATCTTCATGGGGTACTCCTTATGGGGTACTCCTTATGTCAAAAAGAAAGAAAAGGGTCTGTCGCCCTTGAGATACTTAGCGGCCTTTAGATTCTCTTGGCGGAGGTCTTTTGGCCATTGCTTGGGTCTCATTGGGATGGAACCTTAATCTTTATCATCCTCTACACACACATCCAAAAAAGAAGAAGAAGAAGAAGAAGAAGAAGAAGAAGAAGAGGTCCAATCACCATTGCTCATATTTAGGAGTAGGTTTGCCACTTAGGAATAACTTAAATACTTGTAGGACATTGAGACTGCGGTCATAACCTGTGGTGTGCAAGCACACTTGCCTTTGCATAGCACTATCTACTACATAGTCTCACTTTGACTAGTTTTTACTCACCTCTTTTAGCATTCTTTAAAACTCTAATCAGCCTTTCACTTGTATGCTCACGTGTGAGATTGTCATTGTTGCTGGTTTTTTTTCAATAAAAAACTTTACTTGTATCCATTGTTTTTTGCAGCTTTTGCTTCTACCGCGCTCGAGGACGTGTGCAAAATAGGAAGGGGGGAGTGTTGCGTGACGAGTGGACGAGTGAAGATCAATGCAAGGATGCAACAAAAAGATGCTTAGGGCTCTTGTAAAGAGTTCCAAGTTGTAGATGAGTGTGGGAGTGGGCTTGACAATAATCCCACATGGGAACTTTTGGGAGTTTTAGAGTTTTTGTATAAAAAGTGGCTCATTTGAGAGCTTAGGGACACATTGGGCAAACTCATGTTTGAGCTCTCTTGAGACTAGCTCTCTTGAGACTAGCTCTCCCTCTTTTTCCATAGAGGTGCAAGCTCTTCTCTCTCCCCATCTACATTGTTGTAAGTTCTATTTTTGTTAATTCAATGCAATGAGTTGATATTTGTCTCTCTTCTCATGTCAATTCTCTAGTGTGCATGTTTCTTATTGATAGCTTCAAGGTTTGTGTGCATGCTAGGGAAATGAGTATTTGAGAATGAAGAATGCTTCGATCTTGTGTATGCAATAGCTTAGCTTTCTTCTTGTTTGGATGCATGGATGAGTGGGATGATGAGTGAGTGAGCAATAGCAAGATTGAGCTTGTGTGTGTGTTAAGTCTATGTCAATAGTAGTAGTATTCTTAGCATTCTCTCCATCAAATGGATAAGCTTTTGTGCACCGGTACGGGTTGAATCCCTAGCTCCAAAAGGGATGCAAATCCCATTGGATTGAGCTACATGTGGATCATACTACTCTTGCTACAAGTGAGAGAGTTTTCCGTCTCTCCATTGGCCCCGGTGCCGGGGAGAAGACTCAAATCCGGTTGAGAGTGTGTGGAAACCACCACTATTTCCTCTTTTGGTTGCAAAACCATTGAGTGATTAGGTTAAGTTCGGGTGCGCGATCCCGGTGTGAGTGGATAAGGTTAGGATAAGAAAAAAACCATTGAGCGGTTGAGGTTTCTCCCGCATTGTTTTTTATGTTTTATTGCTTTTATTCCTTTTCAAGTACCGTCATTATGCTTACATTCATTGATTTTTTTGTCATTTCATGCTTTCATGCTTTTCGCTAACATGTATGTAATTAGTAAAAAATAATGCTCGGCCAAGGATTACTTGTTTCTTCATTATCTCGGTAGGCATGACCAAAAAAATGCTCAGGGCCGTTTGCAGCATAGATAACACTTTGGTATTCTTGTTATTGATGCCTTTTACTCTCAAAGGAGAAGTGGTCCACTGCTTAGTGCAATCATATTAAGCTTGTGGAATCTGCCGTTGGGATCTTGGCTACACCCCAAACTTCAAACACCAAAGTGTAAACCATGCCACACACATAGCGTAGGCGCCCACGCTCCATAGAAAATACAATCTTATATTGATCAGCTGGCCAACCGGTGGCTGCTGGCTGGCAAGGAGGTGAAGACGAAGGGCCGTTGAAGGGAGTGAAAGGGACGCAAAGGCCGCGTGGAAAGAGAGTAGGCGGGCTCACCAAAGCGTAGGAAGAGAAGCAAAGGTGGCTAGAAACCGGCCGCGTGGAGAGGGCTAAGCACGACCTTCAGCTACTGGCCGACGGGGAGGCACAGCAGCAAAAGGCAGTTGCAAAGGTCAGGGCGGCTGAGAGCGAAGGCTGGCCACAAGTCAGGCAAGGCGCAGCAAAAAGAAAAAAAAAGCTAACTGTCCGCTGCTGTGGCCAACCCAGGCGACCTGCGTGGAGGGTCGAAGAGGAGAGAAAGGAGGTGTGGCCAATGTAGGCGACCTGCGTGGAGGTGAAGCAAAGCGGTAGGCGGCCAAGAGGTGGCGAGAGGCAGCAGAGGCCGACGAACGCGTGGAGAGTGGCTGCGTGGAGCAAAGCGGTGGCCGTTGTGCGGCTGTGGCCGTTGTGTGGCTGACTGGTAGGCGGCCAAGAGAGGTGGCGAAGCAAGCAAACCGGCGAAGACCATGAAGTGGTTGTAAGCAGACGCAAGCAGACGAGAAGAAGGCGAGGGCCCAAGTGAGGGCTCTCCATTGGTTGACGGCTGACTGCAGCAGCAGGGCAAAGGCGAGGCGCAGAGGAGGAGGAAAAGGTGAAGCAAAGCGGTAGGCGGCCAAGAGGCGGTGAGGCGCAGCAGCAAAAGGCAAGTGTGAAGGCATTGAAGTTGGCCGCGTGGAGGCGTTGAAGAGAAGCAAAGGTCGAGGTGGCTGGCAGCTGGAGGCGACTGTGGCTGTGAAGAAGACGAAGCACGTGCAGCCGGCGAGGAATCCAGAGGAGATAACGATAAGGAGAAAAAAAAGAGAGGTTAGTATTTTTTCTTCTTTTCTAATTTGTTATTTTGTTATTTTTGTTATTTTTTTGGTGATTTTTATGTTGTTGCATTTTTTTAAAAAAAATAAAAAAAAAATAAAAAAATAAATAAAAGAAAAAAAACTATAAAACAATAAATTTTAAAAAAAAGAGAAAAAAAAGAGAGAAAAGAAAGAAAGAAAGAAAGAAAAAAAAACAAAAAAAACAATTTTTGTGTTTGTATTTTGAGTCCATATATTTTGCAATTTTTTATTTTTTTAAATTTCTGTAAAATTTTACATAATTAGTGTAACTTGCATTGTTTTAAATTTTTGTAATTTTGTGCATAATTAGTATTTTTGTGTAATTAGTAAGCAATAAAAGAAAAATTAAAATTTAAAAAAAAAGAGAAGAAAAGAAAAGAAAAGAAATAGAAATAGAAAAAAAAATCTGTAAATTATGTATTTTTTTAGGAATCCAAATTTTTTGCATATTCTGCAACTTTTTATTTCTTAAATTTCTGTGATTTTTTGCATAATTAGTATTTGTGTGTAATTAGTTTAAAAGGTTAAAAAAATCATTAAAAAATTAAAAAAATAGGATAGGTATTTATACACATATTCATTTTAGTTGCATTTAGTGGTTAGGTAGGGTTAAATATATATATATATATATACATAAATATATATATATATATATTTAAAAAAAACAAAACAAAACATAACGAAAACAAAAACAAAAAAACTTTGACCTTATGCATTTGCGGTCGGGACGTCATTTAGACACTGTCATAGGGCCTAGGGCACCTTCTAGAGTACCTACGTAGGAAAGTGGGACCCAATCAGTAGGAAATTTGGCAGATATTGCTGAAACCTTTTCCGAATCCCAATCTGAGACCCTTTCCAGAACAACTAGCTCATTGTCCATGGACAATCTAGGGCCATCAAATAGTCATCCCTTAGCCCCAAATAGAACACCCACAAGATCTTTTAATCCATTTGAAGCCGACACCATGGGGTTAACACTCTATGTGAGACTCCAATATGTCTACACGAATGCTCAAGGAGGTGAGATCTTTAGGGATCCACAACAACGGTATCTTGTTAAGATCGCAGACATTTTCTCAGAACTTGATAGAGCACCTTTAGTCAATGACCAGGGTAACATGTATATGGGTGGAGATGGTGTTCGCTCTACGAAGTCACCTACCATCCAGAGAATGTAGACAAATTAGGGGAGCTCTCTAAAAGCGAGTTCTTAGACTTATCAAAGCTTTCCAGAGCAAGGGAGTCTAGAGATGATTGGCTCATTGAGCCGGACATGCTTGGACCATCCAATGCCCAGTCCTCAAAGCCATCCATAGATGATTTACTTCTTGTAGATCTAAATTTGGAAAGGGATAGGAAAGGCAAGAGCAAAATGGATCAGGGTGCTGAGAACCAATGGGAGTTTGTTACGACAAATTCCAGTGACAAAGATCTTACAGGATGACTCACTTCAAGAGGTCTATAAGGACTCTTTAGAGGGATATTATGCCGCCAGAGCTAGATCTTCCTCTAGCACTTGTGGTGGTAGTCAAGAAGCTTGCAAGACACATGAACCGAATCGTTGATAAATGGGCCAATGAATATCGAACCTTAGATTGGAAGGAGATTCGGGAGCTCACGTGGAAAGGACAACCATTATTCATGGAAGTGTTCTCCACAAATACAGCTAAACCAAGAGAGACAGCCTTTCTTAGAGAAACTGTTGCTCCTCCCCTACGAGAGTTCACTAGAGAGGGACCCTCAACATCAAAGTGGACCACTGCTAGTAGCCAAACTCTAGCACCAAGACATTATCCTACACCAAAAGTGCGACCACAGATCACACCACAACAACATTTCTCTCACTATGACAATCGGAGGGTAGGGGAGCCAACTCAGCCTCCCATAAATGCACCTCCTGAAATCCGGGTGACAAGGTCTTTGGAGGGGGTTGGTGAGGCAGGTAATAGGGGACCCACACCAATTTGGGATGCATGTGGACCATCTCACCAAAGAGAGGAACAATTCCCACTGAGAGTGAGAGGCCGTAGGCCCTATGATGAGTATTCATCAAGACAAGTAAGGCCATCAACTCTTCAGAAACTGGTAAAGAAGTACGAAGGGTCGGGAGATCCATATGACCATGTAGCAGCATTTAGGCAAGCAGTTCGAGCTGAGCAAGTGACTGACAAGCATACTCAAATTGAAGGATTTGGGCTCACTCTTGAGGGAAAGACCCTTGCTTGGTTTCAGCACTAGAGGCTTCAGACAAATCTTCTTTACGAGTTTTGGAAGAGAGATTCATTGCTGCTTTTTCCTTGATGGGGATTCAACATGACACGGTAGCAAACATCTACTCTTTCAAGCAAGGCGAGACAGAGAGTGTTAGAGATTGTGTAAATAGGATGAAGCAGTACATTAATTGTTGCCCAGAAGATGAGAAGCCCACCCAGAGTCGAGTAATTTCTCTCTTCTTAAAAGGACTCAAAAATTCAACACTGCATACACATCTCTATGCAAAGAAGCATACAAATTTCAATGAGTGTTGCCATGATGCTATGGATTTCACAGATAACTTCAAATTCCAAGATGGTTCTGGCCCTGAGGTGAAACCTAGAGATCAGTGGGGTGATAACCAAAGTTCAGGGTCTAGTGCGCTAGTAAATCCAGACCAGATAGCTAACCTAGTACTAATGAGATTGGGACAAACCTATCGCCCACCCATGCAGCCACAACAACAACAGCAGCGCAAATGAGTGTACTACCTACAGGTCCTCATCTTTGTGGAGCATGTGGGTAACCATAAAATCGAAGAATGTAATACCTTTTCTCCTCTAGTCACAAACCAACCCACAAAGAAGTGGTGCCAGGCCTGTGCTTGGAACTTTACCCACACCACACAGGAATGTACTCGCATTGCAAGAATGAGACAGGAGCGTGAGCAGCAAAGGGGTGGAGTGGTTCCACAAATGCATCAACAGTATACTAATTTTGAACGTAAGCCACCGATGGCACAAGAGCAAGCACGAACTGTTCTTGGAGCTCAACCTCCTACTCCTGGGACTGCTCCTGTGAGGGTTGTTGACTACGACAATTCAAATATGTGTAGAGACTTGGTAAACCTAGGCTATGTGGAGGAGGAATATGCATCATATTCATCCAAGGAAAATCTCTTTGAAAGTCCCACATATTCAAGCCAAGCACTGTGGAGGCTCAACCAGGGGAACAAAATTCTTTGATGTTGCTAGGTGGATACCAACCTAGGACTCCAGTCCCCTCAGGTCAATGGCAGCAAAGGAAAGTAGAAGCCAAACTAATGGGTCCCTGTTATGAGTGTCGAGAACCCCATTGGGCTCGTGATTGTCCACATCGCTCAAGGCAAAGTAGCTCGATCCAATACAACAGTACCACAGTTTCCACACCAAAGATATTGTCTAGGGTGTTGTGTAGAACACTTCCCAAAGGATTGTTTGCCACATGAGGATGGCACCTCTCAACCAAAGCTCTCACTCAACCTTGTAGGGGCAGTTCCATCACCACCTTCATCAGAGAATGAGGATGTCATGCCACTTAGAGTCATGACTAGATCACAGACACGAAATGCCGAAATGCAAACTAATGAGACACCTCGAACTAGGGATGCAAAGGCAAATCTAGTGGACAAGACCCTACATTCCAATAGAAAAAGGACCACTAGGAGGAAAAAGAACCAAAACAAGCGAACTAAAAGTGCATCCACTAGTTCTCAAGAAATCTCTAAACAAAACATGAGGGATCAAGCTTTTACATCCCAAGAAGTGCATGAGGAGCATCAACCTCAACCTGGGCCTAGTGCTAAACAAGATGAGGCTAGTACGACCGAGGATAGTTCTGGGGGTTCTGTTTTTGCGGATAAGGTGAATGAGACTCTAGATGCCATCATCGATGCTCATAGAAGTCGCATTGCAGCTTTATCTGAGCTACCCAAGAAGCTTCAAGAATACCCAAACCCTTGTGAGGAGAAGTTCAATCTAGCTGTACATCAGCAACTCATTAGGGAAGCTCAATCAATACTTGAGGGACCACCTCCACCTATTCCTCGGGGCCCAACCTCTCTTAAGCCAACATTAGAAACCATACCAGAAGTGTCATCAAGTCGAGAAATGAAAAGTGAGCTCATCTCACAAGCTCATAGCGAGAGGTCTGCACCAATTGACACCCCATTGAAAGAAGGTATTCTGCCACCACCTAGCCTTGCCTTCCCATGCAATGATGAAGTTATTGATGCTAACGAGGACATGGCGAATGAGATGTGGGCAGCAGTTCATGAGAAAGTTAATGAGAATATGTCCTCTATTATTTCACCTCCATTCTCTGAGGTAGATTTTACCAGGGGCACAGAAAACAACTTTAGACGCCCAAGCATCCAGGAGGAAGTTCAAACAATTGTTTCTCCTAGAAGTAAGCATACAATGAAAACCTTACCATCATATTTGGGAGAATATGAGAACTGTTCTCAAACCTTGAGGATACCCTCCATGAATAAAAGGTTGACAAAGGAGATGGATATGGGTATCATGTGCAAGCTATTTTGTCAGCACCAGTGGCTTGTACCTTACCTTTGCTTGATTTGATAAAGCTTCATCCTGAGTTGTGGAATGATATTGCCACATGTTTGTTAGAGCAGGTATTGCTACAAAAGGTCACCATCATTGTACTATACACCCTGAGACAAAGCATGTTATGCCAGTTCCTATCAACAAAGTAGGAAAATTTTGTGAGGACGATCAGGGAAATGCTACCCTTCCATTAGAAGTGCGAAAAGTAGCTTCAACTGCAATACTTGATAGTGGTGCAGGAGTGGGCATTGTGACAAGGTCCATTTGGGAAAAGTGGGGCAAACCAGCTATTAGGAGTACCAGGATGCGCTTGCAGCTCTAGCAGATGGAGGCTTAGAACATCCCCTTGGGCTGCTTGAGAACATATTGGTCACCACATGTGGGATTGAATATGAGCACACCTTTGCAGTAGTGGATTTTGGAAAACATCCAAACTATGAAGTGATATTGGGTAGACCATTCATGCGACAATTTCAAATGATTCAAGATTGGGGATACAATTATTTGTGCCTCCGACATGATTCTGTCATCACAAGGGTCAACCTAAAGAATCACTCATATCGTGATGTAACAAGGTCTCCAATAGATGAGTTTGATTCTGCTTCATCTGAGGGCTCAAGAGTTATATTGTCAGAAGGGCGAGAAGATCTGTGGATGTGTGGAGCCTCATGTAGGGATTTCAACACTGAGAGACTTAAGGGTAATCGAAGTGTATCAGATGTTATTGTACTATGGTTTTGTGATCATATTTTCATTTTGGGCACGTTTTGGGGGCCATTAGCATGTTTTTTGGTTTTTTTGCAGACATCTTTATGGAGCAAATTTGTATTGTTCTTCATCAGATTCTAGAGTAGCATTATCAGATCTACTACAAACAGGGTGTGTTGATACACATGAAAGCATCATCAAACACTTACCACACCGGATCTTGTCTACGAGCTACACAGCGACGTCGATCTTTATATCTTACGAGTAAAAATTTTGCTCACTTTACTCTTCATTTCTTTCATACACCTTGTAGGTCTCCATTATCAGTGGGCTTATTAGCACCCACCACCTTGGTTGTGCAGTAAAGGATCACTTAGCACTTGCATGTTACATGAGGATAAGCTTGATGAGACTAACTATACATTATGGTCCTATATGTTGTGGCATGTTTTGGTAGCAAAAGGGCTATGAAGTGTTGTGGTTGGTACTGAGAAACGTTGTGGTTCCTCTAATGAACATGCTGTAGAAGACACATCTTTAGACACGGACTCAGTTTCACATGGTATGCCACCACAAGATAGTAGTACCTCCTCCTATGCAAGAATAAAAAAAGTGGGATGGAAAAGATGCATAGGCACATGCATTGCTTGCTTTATCAGTCACATAAGAGGAGTATCATTCCTCACATTCGATCATGTAGGACTACTAACATACTTGGGATGCACTTGCATCATTATACCAGGTACCTAATGAAGCACATGTTGCTTTATCTATGTAAGCAATTAGAGTCAAAGCATATTAATGAGGGAGACTCCTTGGACAGTTTCCTTACAAAAATCAAGGGTTTTAAGGAGCGAGCTAATTCTGATGAAGTATATCTGGATAGTTCATTAGTGCCTACTATCTTGAATGTGTTGCCAAACTTGTATCAATTTTTTACTTCTACCATGAGACTCATGATGAAAGGCAATCCAAATGTCTTGAAGTTTGAGGAGTTGATTTTTGTGCTCTTGTAAAAAGAGAAATACAAGCAAAATAGATCTGTCTTGCATACATGAGATCAAGCTTTCCTCAGGGTAGTTACGAGCCAAAATCAGAGTCATTGGGCAAGGCTACAAAAAACAAGGAAAGCAACAAGCTAAAGAAAAAGGGAAAATGCAACTATTAGGAAACTTGGTCACTACATCAGTGCAAGAAGTGGTTGGAGAAGGAGAAAAAGAAAGACTCGGGTATGGTTGTGCTGATACGTCAACATCTAATGTAGAAAACAACTGATCTATAAACTATGCACATGATGATTAGGCTTTCATTATGAAATGTGGTTTTGACCCTTTGCATAAGGATTTTCGCATAATGTACATGTCTAATATTTTGACAATGGTGCTAGTAAGCACATAACTTCTCATCGCAGTTTGTTCTCATCACTTGAATCTACTCCACATATTGGGAAGAAACATTGTTACATGTGTAAACAACTCCTCATATCATGTAAAGGAGTTCATAAAATTTTTCTCACTCTGCTGCAAATGGTGGAACAATCACACTCTCAAATGCATTATAAATACAAGGGATGAAGAAGAACTTGTTATCTGTCTCTCTGCCATACTAAGGCTAGCTTAGTGGTTCAGTTTGTGGATGACAAATGCATTGTTCACAATCGCAATGATGGTAATACAATTGTTGTTTCTGGTACTTCGTCTCATGGCCTTTATAGGCTAGATTCATATGAAAGGCAAAAGCATGTTATATGTATAGTTTCTACCACAAAGGCAATGGGTGATGCTAAGTTTTGGCATGCACGCTTTGGTCACTTGAACTTTGGTAGTTTGTTGCGTTTGCATAAGCATGACATGGTGTCTAAGCTGCCACATCTTGAAGCCCCTATTAAACATGTTTATGAGGGCTATATTATTGGAAAAATGCAGTGGACATCATTTCCCAAAGATGGTTCAACTAGAGCTATCCATAAACTACAATTTATACACAATGATGTATGTGGTCCTAAGGACACCATCTATTGGGGGCTACCTCTATTTTGTCACATTCGTTGATGATTATTCTACATATACCTGGGTATATCCATTGAAATAGAAATCAGAGGTTTTTATGTGCTTTAAGAACTTTTTTTCTTTGGTTAAAAATGTTTCTACATGTAAGATTTGTACCCTGCATATTGATCAAGAGGGGAGTATACATCCAAGGAGTTTCATGTATACATGGCTGATTATGGGATAAAACACCAATGTACTATGCCCTATACACCTCAGCAAAATGGTGTAGCTGAACGAAAAAATAGATCTATCATGGAGATGGTATGTTGTATGGTCAAAAGTGAGGAGTTACCTCATGGTTTCTCGCTTAGAAGCAATCATGTGTGCAACATATATTTTGAACGTGTCCTACAAAGGCTTTACATAAAATTATGTCTTTTGAATCTTGGAATGGTAGAAATCCCACCATGGCCCACTTCGTATTTTTTGTTATCTTTCTTATGTACTTGTGTTTGAGAAAATTCATAGAGCAAGCTTGATAATAAGACTGTTGAATGTATTTTTGTGGGGTATAGCTCAGAAAGTAAAGGTTACAGACTCTATCATCCTACTACCGAGTGGATTCTTGTGAGTAGAGATATTATATTTGTGGAAGATGCAATTCAACTCTTGCTTTTGTGCAAAAAAAACAACAAAATGTATGTTCGCTAGACATATTCGACACTCTCCTTCCATTGTTTAATGTAGGACATATTAATGTAGAGCATTTTGCTATCACAAGAATGTTGAAAATCAACCCACATAGGTTAAAAATCAACATGTTTTTCAGCCCACATATCAGCTTATTGATGAGGTAAATGTGGATGATGCAGCTGATGAGGAAAGATGGGAAATTGAGGAGTAAAAAAGGATGCCAAAATGGCTGGTGCAAACACTACATGACAAAAAATTGGCCACTCCTTTGCCTAGGAGAGAGAACACATGTAGGTTCTCATCATGTATATCATGTTAATGATGCAGGTCATGCTCTTATTACCAATTTATGTAATGAAGAGGAAGCCATCTCCCTTAATGGAGAAAAGAAAGTAGAACAATGATTGAATGTTATGCAATCTCAATATGATGCTTTACTAAAAAATGTTGAATGTTATGCAATCTGAATATGATGCTTTATTAAAAAATGATACTGTCTGATTTACCTCATGGTGGCAAGAAGGACATTGGTACGAAATGGGTTTACAAGCTTAAATGTAATGCTGTCGGTAGTGTCAGCGATACAAAGAAAGGCTTGTTGCAAAGGGTTATGCACAAGAAAAAGGCATTGATGATGGTGAGACCTTTACACCCACATGTCGTATGACTAGCATGCAGAGTATCATTGCATTAGCAACACAAAGGTTGGAATGTATGTCAATTAGATGTCAAAACTGCTTTTTTGAATGGAGATTTACATGAGGAGGTCTATATATCTTAGCCTCGTGTTCTTTTTTAGAAATGTCAGGAATCAAAACTATGCAGATTGAAAAAAAGTGTACAGATTGAAAAGGTCAGGAATCAAAAGTATGCAGATTGAAAAAAACTTTGTATAGTCTTAAATAGACTCCTAGAGCATGGTATGAGAGGATACATACATACTTGGTTACACAAGGTTTTTGCAATAGTCCTACTAACCGTACTCTCTACATGAAGAGGACTAAAGATGAATTTTTGGTCATCGTGCTATACAATAATGACATGTTACTCACAAGCCTTGATGATGATCATATTTTAGTTTTTATAGCTTATTTACAGAGGTCTTTTGAAATGTTGGACCATTGCACTATTATTTGGGCATTGAGTTTCAACAACATAATGATGGCATTGTTATGCTACAAACACAGTATGTGTTGCCATACATATAGGCAGTGATGTGTGTGAATACACTTAGGACCGCCGGGGAACTTTTCCATCTTTAGGAGGTTTTTTCCCTCGGCTTGTATATACGCCCATCATTCTAGGACTAACTTATCTTTGTACATTGACACAATCTAATACATTGTGTGTTGTGTGCATTATTGCTTCTTCTTCTCCAAGCTTTGTGTGCTTTCCTGCAACCCTAATTCCAACAATGGGTATCAGAGCAAGCATCAGATCCTAGGGCTACGCCGCCAGCACCCTCCGACTCATGTTCTTCGATTGAGAAATTTTGACAATGCAGTTTTTTGCAAAACAGGCATACGTATTCTATTGTGGGCCGTGCTACATAGCACGAGTTGTTTTCTGATCGGTCTTTTGCATCAGTTTCAGTCAGTGGCCATGGCTGATAATAGCAATGATGTATTTCGCATGTTGTTTGCTGCTGCTGCTGATGACAAACTGGATGGAGACAACAACTACCCACTTTGGGCATACATGATGTAGCATGTTTTGGTTGCAAAAGGAGCGTGGAACATTGTGTAGGGTATGGATGTACGTTGAGGTTCTATGGATGTAGGATCTGTTGAGGATGTTGCAGGTTCTAGTAGCTCTACTGTTGCCGCTGTTTTACCCACCACTGCTGAACAAGCTCGTTGGGATGGTAAAGATGCGCAAGCTCATGCCTTGATTGCACTTTTTGTCAAACGTAACATCACTCCACATATTCGTTCAGCTAAAACAGCAAAACAAGCTTGGGATATTCTAGCTGGTTTGTATGCAGGTCGGTGAGGTAAAAATCTCTTACCTGCGTAAAGAGCTAGAATCAAGATTATGCAGGAAGATGATGACATGAATGTTTTTCTTGCTGAGATTAAAGATCTCAAGGAACACTTGATTTCTACATGTGAGATTATTTCTGATCATTCTCTTGTGCAGACTGTTCTTGATGCTTTACCTGAGTCATATCAGACTTTTGCTTCCACGTGAAGACTTGTTACTCAAGACAGACTTGATGTTGTCACAAGTATGATACTTTAGTCAACAAGCTCTTGCAAGAAGTGCAGTCCAGGCAAAACAGGGCTAGGCAGCGTGCAGTTGATCAGGCATTTATTGCTGCCCAGTAGAGAAGAAGTGGTAAGGCAGCCCCTTCCAATGTTTCTTCTCCTATTAATAGGTCTACAACTTCTTCTCCTTTCACAGGTAGCAACAATAGGTCTAAGAAGGCTCTTGATAAAGGCAAGAAAAAAATCAGGTGTAACTATTGTAAAGCAACTGATCATGTCATTAAGAATTACCCTAAGCTAAAGGCTAAAGAGGCAAAGAAGAAAGAGTCAAATGCAACCACAATAGCGGATGCTTCTACAAATGCAGATTCTGCAAATGTTGTGCAGGATACAGAATGGGTGTTTAGCGTGTATTACCAGTTTAACCCATCTGTACATGATGCATGTTTGGCAGTTTTTGTTGACTCTAATGTATGGTATTTTGACACTGGTACTACAAAGCACATTACCTCGCATCGTGATATGTTCACTTGTCTTGAGGCTGTCCCTAATGGGAATACTATCACATGTGCCAATAATGCTTCTTACCCAGTGAAGGGCGTTGGTAAAATTATGCTTACTGCTGCAAATGGCAACGCTTTCACACTTTCAGATGCTTTGTATGTGCCAGGGATAAAGAAGAATCTATTGTCTGTCTTTGCGCTTACTAGACTTGGACTTGTAGTCAAATTTGTGGATGACAGATGTACTGTTCATGATTTGGCTTCTGGTGATATGATTATTGCATCTGGCACCTTGTTTCATGGGCTATATAGGCTCAATTCTTATGACAAGTGTGTGGAAGATTCAGCAAATGCAGTTTCTGATAAAAAGGCAATTGTAGATGTAAAACTATGGCATGCTCGTTTTGGTCATCTGAACTTTGCTAGTTTGCTGCGTTTGCAGAAATTTTATATGGTTGCTTCATCGCCCCCTCTTTTGTTGCCATACATATAGGCAGTGATGTGTGTGAACACACTTAGGACCGCCGGGGCACTTTTTCCCTCTTTAGGAGGTTTTTTTCCCTGGCTTGTATATACGCCCATCATTCTAGGGCTAACTTATCTTTGTACATTGACACAATCTAATACAGTGTGTGTTGTGTGCATTCTTGCTTCTTCTTCTCCAAGCTTTGTGTGCTTTCTTGCAACCCTAATTCCAACAGTATGTAGAAGCATTAGTTCAATCTTGGAGACTGCAAACTTATTTTGCTACACCTATGGAACCTAGTTTGTGACTTAGTGTTGAAGATGCAAGTGATCCTTTTGATGCTCACCTATATCAAGAAGCTATTGGTGGATGCCTTATCTTCTTATGTAACACTAGGCTTGACATTTAATATGGGGTATATTAAGTAGATTTATGTATAGCCCAAGTGCAAAGCATTGGTAGTAGTCTGTCAAACAGGACATCGAGCACTTTGGTTTCTTTTATCCAAAGGGGTTAAATCACAGCGGCATGCATTTACAAACTAGAATTGGGTTAAATGTTACAACACACAAGTATCCAACGAGTGGTTTTGGCTTTCGCCTTGGTGATTCATGTATATCATTGCTCAGCAACAAGCAACCCACTGTGGCCACTTTTAGCTGTGAAGCTAAGTACAGGGCAGCGTTTACAACTACAATTGAGTGTGTTTGGCTCAAATACCTTATTTGCCCACGATTTGGGTATTGGCAAGTCCTTAGCCACTACCATCTTTATTGACAGTCAAAGCATTATCGCAGTTGTGCAAGGAATCCAGTTTTTCATGCTCGCACGAAGCACATTGAGGTGCATTATCATTATGTTAGGGAGAGATGCTTCGCACAGGGGAAATCAGCTTAGCTTATGTGCCAACACATGACAACATGGCTGATTTACTCATGAAGGCTCTCTCACGAGAGAAGTTTGAAGCTTTTCATAAATCTTTGAACTTACTTCACTTTCGGGATTAGTCTGGGCTCCCTCTAATACTCCAAAGAGCATGGCACATCTCTGTATTTTTAGTGCAAACCCATCCCTTGTTCACATCATTACTCCCGGGGGAGATCTATAGCCATATTTGATAGTCATGTGTGTGAATGCACTAGGACCAGTCGGGGCACTAGTCTGGGCTCCCTCTAATACTCCAAAGAGCATGGCACATCTCTGTATTTTTAGTGCAAACCCATCCCTTGTTCACATCATTACTCCCGGGGGAGATCTATAGCCATATTTGATAGTGATGTGTGTGAATGCACTAGGACCAGTCGGGGCACTTTATCCCTCTTTAGGAGGTTTTTTTCCCGTGCTAGTATACACCCATCTTAGGGTATACTTGTCATCTTTGTACAAAGCACACATGAATCATCTATCTATCATGTCATTGTGTGCTCCCTTGAGCTTCTCCACTATGTGTGTGTGTGTGTGTATGTGTGTGTGTGTGTGTGTGTTTGTTTCTCATTGATTTCCCTCTCAGCAAAATGGCAAGATAGCAGTCTGGGGGTGACAAACCAAGCAATGCCATGGGAGACGTGCAGTCACCCACCAAAGTTTCTAGGTACGAACACCAACTCTCAAATGGTCACAAGGACACACAGAACACCACTCTACTGAGCAAATCTTCACTCTCACTCTCTCAGTTCTCACTCTGCATCTCTATCTCACTCACTCTCTCACACATAGATAGCATGTTCAGTAAAATAAAGACCCTGCATGCTTAATCCACATAGTGCAGAGAGTAACACAACAAAATAATGAAATGGCAAGATTGCTCTTAATTACATTCCAAAAGTATTGCAGACTAATACAGAGCAGTTTCCCAACATAGACTACCATTTCCTGAGTGCTATCACTATAACAAGCTTCATGACACAGACTATCAACTATCAGTTGAGAGCATACAATGATTGCACCCTTCATACATTCCTTCTCTCTTTCTGTCTATCATCATATCTCCCTTGTGTCCATCTGTAGTGACTAGTTTTCCTTTTATGTTGAGTCTTCTTGTTCTTGGCAACGGCTCTCTAGCGGTTATAATTCGCCACCTCCGCACATGTGATACCAAGGTGATGCTCATGACGTGTGGAGTGGGTTGCCTACACATTCTGCCGCCCACTGAGCTGCTAGGCGTAACACCTGGCACATTTGGTGCTTGAGCTTTTGCTCCAAAACCAGTTTCCCTGACAAATTTTTCTTTGAATCTTATGAACATTTCTCGGGGAGTATGGTCCAGTATGTATACATCATTAGAGTAGGTGGCATGCTTCTGCATCCTCTTTAATTTTTCTGTCTATTCTTCTGAGCATCCCATACCCCTTGTCAGTCTGTGGTGTCTTCTAATCAAAAACTTTTACCACCGATCTGAGTGGAGTCTGCCTTAGAATTTTCTTTTCTGCCATTGGTATGGGCCTCCACTCGACGTGTACATCTTCTTCATATTCTGCAGAGCAGGATCATTTGAAGGTGACCTTTGTACCTTTTTTGCTTCCAAGTCTCCGGTGCCCCACTTCCAGACATTGACACTTGTAGGTGGTTGCATTCTAGGCGGAAGCATTTTCTTTCCTCCGATGTTTATGAGAACAAGAATTGTGAGCATGGGTGTTCCGAAGGAAGAGGTTTCCTGGTAAGCATGGACCTTATTCTGTCTACATTAATTCTCTTGTTCTTGTCAGCGGTATACCCTTTTGGAAAAGTCCCATCCTCCAGAAACTGCATCATATCGTAATACCAGTTTTCTCCCACTTTGGTTGCTGCTACTGTGAATAAGTTGGTATCTAGGAGTTGATCTTCTACACCCTCAAAGGCAGGTTCTCCACAATCTAGTCTCAACAAAAAGTCTGCCACACTGAGCCGCCACTTCATTTTCTTTTTCAGGTGTGTGCTGAATGGTGAACTCAAATTTTTGAAGTAGAAGCATCCATCTTTCCATTTTTCCCACCAAAAAAGCTTTGTTTACTAGATAAATGAGAGCTTGATGGTCCATATGGAAAACAAATTTGTTTCCCTTCAAGAGATAGTGCCAAAACTTGTTCACAACGTAGATCATTGAAAGGGCTTCACGCTCTGTTGTGTTATAGTCCCTTTCCACCCTTGTGAGGGCTTTGCTGGCATAATGGATGGGTTGCATATAACCTTTTTTCTTTTCCTGCATTAGTGCGTTGCCCACTTCTTTGTCTAAAGCATCTACATAAACATGGAACATTATGTTTTGTCTCTGAAGCATCTACATAAACATGAAACATTAGATTACATTCCGGATTGATCATCACTGGTGCAGATGACATCATGCTCTTCAGCCAATGAAATGCCTTCTGACACTCCAAATTCCATTCATACTTTGCATCCTTCTTAGTAAGTACAAATAATGGGCAAGCTACATGTGCTATTTCAAAAATCTTGCAGGCCACTTCAGCTTACCAAGGAATCATTAAAAAACCTTTGGACATCTTTTGGGACCTTTACTAATGACCTTCATTATAGCAATGGACCAATAGGAAGAGAGGAGTGTGCACATTTGGTCTCCTCCAAAAGTAAGGGGCAACTAGGCTTGTATCCCTCATTACTACATTTGTGGGGTTCAAAAAGTAGGGAGTGGCCTTCATAAATTAGGGAGGTGGAGTGTAAAAAGTAAGAGGGTGCCATAAAGCAAGGGGGTAGCTTCTAAAAAGTAGAGGTCTCCACCAATTTCAGCCCCATCAATCTCGTGGTCAAAAAACCCTTTAAAAAAAGGATTTTTCAAAAAAAAAAACAAAAGTGCATTTTTCCCTCTCAAAACCCAACGTAAACCATATTATATCAAAAAACTTCTTTCTTCACCTTAGATTTCTCTCCCTACACATTATTCTTCCCTCCAACATCATCCTCTTCACCCCAAACCTCAAATCTCCATAGCCCATTCTCTCTACTATGCAACCTTCTCTCTCTCTCTCTCTCTCTCTCTCTCTCTCTCTCTCTCTCTCTACTGTGCTTATATTTTCAACCTTTTCTATCTCTATTATGCACGCATTCACACATTTGAATCTCCTCACACACCCACATCTACCTCCCTCTCCCCAACGACCTCAAATCTGTACTGTGCAACCTTATCTCTCTCTCTCCCCCCCCTAAAACCTTTCTAGCAGAACACACCATGGAGGGTAGTGCATCTTTATCAAGGAGAAGGCCAAGGGACAAGGTTAGGGCTCTGCTCATGCACAATACAAGGGATGAACACAGTGCTTAGGTTGAACACAGTGCTTAGGTTGAAAAACAATTTCAAAAGGGAGATTGGGTGTATTTGTAGCCCAGTACCACTAGACAGCATCGAGTTTGACATCGAGATACGGTTGAGCACCATTGGAAGGGGCGTCTACTAGGATTCAAAGAAACAAGGCGTGATGGATTGGTGGCCCTAGTGCAACATGTGTACTCGGCATTAAAAATTTCTTTGCGCCCACATTGACATAGTCCTCGTTTCCCTTGCAAGTGTATGCTTTCACTTTAGTACATTAGTGTACATGGTCTGTGAACTATTCTTTTCAGTTTTATTTAACAGTTTCCTCATTTCTAGATATTTGCCCTTTCAACATCATTGTTGCGGAGTAGCCCATAAGGAGCTTAACAGGAACATTCTATACCTACACATGCACATTGGAGATGGTGTATTCTTTGACACTGCCCCTTCTCACCTTGCTAGTCAAAAGATTTTCTTCTACACCCACAACTATGTAGTACCATGGGTTTGGTAAGTTTGAAGAAGTCCCCTCTCCTTCCCTCTCTAGTGCTGAATGGCCAATGCATGATGTTTGGACTATTGTTGCTCTTAAAGAAAAGATGGCCGATGATATACATTCTTCTTTGAAGTACACAAAGGCCTTAAGATCGGTTGGTCTTAGTTGGGCATGCCGTGTGCATATGTTTGCCCACATGTTTCGTGCCATTACTTGTACACGAACGCCAACAATGTACATGTGCAAAGTGGTAGACGTTGAAGAGATTGTCAATTTGCTTGGGACATTGTGGAGGGGAAGCACAAAAGAGAGAATTTTAGGTGCAATGTAGTGCATTCCAGTGTCTCCTTTCGATTCTTACGAGCTCGTACCACTTTGTGTACTCATTTCTATTAACGAGCAGTGGATGAGGAAGAAGGGTGCATGGATACCCTTTCAAGCTCAAGAGGAGGTTGTAGAGCCTATATATCTCTCTATAGGCCTACCTAATGTGGGTAGAGATTGTCCAAGCACGTAAGCATTGGAGCCTTTTGAACGTCTCTGATCACCTACACATTTTGGGATTTGAGGAAATCAATAATGCTTGCTTTAATGTGCAGGGTAGGAAGGTAAGGATTGTTTGACATTTAAACCTTTGTATTTGCCCACTCCTTTCTGGAGTCACTTATTGTGTTGGGTGTTTGGATATGTTGGAAGGAGGATGGAAGCAAACACCAAGGTGTCCTCGGATTGGGGGCCAGATGATGTCACTTTGGTTCAAAGAATCTAAGCTATGAGTGTCCACCACTGGAGCAATTTTGTAATATCCCTTCACCGGAGTTTTGTATTAAAAAATATTTTCTGAGATACTTCGGTGTTTAAAATATGTTGTTTGGTTTCTTAAAGAGGTGGTTTCATCTTTTAAAAAATCAACGTTTTCTCATATGTTTTGGTCCAGTGTGAAATGTCCGCTATCTTGTATAAATAGTACTTTGAAGGCTTGATGTGTCATTTTCACTTATTCTCAAGAGCACAAGGCACCTCCACACTTGAGCTTTAGAGCACATGGCTGCCTATGAATGCTTCATGGACTTCCTCTGTGAGAGCAAGTTTCCTGAGGCCACACACTTGCATGTAATGTTCACTTGCGAGATCGATTGGATGTCCACACTTTGCCTCCATGAAGAATTATTTGTAGACACATTATCACCCACATCAAACCGCACTCTGTTTCTCTCACCAACAATGATGGATTGTGGTTGCCCTCCTCCAACCTCCTAGAGTACATCAACCACAACGAAAGGCCCTTCCAAAAGTAGCTCAGAAGATTTGAAGCAATGGCAATGGAATCTAGGCACTTCCTAGATCTTGACAAGAAGCAAGTACGTAAGCTCAACAGAGGTGCCATTGGCCATCGCTTTCTATCATGGCTAGCCTGCTTTGTTTTCTTCCTTTCAGAAGGAGAGGAGGAAGAGGAGGTCGAAATGACACAACTGCACCTTAGAGGATTCATCCACGATAAGGAAGAGCCTCAGAGTGCAACGCACATAGGTGTAAGTGAAAGCCTGATCATCGCACAACAATTTACAGGAGGTGCGCTAGGGCTCACATAAAATCCGCACCGCTTTGAGGCCAATGGAAGTGGCACAATAATTGAAGATGAAGATGACTCTATCCCCCTTCCAAAGATAGATATTGACTCTCTATGTCCGGTTTGTGGTAGGGGGGAGCTTTTCATTTTTTGCATGATATTGAAAAGTCATGTGGCCTCCGCATGGACGAGTGCTTGAGCATACTCAAGGTGAAGGCGGAGTTCCCATTGGATGACTCTAACACAGGTAACATGGATAAGAACCTCCTCCCACTCACAGACTTGGTGGAGGAGACGGTGGTCATTGCTCTGAAGGGAGCCAAGAATGTAGAGCAGGAAAATGTCACTGAGGAGAAGTTCCAAGTGGCACAACAATGTCTCCCATGCAATCGTACCTTGGACACCAACTCTAACACAAAATATCGAGACGAGTCCAAGTCCAACATTGACTTGGAGAGCGAAAGGCTGATGCAGACAAGGATGATAAGCAAGAGAACGTGCTAGAGATGGATAGTTATGCTATGTGGGGCGAGGGAACACATGTTACTACAGGACCATATCCAGTTGGCCACTACATCCAACACCTCCAGCTTTCCTCTCAACACACTAACCAATTGATTGGTTGGGGGCTTCTTCTAAGATAGAGAAGCAAGCAAAAACAAGAGGTAAAGTGTAATTTTATGGTTTTTCTCTACTATTCTCAATGTTTTCACTTCTCAACCCCTCTCAAGCTTGAGAAGTTTCTAAATTAAGTGTTTATAATGCAAATCAAGCTTTTCTTAAGAGTTGTAATGAATAATTAAGAAAAGTTTACATTTATGCTTAATTAGGATGCTTTTTATGTTTATCTCTCTCTCACCCAAAGAATGGTCATTCCTATGACCAATTCTCTATTCAATTGATGCTTATCATGGAGAAATTCTCAATTCACAAATCAAACTCTAGGCTTGTGAAGCTAGAGGTTAAGAAAATGATTTTTTATACTTATATGCTAGTGAATTAGGGTAATATTATGAGTTAAATCCATAAATTAGATTTAAAGTTAAAAGATAGTTATACTATCATAATTACATTACTAAGTCTTATTCTTTTCAAAAATAGTAAAAATTGTCAGTAATAGCAGCAAAGCTATGGCAAAAATTTTAAGAAATTGATACATAATTCATTCTTATGCATAACGTGAAAAGAGGACTTCCTACCATATTCTAGGATTGGTCATCCTATGCTAAAAGAAAGATTTTCATCACATTCAATGGAAAACTAATTTTTAAGGTTTATGCATAATTAATATAATTAAAAAAAGATAAAATTATGGTAATTTTATTTAAATGATAAAAGAGAAATTTCTATGATATTTGAAATTCAATCATTTAAATGGAAAAAGTGGAATTCTTAGCATATTGAATTAATGGATATTTTTATTAAAATTCAAAGAGGAATTTTAGATAAATTTATTTTATGCATGAGAAATATTTAAATGATAAAAGAGAAATTCTCATGACATTTGAAATTCAATCATTTAAATAGTAAAAGTGGAATTCTTGGCATATTGAGTTAATGGATATTTTTATTAAAGAAAAGAGGAATTTTAGATAAATTTATTTGATGATAAAAGAGGAATTTCCATGACATTTAGAATTCAATGTAAAAAGAGGAATTCCCATGATATTTGAGATCCAAGAAATTAAATGGAAAAAAGAGAAATTTTTAGCATAATTCAAATTATGAGTATTTATCAAAAGTAAAATTTTGAGCATTATTGGAAAATATGGGTAGAATTGATTTTTGCAAATCCCATGAATTCTTTTATTCAAAAGAAGAATATTGAATACAATTCATTTGAGAAATTGAGAAAGAATATGGAAATAGCCATTAAAAAAAAAGGAACCTTTATCTAGGCCAAGCAATTGGCAAAAATTTAGAAAAAGTCCCATTATTGGTATCGAAGTGGGAAAAGCTACTAAATGGAAATAAGATGTAAATGGGATGCGATAGGATGTGAATGGATGTAAATGGGATGCGATAGGATGGGAATGAATGTGATAAGATATGAATGGGATGTGATAGGATGGAAATGAATGTGATAAGATATGAATGGGATGTGATAGGATGTGGTGTGATGTAAATGAATGTGGATGAGATGTGAAGTAAATGGATGTGGATGTGTATGTGAAAGAATGTGGATGAGATGTGAAGTAAATGGATGTGGATGTGTATGTGAAAGAATGTGATGTAAATGAATGTGGATGTGAATGATGAGATGAGAATGAGATGTGAGGTTATGTGAAAGGATGAGATGTAAAGTAAATGGATGTGGATGTGTATATGAAAGAATGTGATGTAAATGAATGTGGATGTGAATGATGAGATGAGAATGAGATGTGAGGTTATGTGAAAGGATGAGATGTAAAGTAAATGGATGTGGATGTGTATATGAAAGAATGTGATGTAAGTGAACGTGGATGTGAATGATGAGATGAGAATGAGATGTGAGGTTATGTGAAAGGATGTGATGTGATGTAAATGGATGTGGATGTGGATGTGATAGGATGTGATGTGATGTAAATGGATGTGGATGTGGATGTGATAAGATGTGATGTGATGTAAATGGATGTGGATGTGGATGCGATAAGATGTGATGTAAGATGATAACAAATTTTTTTGTGAAGTAATGTGCTTACTAGCACCACTGTCGAAGTACCAAGCATCCGATTCTACCATTGACATGTATACATCATGAAGAGAAGGGTTATAACTACAATGTACTGTCCATGCCCAATCATCTTGAGTAAAACTTGCAGATTCCTTCTTCTCTGCACTTGGTGCAGATGCATCTCAGCCACAGCCATGCCCGATTCTTTCTTTTTCTCCTTCTCTAGCCTTTTCCAACAGTGACACTTGCCCTTCTTTTTAGGCTTGTCGCCTTCTTTCTTTACATCCTTACCCGAGGATTTTGATTTTGGCTTATAGCCACCATGCAAAGAAGCTTTACCTTTGCCTTTCTGATTGGCAACAAAAGCTTGGTCACCAACTCGCATAACAGATTTGTTTTGCTTAGACTACTCTTCTTGCAAGAGTACTGAAACAGCTCATCAAATGTAAGGGCATTTGGATTTCCCTTCATCATGAGTCTAAGGGTAGAGGCAAAACTCTGCGATAAGAATCCAGCAATGCATTGAGAACTGTGGGCACCAATGTACTATCAGGATATATCTCATCCATACTAGCAAGCTGCTCCTTAAAATCTTTGATCTTGGTCAAGAAGCTGTCCATTGAGTCTCCCTCTTTCATGTGCTCAGACTCCAATTGTTTGCACAGATATGCAACATGTGCTTCATTGCGCACATGGTATAATATGCAGCAAATGCATCCCATGCCTGTTTTGAAGTCTTACATGACCAAATATGAGGAATAATGCTTCGCTTCATAGAAAGTGCAAGCAATGCATGTGCTTGTGCATCTCTTCCATCCCATCTCGTTTGAGCAGCACTGGGAGAGGTACTCGTGGTGCATGTGGAGGGAGCCACATCTGTATCAGATTCTACTTCAGATGTACCTGCAGCACTTGGTTACACTAGTAGTTGTGAAACAGGTCAAGTTTCACTACCACTGACCACATTCCAAAGGCCTTTAGCAACCAGTACATGACTCATCATATAGGACCATGATGGGTAGTTAGTCCCATCAAGTTTGTCCTCAGTAGACAACATGTTGAATACATCACTACTGCCATCCATGACTTTTTACCAAATGCAAAATCTTTCAACACACTCTGCAAGTACTCAGTATTCACTGAATGCAACCCTAGATGGCTGCCAACTAACTGAATCACCTGCAAAGTGTATGAAAAATAACACTGAGTAGAGAATAGCATGTTACTGGCAAAAGTATGATGGTCGATGTTGTTAAAGACACTATAGATGCTATTGCACACCAAATCTTTGCCGCTACATAGCCCAAACACTCAAAATGAAGCGGAACCAATCTGAAATGATGCCTCTCCAGAACGTCTACAGAAACCTTGCGGTGCCCTTAATACGCTCGAATCATGCCGCGGACCCCGAAAAACCTGTATATCTTGTATACAACACACTACAATATATAACTTCTTCTCCTAAGAGGGTATCTCAATCGGAGACTGAAAAACACGGTCATGAGAGGAGGGAGGCAAACTACTAGACCAAGTGTCAAGGAAGCTAGCTCTGATACCAATTGTTGGAATTAGGGCTAGGGTTATAACAATTTACACACACAAGATAGAGAAGCTTGAGAGCACACAAACTCACTAG
Organism: Cibotium barometz; assembly: GCF_041138505.1. Classification (NCBI taxonomy): domain Eukaryota; kingdom Viridiplantae; phylum Streptophyta; class Polypodiopsida; order Cyatheales; family Cibotiaceae; genus Cibotium; species Cibotium barometz. The sequence goes on along the minus strand of NC_141049.1, from coordinate 51,015,523 downwards.
ATTAGAATGAACAAATGTGTGCTAGATACAAAAGATAAGTACACACCCCAAAATGAGTAGATAAGAGGGTGTACATACGCACGGGGGGAAAAAACCTCCTACCTAGTGAGGAAAAAAAGTGCCCCGACGGTCCTAAGTGTGTTCACACATCACTACCATATAATGCTACATAGTGCTCTATTCATAAGTGTGATTGTCAGACGCTCAATATTTTTCTCTTTAATAATTTCACATTCATCCAGTTTTATAACAAACTTCAGATGTCCTTGGCACTCTTCAAAAGTGATACCATAGTACTCAACCATTCTTCTTTGCATTTGTTGGAGATCAACAAAAATGTTGTTCCAAGGATCATACATAGTACTCCCCTTCTCACCCTCAACAAACAGTCCTTCCAATATGGAAGCATTGACCAATGTAGTCATCCACTTGCTGATTTAGTAGGCCTCTCAGCTTCCATACTTCTGTAGGCGTAGGCAAAAGCACACGTTTGATTCTTTGATCTTTCAAAGTCGATGACACAGCCTTGAAGATAGAGGTGTAGCCTTTTTTGCTAAGTCCACTTTCATCTAGTGCCTCTTGAATAGCATTTACATCAATTTGTTGGTGTCCACAAATTATTGAACAACATTCCATTTGATTGTCTTGTACTCCTTCTCTTCAATCATGTTTTTTGCAATGCAGCTCAAGTAAAACTTTCATTTGTTTGATTGGAAGGATATTAGGATTGACATTCTCTTTGTTAGGATCTAAAACATTTCTGCAATAAGAGTGGTTTCTTCAATTTCTAGTTTAAATCTATATTATCATTGCATTCAAAGTAATAAAGGCATAAGCAGTCTTACCTTGCTTGGTTGACTTGCGCTTGCGCCCTCCACTACCAGGTTTCAGTTCAGCAATATTACAAAAAAATTTTACTTCTTTGTTTGTCTCCCAATGGGGTAGCTTTTGTCCTTGCTTTCTTTAGCTTCTGCTAGGTCATCCTGAGTTCATCAACCTCTTTTTAAAGTTGTTCTTTCAGTTGTGAGCACTTAGCAACCTTTTGAGATTTGTCTTCTGGCTCTTGTTGGTATAGACAATATACATATCAGTAATAGTAGATTGGCTAGATATGTATCCAAGCAAGCCTTTGTGGACAAACTTCAGTAGTTGTGTTGGACTGGAAAAAGGAGGAGTGGAGTTCATGATTGGGCATATTTGGGGTAGATTGTTCCATCACACCATAAGTTGATATGGTGTAGTCCCTCTCTCATTTTTTCCCTGTGCATGGCATCTATTCTTGGACCTTTTCTTTGTTTTTGAAGAGGAGCATACTCTTCTTGTAAGTCCATGTGAAGCTGGTATAGCCTCTACGTTCTCACAACGCAGCACCTCTTCATCATGAATCAAAACTTTGCGATGGTGGTAAAGGTCTAAAATGTTCAAAAGAACAAAGCTTTTGGACATATCCAAAGGTAGTTATGAGCACGTAGTTTCTTAAATGCAACGTGACTTACTCCCTTGTGTTAAATGCGCATTAGTTTCTTTATTCCTCTAGAGATTCACAGTCAGTGCACATATTTTATAGTTTTTGTTGGATGCACTTTTCGATTTTGTGCATTTTGGAGATGAAAAAAATAAAGAAATTGAGAATTTCTTTACAGGGCCCCAAAATGAGTTCCGAATTCTTCTAATGATTGAGTATATTGCCAACCATAGGATAATGTATCAATATATCAAATTGTGATAGAAAGCTTAGACTAAATCTATTTTTAGAGAGAGAAAATTGGTCTAAATGGTTTAATTTGACATAGCCAAGTCTAGATTCGTCCTTAGGGTAAACTATGAGTAAAGAAATGTAATTAGAAGAATTATAATTAATTTATAAATTTAGGGTTAGCCCTAGACCTAGAGAGAGAAAATAAGATTGCAGTTATAGAGCGAGAAAATAGCATTAAGGTGGAGAAAAAAATATCTTATTTTAATTAGACATTGTTAGGATTAGAGAGAGAAAGTTTTGATACACTTAATTCAAGAAATTGGGAATACCTTAATCAAGTGTAGGGTTATATCTCAAAGGAAAAGTCTTGTGTACCCCGTTATTATAGGCCAAATTAAATGACTTTTGATAGTGAATAAGGACCAAGATTAAAGTTGAGAACATGAAAAGTAGGGATTGATGTGTGTAAATCTAAAGAATAAAAGATTATGAAAATTATATCAAAGGGAAATAAATTGAGAAATCAAGAATTGAGTATTTTAAGGGACCTTCAAGGAAGAGAAGTCCTTAATATAGTAAACAAAAGATCCTTAGATATTTTTGACATAAGTTAAGCCTCGAATAAGAGAACTAAATAAATGACCCTAGAAAGAACCCTTGTTTTTATACAAAAAGAACCTTAGAATGACCATCTTTGTACACAAAGGACCTTAAGTAAAGTTTATTGGATTAGCTTATGGAATCGAAACTTGGAGATGATTCCAAGAAGGAAAGAATCTTGAAAAGACCTCCAACCAAGGACCTTAAGTAAAGTTGATTGGACCGTCTTTGTACACAAAGGACCTTAAGTAAAGTTGATTGGACCATCTTTGTACACAAAGGACCTTAAGTAAAGTTGATTGGACCATATTTGTATGCAAAGGACCTTAAGTAAAGTTGATTGGATTATCTTATGGAATTGAAACTTGGAGATGATTCCAGGAAGGGAAGAATCTTGAAAAGACCTTCGACAGAGTTGTGACGTCTGGTCGAGCTTACGATGGTTTACATTGCTTCGAATGTAATATGGTGTTTTGATTGAAATTCTTATAACCATTTGGAATATTGTATTCATGTGTTACATATGTTTTTTTGTGGAAGCATATGATTGTACCACATAGGTTTATGGATTGTCATGTGGGTGTCATCCTGTGGGGTGCATCACAAGAAGGTGGTCGTCCAAGACCTCGACCCCTCTTGGCCAAACGTGGGTGTGCTTGGTATGGAGATAAGAAGTGACTTTGGAGTGAAATGGACATGGTAGTTCCTGGTCGCTAAGTATGTGTGCTGATACTAGACATACGTGGCTCTTGATGTCGGTACCTAGAGTGTTTGTGCTTCTAGGATAGGTGACAACCAATATAAGTGACTCCTAGGACTTTTGGGCACATGTAATGTGGTGGGGATGGGAGACATTATAGGGATCCTTGGGTTATCACAATGGTCCATGAGCTCATTGGCATGGTCCAAGGATTGTAGTCGTGGTGCGAGGAGATTGATGATGATGTGGTGTCACGGATGTGTTACGTGTATTTGATATGTGATATGTGACATGGACATATGATATATGCATGATTTGAAAAGAACCATATGATATATATTTTCTTTTAAAAAGATTATTTTTACAGAGGAGTGCATGTGTGAACTTATGTTTTTAAGTGGTGTGTAAGAGTAAAGTAATTTTTAATTATGGGTGCATGAGTTCACACCAGCTCAGCGTGGATTTGAGAAGCAGGTACTTTCCAAACAAACAAAATTGTGTGAGAAAAACCTCGGACGAATAGTTTAGTTAAAAAATCATAACAAGGATAGAAGATTTATCTTCATAATCAGGGAGTCAAGATATCTTATTGAGTCTTGGGGAGCCACTTGATGTGACCTGCTTGTGACATGATAACCTTCACATTCGAGCAACTTCTCTCTTCAGCTCATTGCATAGATCGAGTTGCCTTGTCACGACACTTTGAGAGCCTCTATTTTTTTACCACTATTGATAGGAGATAGAGGTGGTACTTAGGACAGTGGATCATGGCTACCTGTAACCCAGGATGAGTGATTGATGGAGAACATTTCCCTTGCAATAATGATCCTTATTCGACTTGATGTTGTGAAAGGCATAGTTCTTAATGGACCGCTTTGGTGAGATTTTAGAGTTCATAGATTGATGTTGATATTATATTCCTTGACGTAGGATCTCGATTGCTAGTTGAGCATTTGATTAAGTTTACTATGGCACGTCTGTTTGCATGTATCATCGCTCCATGAGAGCTTGCAGTATGGCCAAGAACTTGTCTTCTTCTTAGGAAGGACAAGCGATCCAAGGATCTGACCTCGATGATAGAGTGATGGTTGCAAATTTATATCTCAATTTTGCTAAGATTATTATTTTAGACAAGGTACAATGATAGACAGGGTACAATGATTATTATTTTAGACAGGGTACAATGATAGAAGCAAGATGGCTCTTGTCAGATTGAAGATTACTAGTTTAGCTCGAAATAGTTGGAGAAACCACATTAAATCTAACCATCTAAACTTAGATGGGAAGATATGAAGATGTACCTTCATCAAGGGTTTTATCTCCTTGTTTTTCAAGAAGAGAAGATCAATGAGTTCCTAGAGTTATATCTCAAGCAAGACATGAAGATTTACCTTCATCAAAGGTTTTATCCCCCTAGATTTCAAGAAGAGATTATGAATGAGTTCGTAGAGTTATATCTCAGGCATATCACCAGTCTTATGCAAGTCTAGTATGATATGCTTCTACAATGGATAATGAGACCCTTCTCCATCAGTTCCTTTCTTGGATATATTAGTAAAGAATGCAAAGCCCTCTTCATTGGTTGAAGCAGTAAGGATGGATAAGGAGACGGCCCATTGATGAATGATTAAGGAGACAACCCATTAAAATCCCTTTTTTACCCTTTCTCCCGAAGAGAGCTCCATCTAATTTTGGTTTTCTAAAGTCAAAGAGAAATAGGGAACATAACCGAAGCCAAGTGTTAGAAGCTAGTGGACCCAAAGGACATGATTCTTTCCTAGAATGCCTTCAGATTTACAATTTCAACTCAAGAAGGAGTGTAAGTGTTTTAGATGCCAGATGTTCCCAAGGCGGCTTTGAATACCTGAGATGGACAATATGAGTTCGCAGGGTAATGCCATTCGGATTAACTAATGCCCCAGCTACCTTTGATCGATTGATGTAGGAAATCTTCAAAGAACATCTGTATGATTTTGTCTACTCCAAGAATGTTGATCATCATGAGAAGCATGTACGTAAAGTCTTAGAAAGAACAAACTTTTGGCCAAGAAGAGTAAATATACCTTCTTTACCAACCAAATTGAATATTTAGGGCTCTTAGTGTCAAAAGATGGTATATCAACTGATCTTGCATAAAGAACATAAAGTGACCTCCAAACACCCCCCTCTCCCTCTTCTTTCATCTTTCCCAACCGGGGGGTTGGTGGATGTTAAAAAAGGTTCAAGAATAGTGTAGAAGAGGTGAAAAGGGATGATTCAAAGCTCACATGATTATTTTAGATGATTGTAAAAAAACGATTTTGGCAAGGAAAATTCTTGAGGAAGATGTAGATATACTCTTTTAAAATCTATAAAAGCATGTAAAAACTTTCTCGATGCTCAGTTTGATCATTAAAAAATTATCATTATTAGTCTTTTGTTTTTCTTGCTTATTTTTTATCCTCCCTAGTTATCAAATTATCTTGTTAGACATTGGAGCTAGACATATACATTAAAAGCTAAACGGATCTTTAGAAAAATAATTTGTGAGCTTGAATACATGTTCAAAGCAAGGTTGCATTAGTCAAAAGAAAGTGTGCTTTTGAATAAACAAGCAAGGTTTGAATCTTAAAATGGGTAAGAACTTGTCTCAAGGAGATGATTTAAAAAAGAATTGGTAAGGATATTCATAAGGAGATTCCACTACACCATCACCACAATTAAACTTTACAACAAGAAAATGCCAATATAAGAAGTAATTTAGCAAAATTAAAATCAAAAGATGTTAAGTGAAATATAATTATTGTGCTTATGTAGATGCATTTAATGAAAAGCCATCCATAAGTAGGACTTGCCTTGTAGCAAAATAGATTGTAAAATTAAAACTTGTAGAGTTAATTTATAAAACTTGGAGTAGGGCTAAAACAATCCCAAGTTTGCAAAATAGATTGTAAAGTTAAAACTTGTAGAGTTAATTTATAAAACTTGTAGAGTTAATTTATAAAACTTGGAGTAGGGCTAAAACAATCCCAAGTTTATAAGCACACAAAAAACTTGGAGTAGGGCTAAACCAATCCCAAGTTCATGAGAACACATAAAATCCTCCCTTGCTTAAATCTTGCATAACTGCAATAGGTAAGAATGGCAACCGCTCTTGCACAAATCCCATTACAAGCACCATAGTGGAAATGGAGTGATTTCATAGTGTGGCATTAACAACGAAAAGCTTTTAGCTATGGTTGCAACATTCATTTGAGGGTTTTACCAAGGTTGACAATGAGGTCTGGTCGAGTGCAAAAATCTTGTAAGCTATCCAAATGTCTTTGAGGCCTCTCAACTAAATCTAAAAGGAGGATAATGTCATCTACATAAAGTAGTACAGGGGATCAATATGCTTGCTAGTGTGGGATGTGGGACCGTCTCCGCCTACTCTGTCAATGAAGCTCAAGATCTCATCAACGTAGAGGGCAAAAAAATTGAGTGATAAGAGGGCAGCCCTATTTCACCCCAATAGTGCTAGAAATCTCACGTGAATTACCTCCTAGAGTTTACACTCATCCGAGAATGGACTCATAGAGGGCGATGCTGCTACAAACCATGTTAGATGGGACTCCTATTTTGTAGGAGGGAGGTTGGGGGTATAGTATCAAAAGCTTTCCAGAATCCACAAAGCATTAGTAAATTCTCTAATGTCATGCTCTGAACCATAAATTTCAAAATAAAACCAATTAACTTTTAAAGCGTATGTATCTTTAAAAATGACTCAAATCATGATATATATATATATACACACGCAATGTGTATATATATATACACACATGCAGTGTCCTTTCTGTGAAGGTTTGCTTTAGTTACCCCCTTTCAATGTAAATGGCAATTGCTTCTTTAGCAAGGTTACATTTTTCACCCCCTTCTATGGTAGGCTAAAATAGCTCTAGAAGGGCTTAGCAACCCTTCAAAATAAACACTGCCAATGAAATAACCTAAACCTATTTTCAATCCAATGAAAACACCAAACAAAGCACAAAGGAATATAAATTGACTGGCCATTACCATATCCTATAAAAGAGAACCCACATTTAATGGAAATACGTCATCTTGCCCAAAAAGCTAACACATCGTGACCGTGTAATATGATTATATGGGGTCCACCAACCCCATAGTGGACAATCCCGAACTTCCAAGCCTAAGTCTCGAATTAGAGACCCGTCCCTGCTGCAGATTAGAGACCCGTCCCTGCTGCAGAGAAATAGCAGCACTAAGCTGTTGCTGCAGTCCCACGGAGTTGAAAAAATGTATGTAGCTAGCACAGCCCTGACATGTTTCGAAGGCCTCCAAAAACCTCAGAATAGCCACAAACAATGCCTGAAAATTAAGGTGCGTGCAGAGCCACCGCGACTTTAGTGTAAACTCAGCAATTTTCATATTCACAGTGGCACTACGAAGAGCAAGGCGAAGAAGAAGGATTTTTTGGACTATTCCAAGTTTTAGAAAAAATGTTGCTGCTGCTAATGCTCTTGTGACCCTGTGGGACGGGGCTCTTACTTGAAACAGCTTGAACCACCAAAGACCTGTCCAAGTGTCCAAGATCAAATGGCCGAGATGCTACTATCAGGGTGAATCACGCTTTTTTGTCACTTCTAAGTTAAAACCCAAACATTCCCATTTGGTGGAGAGCTTGAATCCATATGAGCTTTGTTTGAGCTCAAAATTTTGTTGGCCAATAGAACAATATGTAGTCTGTAATAGACGAAATAATTAGAACAATCCATTATGAAGTCTAATTGCCACTAAGTAGAACGTTTAAGCTGAATTTCTCAGAACAGGATAAGGAAGATGTGTCTAACACGATTTCAAGAGATCTACCATAATCAATCAGCCGCAACCAAGCCCAAGTACACACTGTTCACATAGACACCGTTGTAAGAACGTGGGTGCCCATCATGCTGAATCCGTGCCTCCCCTTACACACAAATAACATTTTATAATATTAAAAAAATAGCATCCGATCATCTAAACCAACTTTCATTCCATCGGCAATAGTACTTAAGGCCAAAGGCCTGAAAGAACAGCTGAATCACACTCTCTCCAAGGGGGGCACTTTCTTGAGACTCTCTCTCTCTCTCTCTCTCTCTCTCTCTCACACACACACACACACACACACACTCTCTCTCTCTCTCTCCAAGGGGCATTTCCTTAACACTCTGGACATCCCCACTGGCTATGACTCTGGACAACCCCTTCAAAAACTTGTCAAATATACACGGAAGGAAAATTTTGCCGAAAAGCTAGTACCAAAATTGCAGCATAGACACTCCACTGTTGGTTTTGTTGTGTCGAGGGGAGGGGAGGGGAGGGGAGGGGAAAACACGGGACCATGGGGGCTTGAAAATCGATGATCGTTGATAGTTGCCAATTTACAATTTCATAAGGCTTTATCTAAGTGATAGAAGAAATAATTTGCTTTAGGGAAAAAAATTTAAGGTAATATATCTATCACGTGTGCTACCTACTGGCGGAGGAACTCCTAGGCGTTAAGAACTCTGTGAAGGGTCGTACCTTGCAATCCAGGCTATTCAGAGTAGTGCAGCAACTGAGGTGGTGCCTTTGATGATCAGATGCACAATTAGGCCCTTCCTCTGTTAAATCGAAAGGGAAAAATTGTTGCCGTTGATCTTTTTCATCTTCCGAGTCGTCCTCTGGGGCAACTTCGTTGAGATTGAGGTGTCGTCCTACGTGGCGGCCTCTCGGATCACAGCTGGCGTCCCTCTTGTACACAGAATTCAGGTCCATGTCATCCCTGTTCTCCGAGTTCAAGCCCATCTCTTTGTTGTCCATGTCGATGTCGATGATGGCATGAGAAGGGCTTGAAGCGCTGGAATCTTGAGAATTTGATCTGCTCAGGGTTACTGCCGTAACTGCCGATTTGGCCGGCATGTTGGCCGTGCCGTTGAGTAGGGTTTTGTCCGCCGCCAAACCGGCTGCGATGGCCGCCTTCTGTACTGACCTGGGCGATAGGTTCGGGGGGTCTTCTTGAGGTATTAAAGTCGGAAAATTGACGGTCGCCAGCGGGCCACGCAGACAGTAGAGAGCCATGTCGTAGGCTTGGGCGGCCGCCTCAGGTGTGGAGTAGGAGCCCAGCCATATCCTGGACCGCTTCTTGGGCTGCCGGATTTCCGACACCCATTTGCCCCAGCTTCGCATGCGAACCCCTCGAAACCGCTTGTTGCGGCTGCTGCCGGAGGAGCGTTGCCGGGAAGATTTGGACGGCCGGGGGCAACGCTCAGTGAGGTCAGGGTTAGCCGCAGGATGAAATTTCGACGATCCGCCTGCCGGAGAAGGGCTTGAGGGCGATGTCGGAACGCCAAGAGGGGTGTCGAAGCACCCTAAGCTCTGCCTCGCCATAGCTTCTCTGCACGTCCAACCTGAGCTATGGTAGGAGGCGAGTTTTTCTTTTGAGGTGAGGAGCGGAGAAACAAGAAGATAGAACCTACAGGCTAAAAGGTAAGAAAGCCGCGCCGACAAAAGGGTTTGCACGAATTGACATCCATTAAAATAGATATAGGCCTGGCGTCCGACAAATAAAAACTCCCAACTTTGCCACCTGTATCACCGCCAATTACAGGCATCCGCCGGCCGGGCGGCCGCCCACTGGCTGTTTGCAAAAAGAAGAAGGAAAAAACAAAAATCAAAAAGAGGAGCTTTTATCTCAAAGTAGCCATCGATTCATGTACAACTTTCATCGGTGAGCAAACGAACGCTTCGGTCGGACCTCCAGGATGTGATGAATTACTCAGTTGATCTCATCGGAGAGAGAGCGATAAGACTGCTCCTGTAAAGTTTAAACCCTAGGGCGGGATGCAGCCAGTGTTCGAAAAAAACCAGGGTATAGTGTAATTTGCACCTGCAGATTTTTAAAATTACCTTCAAATTTGAAACTTAAGGGTATAAAAACGTACAGATTTTGAGGGGTTGTAGAACAAAAACCTTCAAAATTTGAAAATTTTCTTTATAAATAATTTCATAATTTTTAGATGAAGGTTTTTTACTTTTTGGGAAAATAGTTTTTTTCGAACACTGGATGCAGCTCTAAATTTTGAGAAAAATACGTGCATAGTATTAGATGTATTTTTAAAATTTTTGAAGTTGCTCGCTTTACGCCGTGCCGCGCCCGGCCGGTCACCTGCCACTTTTCTGTTGTCCGTTTGCACTTTTTCGCCCTTCAATTTAATATATTATATATATATATATATATTAAATCTAATCTAGGCTAGGGCCTAGGGCCTAGACTTCTCGTAGAATCAGGCTCACCGCCTTCATGTGCCTGCCGTTGCCCTCATTGGCCAGTGCTTTCCAGTGGGTCCCGTACCTCTCCGCTACGTGGACCTTACACGTGTACAATCTGCGACAGCGTGGCGCCTCCGCCGCGCTTCCTAATGTGGATCCACGTGGTCTGACGCAAGCACAAGCTGCAACCATGCCACGTGGATCCCGCACGCGCGGAACGCGAAAAGTGTGGAAATCGCTCGGTTATTTTTCCCATATTTTAATAATCCCGAGCCTTATTGGATCTGCTGCTACATTGCTACCTGGCGCACCGGCACGGCACCGACGCTTGCTTGCTAGCTGCTGGTCTACCTGCCGCACCGACTATTTTGGCTATTATTTATTTATTGTAGGTTGGGGGGGAAAGCGACGAATCAGATTCACCACCATAGGCGTTTCGGTGATTGGTTGACCTATGTTAACCGCCAATCAATCATTTCTCTCTTGAACCTTCAAAACCCAAGCCTCAAGGCACTTTGCCAAATTCGCGATGTTGGCATTTGGCAGAGGGCATGTGCATCTCACCGCCGTGACGCTACTTTTTGGTTTTGGCCTTTTTTGGGATCCGGGGAAAATCGCAACTACCATGTTCTTATCCTTCGTGGAGACGGTGACCATCGATTAGGACCCCTACCCCATATATACTATACTATATGTCTTCCTCGGGACTATTTGACACCCCTTTTTTCAAAGGGGATCAATGGCGGACATTGTCGCTCAAAAATCGAGGATCGGGTGGGCCGTCGGATTTTTTGTGATCCATGTGTAATCCCTGTGAAATCCAAGTGTGAACCCTGTGTGATCCCATCTTGGGATCCCTGTAATTGTGATCCATGTGTAATCCCTGTGAAATCCAAGTGTGAACCCTGTGTGGAAATGCCAAGATGGGATCACACAGGGTTCACACTTGGATTTCACAGGGATTACACATGGATCACAAAAAATCCGACGGCCCACCCGATCCTCGATTTTTGAGCGACAATGTCCGCCATTGATCCCCTTTGAAAAAAGGAGTCCCGAGGATATGCCTTCCGAAAGCATGGCAATGACGTACACACGTATCGGGTAGAGAGTCCCACTTGGGGTGTCATACACAACACTGACCTAGTGTTTGGCTAACTTATGTCCCATTGTCTGTTGGAAAAACCTTGTACCAAGAAATGCTTATGAAACCTTTTGCGGGGTCCCTTCATGATTCCCACATGTAATAGATGATTGAAGGCTTCGTATAATGCGTTGACATGCTCTAACGTCTTACTCCTCGATCGTGAAGCAAACATTCGCTACACCTTTGGACTGGCTCTATCGTTTCCTAGAGTCTAATTTCTCAAATTTTTCATGTATTTCTAAGCTTTTTCAAATAGAATTTTGGTTTAGTTTGGAAAGCATCTGTTTATTCGGGTCCACCCTACCACCCACCACTTTCTAGTGGTGTATCCATTTTTACTTCGACCAGATCCATAGACACAGGTTGGGCCTTGGGTCTAGCCTGTCGCCTTGCCTGGGTTTATGGAGCCATCATGAACTCACACACCCATAATTGATATTCTTGATTCATTACTCACACACCTTAGTGAAGTAATGGCAAAATAGTTCACGCACACACTATTCCTGACTCATTACTCACACACCTAAGTAATGGCAAAATAGTTCACGCACACACTCCATAGCATACAAGTCTTTTGAAAGTTAATATTGCACTTAAACCTATATACATCAAAATTACAGAAAAGCACACATACTGGGAATCATACTAAAAACTTTGGAATATCATCAAACTAAAAGTAATATCACATGTATCCAGAAAAATATTCTCGCACAACGCCTTGGCTCCTTGAACCAAGAAGAACCATTGAGCTCGAGCACTCCAACTTGTGCTATAGTCCAGCGAGGAGCCCATAAGTCTTGCATCCTAGATCAGCAGGAGTCATTTCTGATGGGCACTCCAGGTTACGTTCACACCAGAGTCTTGTGTGACCGACGTGTGCATCCAGCCCAGAACTACCTAGCATAGTACACTCTAGAGCTGCCTCTATCCAAACACCATGCATGTCAAAAGCACACCCACGTCCGCTGAGATGGGTCAAGGTCTCGAATGACATCAGCCTGACATCATTGATACTTGCGAGGTACCTTCACAAGCTCCACTAAGAATAGTATTCCAATAAACAGTATCTAAACAATATATCAAACATGATGACGTAACCATGCATCACGCATGCATCGCGAAATGAGGTAAAACATCACAAGCTCCAATGAGACAGTCTTGGTTCTCCATCCAATCTCCGAATGCATTTTTCGATCCAATAGCCTAGGTCTAAACCTTCACGGTCCTTGAGGAATAGTTGAATGCATCCTTTAAGCCATAAGGTCTCTAAGGTCATGTCTACTAGGTCTTTTTCCTTTATTATTTTCTATGAGCCATCTCTAAGCATATTCTCAAGTGTTACTAATCCTCTATTGTTGAGATTAGAATTTAGCCCTTTGTTCTAATAGAGAGGTCAAGATTCTCAACTTTTATCCTAAGGTCTTTACTCAAGGTCCTGATTTATACTGAGGACGATGAATTTCTCAATTTAGGGTAAAAGTCATGTGTATTTACTATTTGCTTGGGGTAATTTGACTACTTGTTTCTTTTTGCATTTCACTTTAAAAGTGTAGTTTTAAGTGTTCTAACTTGATTCTTTTCTAGCTTTAAGAGATAATTCTAACTTGATTCACTTTAAAAGTGTATTTTTTAAGTGTTCTAACTTGATTCTTTTCTAGCTCAACAAATAACCTTTGATTTTATCTATATTTATTGATTCATTTATGAGAGATAGACTTCCAGTCTTTGCTTCAAGGACTTCGCTAATCTATTTCCTAACACATTTCTACCTATTCCTATGCGAAAAGGGAGCAACACTCTCTCTCTAAAAAAAAGAACTCTAGGGTCATAACACTACTCTTCTACCATCGAGGTTAGTAATGTATATCTAAGGCAAAACATCATAAAATTATAAGATTTGATCATGCTTCCTCTCAAACTTTAAAGGTTCCTTATGGGTGTAAAATGTGCATGTTCTTGTGCACAATGGTTACTTCACTTGGACACATTTGGAGATACTTCAAGCTTGGCTTAACCTCCATTTTTCACACCAACTCTTGCTAGCTTTTAAGGCTAATTTTAAGACATTTATCCTTACCAATCTAAGAAAAGGCCAAGGTTCTATAGATGAGGGGAAGAACAAAAACTACATTTCAATGCACCTTTAAGGCACACAATTTATTTCCTAAGCTAACCTCTACTTGAATCTTTTAAACCTTGATTCCCCTAAATTTTATTCTAATATGATCTAAGATAAGCAAAAATGATTCATAGTAAACTACAAGGCTTCTTCTATGATCACCCAAGAAAAATTGCCAAAACCCACTTTGCAAGCTTTTACCCTAATGTTTCACATGCAATTAGTTTATTTGCAAGGTAACACTATTTTATAAGTTCTTTTTCCCCAAGATTTAATTTAAACGTGTACTCTAAAGTTGATTGTGCATACCTTATATAGGTTTTAATTTATTTAATTTAATAGACTCTACAAATAAGGTATACCTCTAATAGGTCTTTATGAGCATCTATTTCATGTTTGATTTAATAGAGAATTGAAAAATGAAAAGCAAGGATTTTAAGCTAAAAAGGGCTATGTACCTTCACAAATTCAAAATTTTGAACAAGGGATTTGATAACCTACTTGAGATATGACTATAGCTTGATGTATAGGTGTTGTAGGATGAAGAAAACCACTCCCAAATATAGTTGCTTTGTGATGGGTGTCAAGCCCGCTTTTGAACATTTTGGTCGTAAAATACTTATAAAAATTTAAAATGCCTATTAAAAATTACACTAAATACAAAAAAAACTTGTTATATTTTACCAAACCCGTCAATTGCACGTAAAAAATAAGCCTGCTCCCAAGTCCTTCAAAAATCCATGCCTTCTTCAATCATAGATTTTAGTGCCCTACACTCTCAAAAGTTGGTTTAAATGACCTATTTGACTAGCTTGGATGGTAGTACAAGGTGTAAGTGTGTCATATAAGTACTGCAGGGTGTAAAAAGAATACTTTTCAAAGAAAATGATGAGCAATAAGCATGAAGAAAAATGAGAGAGGACCCCTTTATATAGGTGATGTATGCCATTCATCTATTTTGGCATGTATGAGTTCCAGCCACCATGCACTTCACATTAGATGAGTTACTCCAAGGAAAAGGGGCTAGACTAAGGCTTACTAAAGCAAGAGCCCACCGTGCACTAATGCAGAGAGCCTGACACCACACATGCAAGAAACTGCTAACCAACCCATGGTTTACCAAAACCATCTTGTAAAAAGCCATGTGTACAATTCAACTTACCATTTTTCACTTACCACCTCCTCAATTCCACTTGGTTTCCCCAAACCATGGTTTTTACCCAAACCTTAGAACCTTAGATCATTTAATTAATTTTTCCTAAGGGTAAACACACTTAGGCTAACCCATTTTCCATAATGTGCTAAATTTTTTTCTCAAGGGCACACACACTTAGGCTAACAACCTATACAACATCGTCTCTTTACTTCCTCAGATATGTCTTGGGTTAGTACTCCATTTCCTACACAATGATTCCTATGATGTCGTCTGCGTTTATTAAAATTAGGAAAGATAAGGATCTTGGGGTTCTGAGGATAAAGAAGCTAATAGCCCTAAAAAATTATCTATGAGTTACAAGGTATCTAGGCACATACGCACATATCTCGAGCCTATTTACTATCCCAAATCTATAGCGAATCATGGCTACATAAATGTTTTCTCGGAGCATTCCTACCTGATGGAAGCAAGCATAGATGGTGCTAAAATAGGTGTCATTAACGACACACCATTGTTTTCTCTATTTGTGCCATGTTGAGGAGAAGAGTTCTTCAAAATAATCCTTTTGCATCGATTTCGAGAAGGTAAAAGATGTTTAAATGCAAATGCTATCATGTCATCTTCTCAGGATAATCCCGAGAAGGTAAAAGATGTTTAAATGCAAATGCAAATGCTATCATGTCATCTTCTCAGGATAATCCCGATATACTGAACGGGTATGGTCATGCCATCTGCTGCACCATTTTACAATTATCATTTACTTAATTTAACTTTGAAAACAAGGTAGAAGAAAAAATGAAGATAATTTTGCAACTAAAAAATCATATATATATATATATATATATAGCAACATTATTTCAATACAATGTGGAGTCAGCTATAGACTCAATCTACTCATACAAAATTTGCACCTTCCCACCAGGAATAACTATGGTCCTCATGTTGCTCAGAGTTATTTCGAGCTAGTGTCGTGCTCTACCCTTACATTGGATCGTGTCCTTCAACGTAGATTATATAGATTGCTTAGGGATTATGTACCCCTAGATAGGGTAGTTATTGCGCTCGGGAAGGTGTGATCTATACAATCTATGTTGAAGGGATGCGATCCAATGTAAGGGTGGAGCATGACACTAGCTCGGAATAACTCCAAGCCACACGAGGACCATCAATCATCGTAACATTCTCCTAGAACTTGGCCCTCGTTCGCTTGTTATTGCATACATGGAAGCCTTCTTTTGTGAACTAGCCCTAAGCCTAATTATGGAACACCTGTAGATGCCTAATAAAATGATTAGAGAGAGAGAGAGAGAGAGAGAGAGAGAGAGAGAGAGAGAGAGAGAGAGAGAGAGAGAGAGAGAGAGAGAGAGATGGTTGTTGGTATTCAATATATTACTATGTTACAAATAAGGGAAGAGATAATTTCTACAAATGATTTCTAATGCTCATATAGGCCTTGGTAGAGCTGGTTAGATAGATGAAGGGGCTATAAATTTGTTTATATGTTCACGACTTGATGGAAATCAACATTAAATGGTGTCTCATGTTCACACATGTGGCCTTAATGCAGATCATGTTGCTGACAGTGTTGCTGTTGACTACTCGTAAGACCATATACAAGCCTTGCTAGTGCCCTAGATTTCCTATAATGCTATCCTAAATCAGGGAATATGCTAACATTTATGCCATGGCACGAGTTGGTACGTGATAGCTGCAGTACCATAAATAACATCGGTCCTCTTGAGTTGGGAAGAACCGGTCTCAATACAAAGGTGGTTTACAAGGCGGGTCATGACATTAGTCCTCAGATGAGTAGATGATCAAAAGAATCCGCAACATGATCCGACTCCTCGATGATCTGAGGAACCCTGAACGACCGGGATATGCTGAGCTACCCAAAAAAGAGAAGAAGAATCTATATAAGTTTTTCTAATATGGCTAGCTAAAATAATCACATTGACTAAATCTATACTCTACTCCTCACTCTGATCTCTTGAAAAGCAACCTAGGCTCTCATACCGATTGTGAGGACCCCTACCCCCTATATACTATAAAATATATCTTCCCAAAGCGTATGGCAATAATGCACACACATATTTGGGTAGAGAGTCCCACCTGGGGGTGTCATACATACTAACCGAGTGTTTGGCTAACTAGTAGCATCATACACCCCATTATCTGTTGGAAAAGCCTTATATTAAAAATGTGTATGAATCCTCCTGCGGGGTCCCTACATCACAAGTAAGAGATGATTGGTGGCTTTGTACTATAATGCGGATAGCACACTCCAATGTCTTACTCCTCCTTGATCATGAAGCAGACATCCTCTACACCTTTGGACTGACTCTATCATGTCCTAGAGTCTAATTTCTTAGTTTTTTTTCAAATTTTCTAAGCTTTTTCAAACACAATTTTGGTTTCGTTTGGAAAGAACCCATTTATTCGGGTCCACCCTACCACTCGCTTTCTAGTGTGTGTCCAATTTCTACTTCGACTAGATCCATAGGCATAGTCTAGATCCCATCCAATCCCTTGGGTTTAGCTTGCCACCTGCACCACCACTGGGCCTACAAAGCCAGCGTGAACTCACACACCCATAAATGATATTCCTAATTCATTACTCACACACCCATAAATGATATTCCTAATTCATTACTTAGACACCCATAATTGATATTCCTAAAATAGTTCATGGACAAACTCCACAGCATACAAGTCTTTTGAAAGCTGACATTGCACTTAAACCTATATACATTAAAAGTACATAAAAACATACATATTGGGAATCATATTGAAAACTTTGGAATATTATCTGGCTAAAAATAATATCACATGTATCTAGACATATCATCCAACTAAAAATAATATCACATGGAATATCATCCAACTAAAAACTATAGAATATCATCCAACTAAAAATAATATCACATGTATCCATACATATCTCCTCACACCATGACTCTGCTCCTCAAACTAGGAAGATACGCCCCATTAAGCCCGAGCACCCCACCTTGTGCTACCATCTAGCGAGGACCCCACAAGTCTCACATCCTAGATTGTCATAGGAAGAGCCACTTCTGATGACCATATCCTTTCCAAGGCATGAGCACTCCAGGTTACGTTCGCACCAAGGTCTTGTGTGACTGATGCGTACGTCCAACGTAGACCTGTGCCTAGCACAGTATACTCTAGAGTTTTCTCTGTCCTCACACTAGACATGTCAGGAGCACACCCATGTGTGCCAAGATGGGTCAAGGGCTTGGACAACTGTCTTTGCGAGATAGGACTCACCACTCGGATGACATTCACTTGGCATTACATCAACTTGTGGGATACCTTCACAAGCTCCACTAAGAATAATATTTCAACAATAGTATATCCAAAAAATTATCAACATGATCAAGCAACCATGCATCCCGAATGCATCACAAAATGGGGCAAGCCATTGCAAGCTCCTCAAATGAGATAGTCTTGGTCCTCCATCAAACCTTCAAATGCGTTTTTTGATCCAATAGCATGGGTCCAAACTTTCACAGTCCTTGAGTAGCAGTTGAATCCATCCTTTAAGTCATAAGGTCTATAAGGTCATGTCTACTAGGAGGTTTTTCCTTTATTATTTTCTATGAGCCATCTCTAAGCATATTCTCAGGTCTTACTAATCCTCTATTATTGAGACTAGAATTCAACCCTTTGTTCTAATAGAGGGGTCAGGCGTCTCAAATTTTATCCTAAGGTCTTTATTCAAGCTCCTAATCTATACTGAGGATGACGAATTTCTTAATTTATGGAAAAAGTAAGGTATATTTACTATTTGCTTAGAGTAATTATACTACTTTTTTCCTTTTGTATTTCACTTTAAAAGTATATTTTTAAGTGTTCTATCTTGATCCTTCTCTAGCTTCAAGAGATAATTCTAGTTGATGAACTCTTCCCTTCTTCCTAAGAAAAAAGTTTCTCTTCTAAGGATCTTCTCTATTCAAAAGATAATATTTGATTTATCTATACTCATTGATATATATATAAGAGATATACTTCTAGTCTTTGCTTTGAGGACTTGACCAATTTATTCCCTAACACATTTCTCCCTATTCCTATATGGAAAAGGGAGTAACACTCTCTCTATATATATAAAAAATAACTCTAGCATCATAACACTACTCTTTATAAAAAAGGAAGTCCAGGGTCATAACCCTACTCTTATATCATCAGGGTTATTTATGTATATCTAGGGCAAAACATCATAAAATTATAAAATTTGATCATGCTTTCTCTCAAACTTTAAAGGTTCCCTATAGGTGTAAAATGTGAAAGTCTTGTTACAATGGTTACACAACTTGAACACATTTGGAGCTACTTTAAGGTTGGCTTAACCTCCTTTTGATATGGGTGAAGGTCCCTATGCACAATGGTTACACAACTTGGACACATTTGGAGCTACCTCAAGCTTGGCTTAACCTCATTTTTTAACACCAACTCTTGTTAGCTTTTAAGGTTAATTTTAAGATAGCTTTATCCTAAAACTCACCCTTACCAATCTAAGAAAAAGCTAAGGTTTAATATATGAGAAGAAGAACAAAAACTACATTTAAGTGCACCTTTAGGATACACAATTTATTTACTAAGCTAACCTCTACTTGACTCTTTTAAACCTTAATTCTCCTAAACTTTATTCTAATGTGATCTAAGAAAAGAAAAATGATCACAAAGAAAAATTTCCAAAACCCACTTTGAAAGATTTTACCCTATGGTTTAACTTGCAATTAATTTATTTGCAAGTTTACATTATTTTCTAGGGTCTTCTCCCCCAAGATTTCATTTAAACCCCTACTCTAAAGTTGATTATGCATACCTTGTAAAGGTTTGAATTTATTTAATTTAATAAACTCTACGCATTAGGTATACCTGTCACGTAGGCTGTAACGCCTATGACCGACGGCCGACCAGATGGCCACATCCGGGGTTCAGTGTGGGAGAGGATGCCCATGCGGAGTCATGGGCGGCCAGGCTAGTGTGGACGGCAGGCCACACACTATATAGCCTGGGGGATGAGGGGCAATCCTCATTCTTCCTCTATGGCTGGGTGGTGAGCCAGAGGCCGTCCCCTCCTGTGGTAACGCCCGTAGCGACGTTACGGATATCTAACACTGGTATCAGAGCGTCGGTTCGATTGGGTCGTCAGAATCCGCGCGTGACCGGAGCCCACTCAATGGTTTTCAACCATTCATCTTCTCATCCTTATCTCCAATGGAGTGTGTGGAGGGAGGCGGCCAGAATTGAAAGGAAGATTTTGAAGGGAAGAATTCTCTATTTCTCTCTCTCTCTCTCTCTCTCTCTCTGTCTCTCTCTCTCTCTCTCTCTCTCTCTCTCTCTCTCTCTCTCTCTCTCTCTCTCGGTAGCACACACCAAAGCGAATCTGCAGCAGGTAAGCAATTTTCGTTTTTCTTTTGCTGTTCAAGCTTGTCTGCAAAAAACGATTTCGTTTTGGTGGAGGAGAGACTGTAGAGTAACTAGCATCGGCCTGTATGCAAAAGAGAGCTTTTCGCCTAAATTAGAGGGTGTAGAGAAAATCGCCTGGTGTAGAGGGGGGGCGAAACCACCCGTCTGTGAAGAAAATGGCTGGAGGGCGCCCGAGTTCAGATTCCAGAGACTTGACTTCGAGCATGAGCTTCGTTACTAGCGGGGGCATTTCCCAGGCGGAGCACCACGTGGAGGGTAGACTCCTTCTGAATGTTGTAGTCTGCTAGGGTGTGGCCATCTTTGAGCTCCTTCCTTGCAAAGATGAGATGCTACTGGTCAGGAGGGGGGGCGAAGACCAGCCCCACGACTGCTGGAGGCTCGCGACCCTCGTTTGAGGGGGGGCAACTTGTTGGATCAATGTCACCCTTGTTTGAGGGGGGGCGAAGAGCCTAGGGCGGCGGCTAGCCTAGCGGGCGACCGCGGCCAGCCCTTAGGCGCCATCGCACATGGGCGGCCTGCCCAACGCACAGCTGGCGGGCCACCAGAGCAGCCGGCAGCCAGTGCGGCCAGCCAACCAACGAAGCAGGCAGAGGAGAAGAAAAAGAAAAAAAAAGAAAAAAATCATTTCTTTTTTATATATTTTAATTATTTATTTTTAATTTATTAAAAATGAAACTAAATTCAAACGGATCCTCTCTCTCGGCTGGGGAGGGATAATCCCGGCAAGGGATAATCCGATGTTTCTGTTATGTATTTCTCGTTTATTGCATTGTTTACATTGCAAGTAAATAAAAATGTCTGCCCGTCCCAGTGTGTCCCCACCCACTAGTCCGGTAGGTTTTTTAGGACTTCTCTCCTCGGTCGCGGGCCTTACCCCGACCGAGTTGGCTGGCCGTAGATGCCAGGCCGTCTCCCGTTCGGAGGGGCACTCTCCAGGCACGTCTCGTGACCCGCAGGCGCCTTCCATGTCTCGTGACCCTGCCCTTGACCTTGGCATGCCCGTAGAGGCCGCCGACCTGGCTGACCCCGTTCCGGCCGATGAGCTGGATTATATGGACACTGACGTCGCCAAGGGGGACGATGACCTCTTGGCAGACCACGACTTTGACCAGTACCTTACTGACCCTGCCGACATCCTCACGGAGACGGAGCGCTCTAGTGGGATGTTTAGATATGTTAACACGCAATTGACGACCTTACAGAGGGTCCAGGATGACGTTGTCACATGATGCTGCAGGGCATCTCCACACGCCTAGACGTGTTGTCCGCTATTTCGACATCTTCTCCTCTTCCTCGTGATAGACGCCCGCCTGCGCGACACGCGTTAGCGTAGCCTCACCCGTGGTCCCGGGAGGACAGGCCGCAGTGCCTGCGAGGTCGCCCGTAGAGGCAGCCTTGGCGTTACTTAAAGATTTTAAGTTGCCTAGTTTTGGCGGCGAGGAACGAGAGTGTAACAAGGATTCTGTTAATATGTTCTTAGCAAAATGGTCGGACATTCATGAGCTGCGTAAGCAGCCTAGTCATGTGCAACCCGTAGAGGCTAGTTTCTTATTGTCTGGCAAGGCATACAAGTGGTGGATGAGTCTTACCACTCGCCCTACCACTTGGGCAGCTTTCGAAACAATGTTTCGAAAGGAGTTTTTGCTAGGCAATGAAGAAGAGAGAAGTTGGGATGCGTGGGACAAGTGTTCGATAGAACACAAGACCCTCACCCACCAGTACATCTCTGACTACAGAGAGCTCATATTCAAGTTGAAGGGAATCGATACATTCCAAACATTGAGGGGCTTCAAACGAGGCCTAACAAATGATTATCTTGAGTATGTAGAGCCCTTGCAGCCTAAGGACCTCTCTCAGGCCATCAAGTATGCGCAAATCTATGATGACATCAAGCGCTGTGGTGTGCGAGATGGGGCAGGGAGATCAGTGGATAAAGAAAAAAAGGTGTCAGGGTTTAAAAGAAAGGGTTTCCGTAGTGAAAAATCAGGGGAGAGAACGGAGGGGAGCCAGGAGGTCGTTGGTCTAAAAAACCAAGACCCTTCAAGAAAAAACGAAGTTCTGAAACCCACAAAAACGAGCAGTACTTGCAAGCACAAAAGGAAAATCGTTGCTTCAACTGCAATGAAGTGGGGCACAGCAAGGCTGATTGCCCAAAGTTAAAAGCAAGCACTAGTGGCAAGGCACCTAAAAGCGATGGTAAATCCTCTAGGCAGTTGCACACGGTGCAGACGCTACCTCTCAGTGTCGGAGAGTTCAGAGAGGTTACAGTGAGTCATTGTGACGAGCGTCACGCTTGTTCAGTGACACTAGCTATGTGGCAGCCTAGTGTTGGTCCGCATGACATGGTGCGCATGTATGGCACCATAGGTGGCCGTAGAGTCACTGTCTTTATAGACGATGGGGCTAGCCATAACTTTTTGAACTATTCATTGGTCAAGAAGTTGAAATTAAAAGAGACCGCAAGTGATCATGAGTATACCGTTGGTTTGGCCAATGGTTATGATAAAAAGGTATGGAATACCATGGTCTTGGGAGTCCCTTTGATCATGCAGGACTATGAGGCCGTGCTTGACTTCCAGGTCATGCATTTGGCTAGAGCAGATGTTTACTTAGGTAGAGAGTGGCTGTATAGCCTCGGTCCTAGCCTAGTTCGGAGTTATTTACACAACACATTACAGTTTGAGTCTAGGGGTAATATCATCACCCTACAGGGAGACCGTAGTGTCCCCTTTGCACCACTTATATCATCGCTCGAGTTATGCCACGCGGTCCGCAGCGGCCAGGTAGCATAAGTATACGCTTGTTACCCTCTTGTAAATTCTGTTTCCATAGCTGAAACTGAAAGTAATGTTTGTGTAGACAAACATGGAAAACAAAGCCTTGGAAGAGACCCACTGTTTTCTGAAAACCCTGTTTGGCATGCATGTGATGATGAAACAACAAAGTCCAAGGCAAAAGAGACTCTAAAAACAAAGTACATAGATGCTTTGAAAAGTTTATTGCAAGAATTTCAAGATGTCTTTCCTACAGAGCTTCCAGATGGTTTACCACCATCAAGGGAAGTAGACCATGGCATCGAAGTTATGCCTCGGTCCAAACCAATAAGCAAGCCTGCTTATAGGTTGAGACACTCCGAGGCACAGGAGGTGGAAAAGCAGTTAACCGAATACTTAGAGAAAGGGTTTATTCACCCTAGTTCGAGTCCTTGGGCATCACCGATTCTTCTAGTAAAGAAGAAAGATGGTTCTATGTGCATGTGCATAGATTATCGGGCTCTTAATCAAGTCATGATTAAGAATAAGTACCCTATGCCACGTACGAACGAGTTGTTTGATCAACTCTATGGGTCGAAATATTTCTCTAAGATAGACCTGAGATCTGCGTATCATCAGGTTAGAATTAAGGTCAAAATATTTCTCTAAGATAGACCTGAGATCTGCGTATCATCAGGTTAGAATTAAGGTCGAGGATGTTGTGAAGACAGCATTCAAGACACGATTCGGTCATTTTGAGTTTTTGGTTATGCCGTTTGGGCTAACCAATGCTCCAGTGACTTTTATGACGCTGATGGACAGTGTTTTACGTTCATACTTAGGAAAATTCGTAGTAGTTTTCCTAGATGATATTCTTGTGTACAACAAAACGCGTAAAGAACACTTGGCACATTTGCGATTAGTGTTCCAGTTATTGCGACAACACAAGCTATTTGCGAAGGAGAGCAAATGTGAATTTTTTGAAAGAGAAATTCACTATTTGGACCACATTATATCCGCCCATGGTACGCGGATGGAACCTGAGAAAGTGGAAGCTATTCTCAAGTGGCTAGCCCCGAAAAATCTCGAAGAACTGCAGATTTTTCTTGGCATGTCGGGGTTTTACCGACAGTATGTAAAGGACTACGCGAAGATCACAGTCCCGTTAACGGATCAATTGCGCACAAAAACAAAGAATATATGTTGGGAGGGAGACCAACAAAAGAAGCTTCGAAAAACTTAAGGTAGCCATAACAGCTGCACCTGTTTTGACTATAGTTGACCCTACTGAGCCGTTTGTCTTGGAGACAGACGTTAGTGGTGAGGCCATTGGAGCCGTGCTTTTGCAGAGCCGTGCTTTTGCAAAGGGGACGCCCTGTTGCATTTGACAGCAAAAATTAGATAGGGCTCAGCGTAACTACTCGGCTTACGAGCGGGAGTTACTGGCCATCGTACATGCACTTAAAAAGTGGAGACACTATTTATATGGTGCCACTTTTGAAGTACGTACGGATCACGAAAGCCTGACATGGCTTTCGAGTCAAAACGAGTTGAAAGGTCGGAAAGCTCGGTGGGCGGAGCTCCTACAGGAGTTTGACCTTCAGATTCGCTACCAAAGGGGTAAATATAATGTTGTGGCGGATGCGCTTAGCCGCATGCCACAAATTAATGAGTTAAGCTTTACAGTTTTCAAGAATGAGTTCTTGGAATCACTCCGTGGCTTGTGTGAGCATGATCCTGTCTTTACAGAGTTCTGGTGCACTGTACGCGTACGCACTTTGTCACAGCCGCGCCCACCTTCCTCGCTGGCACGTAATGCTAGTCTGGAGAGATTGGCCGTAGGTGCGGCGGGTAGCGAGGCGAGAGTTAGTCCGGAGAGGCTAGCCGAGTCTTCGGGGTATAATTTTGAGCCGGAGAGCTCAGACGTAGGCCCTTTATCACCTTTGTTTTCCGACACGGTTTCAAAGGATGATGCTAAACTTCGTCGGGGGGAGAAGTATGCTAACTACTCCATGACGACGGGTACTTACTCTACAAGGGTAGGGTGTGTGTACCAACTATTGGTGACTTTCGAGCATGCATTCTTAGAGAAAGTCACGATAGTCCAAGTGCTAGTCATCCCGGGATACAAAAGACCTATGAACTAGTCAAACGACAATTTTATTGGCCTAGTTTGTTCAAGGACGTCCAGACTTATGTGCTGCAATGCAATAAGTGTCAGGTCAATAAGCATGAAAGGCTAAAGGTTGGGGGCTTGCTCCATCCTTTAAGCATTCCTCAAGGGAAATGGGAAAGCATTTCCATGGATTTCATCACCAGTTTACCCACGACAAGTCGAGGGAATGACTCGGTCTAGGTGGTGGTGGATAGGTTAACCAAGATGGCAAAATTTATTGCCACCAAGAAAACGGTAAAAACGCCAAAGTTGGCAAAACTCTTTATTGAACATCTCTACAAGCTATATGGCTTGCCCGCAGATATAGTGTCGGATAGAGATAGAAAGTTCAACAGTCATTTTTGGAGAGAAGTCTTCAAAAGTTGGATACTACTCTGAGTATGAGTACGGCAGATCATCCGGAGTCTGATGGTCAAACTGAAAGAGTTAACCAAATTCTAGAGGATATGTTGCATTCTTATGTTAGTAAGAAGCAATCTAATTGGGAAGAGTACTTGCCCGTACTGGAGTTTGCCTATAACAGCTCCAAACACTCAGCGGATTTACACCATTCATGTTAATGTATGGATTCCAACCGACGAGATCTCCGATGGCTGTAGGCCTAGAAAAGGAGAAGATTCAATCTGTCAAGGATTTCCTTGAAGATATGAATGATATGCTCAGAGCCGCATGTGAGAGCATTCGTAGTGCTCAGGATCGTGCTAAAACTTATGCGGATAAAGGACGTAGAAAGGTGACCTTGCAGAAGGTGACTTTGTATTCCTCAAGGTTCCTGCGCAGTCAAAAACCATGAAAACGGGAAAGTGTGATAAACTTTCTCCGAGATATTGTGGTCCTTTTAAAATCCTTAAGAAGATTAGGGACGTAGCATATAAACTTGAGTTACCGGAGAGTTCTCAAGTCCATCCTGTCTTCCATGTCAGTAAACTGAAGAAATCAGTTCACGGGTTAGAGAACGCAGTTTCTCCAAAGATTTTGGTGGAGGTACTTGTTAAATGGACAGATAGGGATGAGGAGGTAGCTACCTGGGAACGCTGTAGTGCAATTTCCAAAAGGTTTCCCCAGTTTGTTTTCGAGGACGAAAACTCTTCTTAAGGGGGGGTAATGTCACGTAGGCTGTAACGCCTGTGACCGTGACCGACGGTCGACCGGATGGCCACATCAGGGTTCAGTGGGAGAGGACGCCCATGCGGAGTCATGGGTGGCCAGGCTAGTGTGGACGGCAGGCCACACGCTATATAGCCTGAGGGATGAGGGGCAATCCTCATTCTTCCTCTATGACTGGGTGGTGAGCCAAAGGCCGTCCCCTCCTGTGGTAACGCCCGTAGCGGCGTTACGGATATCTAACAATACCTCTACTAGGTCTTTATGAGCTTCTATTTTTTGTTTATTTAATAAAGAATTGAAAAATTAAAAGCAAGGATTTAATCTTAAAAAGGACTATGTACCTTCACAAATTCAAAATTTTGAACAAGGGAATCAATAGTCTACTTGAGATATGACCAAAGCTTGATATTATATAGGTATTGCAAGATGAACAAAATGACTCCTTAGTCCTTCAAAAATCCACACCTTTTTCAAGCATAGATGTCAATGCTCCACACTCTCCAAAGGTGGCTGAAACGCCCTATTTTGACTACCTTGGATGGTACTACAAGGTGTAAGTGTGTCATATAAGTATTTTAGGATGTAAAAAGAATACATTTCAAAGAAAATGATGGGCAATAACTAGGCATGGAGAAAAATGAAAGAGGGGACCCCTTTACATATGTAATGACTCCTTCACATGCTTGGGTTTCACCTATTTTGGGATGTATGAGTTCTATTCACCATGTAATCCAAGAAAATAGGCTAGACTAAGGCTTACTAAAGCAAGAGCACACCATGCACATTAGAGTTGAGGGAGCCTGACACCACTCATGCAAGAAGACACTAGCCAACCCATGGTTTACCAAAACCATCTAGCAAAAAACCATGTGTACAATCCCACTTACCATTTTCCACTTACCACCCTCTCAATTTCACTTGGTTTTCCCAAACCATATTTTTCACCCAAACCTTAGAACTTGAGATCATTTAATTAAAATTTTCCAAGGGCACACACGCTTAGGCTAACCCATTTTAATTTATTTTTGTTGAAAATAGGGTTGCAAGAATGCGTGTGCACGCGCGCACAGAGAGAGAGAGAGGGAGAGAGAGAGAGAGAGAGAGAGAGAGAGAGAGAGAGAGAGAGAGAGAGAGAGAGAGAGAGTGGAGAAGATCAAAAGAGCACACAATAAGATGATAGATAGATAATGAATGTGTGTTGTACAAAGATGATAAGTATATCCCAAGATGGGTGTATACTAGCACGGGGGAAAAACACTCCTAAAGAGGGAAAAGTGCCCCGGCTAGTCCTAGTGTGTTCACACACATGACTACCAAATATGGCTACAAATACCTCTTAGAAGTTAGGAGTGATGATGTGAACAAGGGGTGAGATGGCACTAAAAGTACATAGATATTTGGTAGTGATGCGTTCACGCACATTCATACCAAATATGGCTACAAATCCCCCCTCTACGAGTGATGATGTGAAAAATGGGTGAGCTGGCACTAAAAGTAAATAGATGTGCCAGGCTCTTTGGACTATGAGAGGGATCCCATACTTATTCCCAAAGCAAAGTAAGCTCAAAGATTTGTAAAAAGCTTCAAACTTCTCTTGTGAGAGAGCTTTCATGAATAAATTTGCCATGTTGTCCTGTGTTCGCACACATAAGCCAAGCTGATTTCCCATGCGGAGCATCTCTCCCTAACATAATGATAATACACCTCAATGTTCTTTGTACGAGTATGAAAATTTGGATTCCCCATAACTGCCATAGCACTCTGACTGCTACTAGTAAAGATGGTAGTGTCTAAGGACTCGCCCACAATACCCAAATCAGCATAAGATGTCTGAGCTAAACACACTCAGCTGTAGCTATACACTACCTTTTGTACTCAACTTCACATCTAGAAGTGGCTATAGTAGGTTGCTTCTTGCCGAGCCATGATATACATGAATCAACAAGTTGAAAGCAAAAACCACACACTTGTGTGTCGTAACATCCAGCTCAGTCTGAGTCTATAAATGCATGCAATTATACTTACCCCCTTGGAATAAAACAGCCAACCCAAAGTGCTTGGTACCCTTTAGGTAATGGAACACTCGTTTGACAGACTGCTAATGCTTTGTGCCTGGGCTATGCATAAATGTCCACCCTGGTGTTACATAAGAAGACAAGGCATTCAACGTCTTCTTGATATACAAGCCATCATTAAAAGGGTTACTTGCATCTTCAAGACTAAATCACAAACCACGTTCCATAGGCGTAGCAACAGGTTTGTAGCCTCCAAGATTGAACCTCTTCAACGTGCCAATGGCCATGAGGCAAATCAGACAACTCCCAAAAGTATCATTTTTTAGTAAAGCATCATATTCAGATTGCATAGCACTCATCCATTGTTCTAATTCCTTTGCTTCATCAAAGGAGATAGGTTCCTCTTCATCACATAAACTGGAAATAAGAGCATGACTTGCGTTAACATGAGATGCGTGATGAGAACCTGCACGAGTTCTACTAGGCAAATGGGTGGCCAATTTGCTATCACATAGTAGTATGTGCACTAGCCATTTCGGCATACTTTTTGACTCCTTAATTTCCCTTCTTTCCTCATCAATTGCATCATCCACATTTTCCTCATCAATAGGCTGATTTGTGGGCAAAAAAACATGCTGATTTTTGTTGAGATATCGAGCTCATCTAGTGAGGCGGTGGACAATGATGACCTGCCTAGGGGATAGGCCCCACACTTACATCACTGGCATGGTTGGTGAGATCATGGGTGATATGCGGCCAGTGGGATGACAGGTTGTGTGACAGCTATTCTAGAGACTGGCATAGTTATATGTCAGGAGCTCTACGGGAGGCGCCGGCAAACGATCTCTGATTGAGGAGCTTTCTTCGCAGGAGTAAAGCTATAGGGCAACTATACTGTCCTATCGGACAACATTTTTCAAGGCCGAAGATGCATTTCGGGCACGTTACGACCTCAGTTTTTCAAAAAGTAGGCGATTTCGAGCATTACGGGTAAGTCATCGATTCTTTGCAGAACTCTGTTTTAAGAACTGTAGGAAGACAGATTGGTTGTGCAGACATTGTGTGTGCTACAAAGGAGGTCAACAGTTGCCATTGCATGTATGTATGCACATTGAGGTCACTGGTTGTGACATTTGAGTGTAGTACAGTATCGCTGCAGAAAATACAGCAGTTTATGCAGGACAAAACCAGAGTGCTATTTCTGGTAAATTTGTGTGTCTGGCAAGATGTCAAATGATGGCATAAACCAGATTGTTGCTGATGAGAAGCTAGACAAGAACAACTTCCATGCTTGGAGGTTCAGGTTGACAAATTTCCTGATGGGAAAGGGTTACTGGGACTACATAGAAGGTGAGCATGAAGAGGCACCGGAGATACCGAACGGAGATCAATCCGACTGCTCTACAGATGTGAAAGAGTTTAAGGATTGGAACCAAGGAGCCAAAAAAGTTATGTATTGGCTCTCTATTAGAATACAGGACACCATGATTGGGCACATACAGGATGCCAAGTCCCCTAAGGAGGCGTGGGACACCTTGGTAAAACTCTATGAAACAAATACCAAGGCACGAAAGATACAGTTGAAGAATGAACTTCATACTGTGGAGAAAAAGAGTATGTCTATGAATGACTATGCATTGAAGATCAAGGGTATTGTGGAATCCCTTGCATCTATTGGCATTTCAGTAGATAAGGTGGAAGTCTATCTACGTGGTCTCGGGCCACAATACAAGGCGTTCAAGATGTCTATTCAGACTCAGGAAAACATTCCCAATTTCACAGATTCGATGTCTCTGTTGATTATAGAAGAGAAGAGCTTGGGTGAAGACCAACAGTCTTCACAAAACAAAAACAATTCAGAGCAACAGGTCTTCTACACAAGTTCAGGAAGAGGACGAGGTAGAGGAGGCCGTGGACGCGGTCAAGGAGGTGGCTGAATAGGTAATCAGAATTATGGCCAGCAGCAGCAGTAACAACAACAGTCCCAGAATTCACAAACAACAACAACAACACGCAGGTGGAAGAGGCCAATTCAGAGGCAGGGGGAGTCAAAGAGGTCATGGAAATTGGCAAAGGCAGTATAATGATACACGTGGATGCTTTTATTATGGTAAGCCTAGACATGTGTAGGCAGATTTTTATAAGAAGCAGGCTGACATGCAAAATGGGAAATTGCAGCAAAACAACTATGCATCCTTGAGCAAAAACAATGAGGATAATGAAAGGTTGTTTGTTATACAGCATGTCGTTTAATGCCATGTCTGAAAATGTTAAAGTAGCACATAAAGATGATGTATGGTACGTTTCAGGTGCTTCGAACCACATGATGACAAGTCATGGGGAGTGGTTCAAGGAGATGAAAAACCTTGAAAGACCAGGTTTTGTGAAAACAGGGGATGACACTGCTCATCCAATTGCCCATGTTGGAGATGTGCCATTGTCTATGCAGGATGGCAAAGTGAAGTACCTTGCAGATGTACTTCATGTTCCGAACATAACAAAGAATCTGGTTTCAGTTGGCCAGATGATTGAGCAGGGTTTGCAGGTTCGGTTTAACCCTGATGGTTGTTATGTTGTTGAAGACTTTAAAGACAAGTGCAGGTTGGTTGCAAAAGGCAACAGAGTGGGCAGAATGTTTACATTGAATGTAAACATGCCTAAAGTGAGTGCTGCGATGTTTGAAAATGGTTCAGGAATTGTTGCAGACACAGACATTTGGCATAAAAGAATTGGACATGTGAATGTGTAGAGAATGAAGTCTATGCAGACTAAAGGAATTGTGACAGGGTTGCCAAAGTTTAAAGTTGAAGATATGCAGAAAATATGTGAAGCATGCCAATTTGGAAAGCAAACAAAGCATGTATTTCCACGCAGTAGAAATGTGGGCAAAAATGCACTAGATGTTATGCATTCAGATGTATGGGGTCCTACGAAGACCATGTCTATGGGAGGCTGCAGGTACTATGTGACATTTATTGATGACCACACAAGGAAAGTGTGGGTATACTTCATGAAGGAGAAGGGTGAGGTTCTCACTCATTTTCAGAATTTCAGAGTTGAAAAGCAAACAAGGGAAATTTGTAAAGTGCCTAAGGTCAGATGGAGGGGGAGAGTAATTCTCCAATGAGTTCTGTGAATTTTTGAAGAAGAATGGTATTCGGAGACAGTTTACATGCAGATACACTCCGCAGTAAAATGGAGTTGCTGAGCGGAAAAATAGGCACATTGCTGAGATTGCGTGAGCATTGATGGAAGAGAAGAATATGCCGCATAGCTATTGGGCTGAGGCTATTTCTACAGCAGTTTACATCATGAACAGAACTCCTACTGCTGCAGCCATACATGATGTAACTCCAGAGGAGAGGTTTACTGGCAGAAAACCTGATTTGTCTCATCCGAAAGTCTTTGGATGCATTGCATATGTGCATGTGCCAGATGAGCTGAGAACTAAGCTAGATCCAAAAGCTGAAAAATGTGTGTTTATTGGATATTCCCTTGCGCAAAAGGGATATAGGTGTTATAACCCTGCTACACGTGAGT
The DNA here is from genome assembly GCF_041138505.1 of Cibotium barometz. Lineage (NCBI taxonomy): Eukaryota > Viridiplantae > Streptophyta > Polypodiopsida > Cyatheales > Cibotiaceae > Cibotium > Cibotium barometz. Next base: position 50,983,791 of record NC_141049.1, on the reverse strand, counting down.
TGAGGGTAAGCAGGGATGTTGTTTTTGATGAGATGAGCAACTGGTATGCTGCTAAAAAAGAAGCTGTTGGGGCTGATGTGAGTGGAAATGTGGTTGCACAAAATACAAGTGAGCAATCACAGTCTTTGAGTGGACCAAGAGAGTCCTCATCTAGTGGTTCAGTTGATAGACCATGGAGTGGCAGGCTGCGTCATAATACCAGTCCTGCAAATGTGATTAGTACATCACATAAAGGCAAAGAGAAAGTGGTTGAGCCCCTTAGTATGCCTGACATTTCTTCAGGGCATTCTCATGTTGATGGAGAGTCTAGTGGCTCAGAGATGAGCCTTGATGAGGAGCTTGGGATACCAGCTATGAGAACACCTGGTGTAAAGAAGGCTATGGAAGCCATGAATGCAAAGCTACGAAGATCTGGGAGAGTGAAGAATCCTGTGCAAAGGTTTACCTATGATGGTTATTTGCACAGCACTATGCATACATGGCAAAAGTTGTGCAGGTTGTAGAGCCCACATGAATTGATGAGGCTATTGGAAATGTGTGTTGGGAGAAAGCTATGGATGAGGAGATGGATGCACTATATGGAAATGAGACTTGGGATTTAGTGCAATTGCCTGAAGGCAAGAAAGCCATTGGATGCAAGTGGGTGTACAAAGTAAAACATAACAGTGATGGAAGCATAAGCAAGTACAAGGCTAGATTGGTAGCCAAAGGATATGTGCAGACATATGGCATTGATTATGAGGAAACTTTCAGCCCAGTTGCCAAGATGGCAACATTGAGAGTTGTGATAGCAGTGGCTGCATCAAAGCAATGGTCTTTACATTAGATGGATGTAAAGAATGCATTTTTGCTTGGGGATTTGCAGGAAGAGGTGTATATGTTGCAGCCACCTGGTTATGAGGATGTGAGTCACCCCGAGCATGTTTGCAAGTTGAAGAAAGCCTTGTATGGCTTAAAACAAGCACCAAGAGCATGGTCTGACAAGATTTTTGAATATCTTGTCACTATTGGCTTTCATGTGGCCAATGCATATTTCTCGTTGTATGTGAGACACAGTGATAGAGGGGTTGTGCTTGTTGTCATCTATGTAGATGACCTGATCATTACGGGGGACCATGATGCAGAGATCTTTGATGTAAAGATCTTGCTTAGACAGAAGTTTAAGATGAAGGATCTGGGGGAGATCAAATATTTCTTGGGCATTGAGGTGATTAGGTCACCACATGGTATTGGATTACTGTAGAGATAGTATGGCTTGGACATGTTGTCCAAGTATGTATGACAGGCTGTAAGCCTATCTCAGTGCCATTGGATCAGAATGGCAAGTTGACCGAAGATTCAGGAGAGATTTTGGAGGATTCTACTATGTATAGGCACATAGTAGGAAGCTTGATCTACATGACGATCACCAGGCCAGATTTGAGCTATGCTGTTGGGTTGGTGAGTCAGTTTATGCAGGTTCCTCGGAAGCCACATTTGGATGCATTCAGACGCATACTGAGATATGTGAGGTCTACTTTGCATTGTGGACTATACAGAGGTGCTGCTATGGTAGCATGTGAGGTAGCTTGGTTGAGAAAGCTACGTGCAGATTTGGGTCTATCAGTGGATAGACAAGTTGTCATTTTCTGTGACAACATTAGCAGTATACAGTTGGCTAGGAACCTAGTTTTTCATGCTCGCACGAAGCATATAGAGGTCCACTACCATTTCGTCAGAGAGAAGGTTTTGGCAGGAGACATTAACCTTGTTTATGTCAGCACATAGGATCAGGTCGTTGACATCTTCACCAAAGCATTGGGTACAGATAAGCTCCGCAGATTCAGGGCTTCGCTTGGTGTACATGAGATGGAGTTGAGCTCGAGGGGGAGTGTTGAGATATCGAGCTCATCTAGTGAGGCGGTGGACACTGATGACCTGCCTAGGGGATAGGCCCCACACTTACACCACTAGCATGGCATGGGTGATATGCGGCCAGTGGGATGACAGGCTATGTGACAGCCATTCTAGAGACTGGCATAGTTATAGTGCCAGCTCATTTAGTTGGGTTCACACTATAGAGAACCCTAGTATGTATTTGGTTGAGTACCTTTTCATATGTGTGTACTCTTATCTTTGTATATGGTGTGTTGTGTTGAGTGAAGAAGATTTTCAGCCTCTCACGATGTGTGTCCTCTTTTAGGGTTCTGTGAGTGTGTGTGTGTTTGTTACAAGAGCTCAAGCTCTCTTCCCCCCTGCATCTTCTAGTGAGGCGGTGGACACTGATGACCTGCCTGGGGGATAGGCCCCACACTTACACCACTGGCATGGTTGGTGAGATCATGGGTGATAGGTGGCCAGTGGGATGACAGGCTGTGTGACAGCCATTCTAGAGACCTGGCATAGTTATAGCGCCAGCTCATTTAGTTGGGTTCACACTATAGAGAACCCTAGTATGTATTTGGTTGAGTACCTTTTCATATGTGTGTACTCTTATCTTTGTATATGGTGTGTTGAGTGTTGAGTGAAGAAAAAGAAGATTTTCAGCCTAGAGAACCCTAGTATGTATTTGGTTGAGTACCTTTTCATATGTGTGTACTCTTATCTTTGTATATGGTGTGTTGAGTGTTGAGTGAAGAAAAAGAAGATTTTCAGCCTCTCACGGTGTGTGTTCTCTTTTAGGGTTTTGTGAGTGTGTGTGTGCTTGCAAGAGCTCAAGCTCTCTTCCCCCCTACATCTTTTCAATTTTTTACCTGTGTGGGCTGATTTTCAGCATTCCTTTGAGTACCCAAATGCTCTACATCAATGTGTCCTGCATTGAACAATGGAGGAGAGTGTCGAATATGTCCTTGTTTGTGAACATAGACTTTGCTGATTTTTACACGAAAGCAAGGGCCCAATTGGATCTTCCAAAAATACAACATCTCTACTCATAAGAATCCACTTGGTGGCAGGATGATAGAGACGACAACCTTTACTTTCTGAGCTATACCCCACAAAAATACATTTGATAGCCTTATCCATAACGTTTGCTACAAATTTGCTCAAGCACTAGTACATAAGCAAGATAACCAAAAATGCGTAAGTGAGCCATAGAGGGATTTCTACCATTCCAAGCTTCAAAAGGCATAATTGTATGGAAAGACTTTGTAGGACATTTGTTCAAAACATATGTTGCACATATGACTGCTTCTAGTCAGAAACCATGAGGTAACTCCTGACTTTTGACCATACAATGTGCCATCTCCATGAGATACTTGTTTTTGCATTCAGCTACATCGTTTTGCTAAGGTGTATAGGGAACAATAAATTGGTGTTTTATCCCATGATTAGCCATGCATGCATGAAACTCCTTAGACATTTACTCCTCCCCTCAATTAGTACGTAGGGTACCAATCTTATATACAAAAACATTTTTAGCCATAGCAATAAAGTGCTTAAAGAAAATAAAAACCTCTAATTTCTATTTCAGTGGATATACCTAGGTATGTTTGAAATAATAATCAATGAATGTGAAAAATAGAGGTAGCTCCCAATAGATGGTATCCTCATAGGACCATATACATCACTATGTATAAGTTGTAATTTTTGGACAGCTCTAAAGAACCATCTTTGGGAAATGATACCCATTGCATTTTTCCAAGAATATATCCCTCACAAACATGTTTGATAGGGACTTCAAGAAGTGGCAAATTGAGACACCATGTTATACTACTACAAACACAAAAAAATTACCAAAGTTCAAGTGACCAAAGCGTGCATGCCACAACTTAGCATCACCCATTGTCTTTATGTGGCAAAAACTATACATACAACATGCTTTTATCTTTCATAAGCCTATAAAGGACATGAGACAAAGTAACAGAAGCAACAATTGTATTGTTATCTGCAATCATGAACAATATATCTGTTAGTTGCATTTGCCCTTTTTCTTTGGATTTTCGCCCTCCTTGTCTCGATAGGCTTGCCGAATGACTCTAATTTCGTCTTGTTAAATGAGGAAAGGATTTACTTTTGCCTCTTTATTGACTGACAACAAAAGTCTGATCTCATGTGCGCATGATAGATTTATTTTCCTTAGATTGCTCTTCTGCCAAGAGCACAAAAACCAACTCCTCAAACTTCAAGGCATTTGGATCGCCTTTCATCATCATCATGAGTGTGATGGTAGAAGTGAAACTTTAATACGAGTCTGGCAACGCATTCAAGACAGTAGGCACTAATGAATTATCAAGATATACTTCATCAATACTAGCCAACTGCTCCTTAAAAGCCTTGATTTTTGTAAGGAAGCTATCCATGGAGTCTCCCTCATTCATACGCTCTGACTTTTATTGCTTGCGTAGATAAGCAACATGTGCCTCATTATGTACCTGGTATAATGATGCAAGTACATCCCAAGCATGTTTAGTAGTTCTACATGACCGAATGTGAGGAATGATACTCCTCTTGAGACTGACAAAGGAAGCAATGCATGTGCCTGTGCATCTCTTTCATCCCACTTTATTTGTTCCTACATAGGAGGTATAAACCGAGTCCATGTTTGTAGATGTGACTTTTGCATCATGTTTATCAAAGGAACCAAGAGGTTTCTTAGTACCAACCACAACATTCTATAGCCCTTTGCCTACCAATACATGCCACATCATATAGGACCAAAATGGGTAGTTGGTCCCATGAAGCTTATCCTCAGCGTGGGGATAAAATCCGAAATACATCACTATTTGCCATTTCTCATGATACCCAAGTAAGTAATCACACAACTTGTAAGTGCTAAGTGATCCTTTGATGCAACCAAGGCCACTGACAATGGAGACGTGCAATGTGTATGAAAGAAATGCAGAGTAAAGTGAGTAGAAATGTTACTCTCATAAGATATAGAGATCGATGCTGTTGAAGTGTAGCTCGTAGGTGTGGTGAGTGTTTGATGATGCTTTCACATGTATTTGCATACCCATTTGTAGTAGATCTGACGATACTACTCCAGAATCTGATGAAGAACAATGCAAATCTGGTCCCCGAAGATGTCTGCAGACGGCAGAGCAGGAACCAAAAATCATGCGAATGGCCCCCAAAACATGCCTAGAATAAAAATCTGATTGTAAAACTTTAGTACAAAGTACTTCCCACTTCAAGGTCTTCTTTCTTCTCTCCCACAAGGGATCCTTGATCTGATTCAAGAAGATAGGCGGCTCGAGGTGAAGGGTAGGCAGCATAAAAACAGGGGCGAGGAGCGTATGCTCTGATACCAAATGTTGGAAAGAAACAGGGTTATAAGAGTGCGTGCACACACATGTGCGTGCATGCACACACACACACACACACATACACGCACACAATGGAGAAGCTCAAGGGAGAAAACAATGAGATGATAGACAGATAATGAATGTGTGATGATGTACAAAGATGATAAGTATACCCCAAGATGGGTGTATATTAACATGGGGGAAAAAACCTCCTAAAGAGGGAAAAAGGGCCTTGGCTAGTCCTAGTGTGTTCACACACATCACTACCAAATATGTCTACAATTTTCTCAAGGGTACACACACTTAGGCTAACCCATTTTAAATTTTTCCAAGGTACACTCACTTAGGCTAACCCATTTTTTAATTTATTTTCTCTAATGTTCTAATAATATTTCAGCCCATGCTCTTGGTCCCAAGGTAAACCCAACATTCGAGATTTAATTATGGACTCAAATTTTTCAATTTCTTTTGGGATTTAAGTGCTTTCACATAGAGGTACACACATACATATGTGTGCACATGTGCACCTTTATAATTTTTATGTGCATGTGAACCTTATAAATTTCAAGGTTTCCACAAAATATTAAAATTTTCACATTTTCTTAATAATATTTGAGTAGTTTACCCATGTGCACATTCCATTACATTTTACCTTCCTCCAAAAATACACCATTTTATTAATTTTGGGCCAATTTTCTTTCATTTAACATTTTATCTTTGCAATGGTAGGAGGGATCTTATAGTTAAACACTTTATGATTTCTAGCAATCCAGACGGTCCATAGAAAATGTGCTGCCAAGTAAGGTGGCCCTTGAAGTCCGATGAGATGAACATATGTATAAAGGAAATGGCTTCTCTATTATAGTCACATCCTAAGAAGAGGTGGACAATGGATCTCTCAGCTTTCCCATACCGTTTGCACATTCCATCTCCAAAGACCAACTAAAGAGCTGCAGAGTTGGTCTAGATAACTTTGTACATGATTCACTAGAGAAGGAAGGATTTTTCAAACTGGATAAGCAGTGACCACAAATTAGTGAATTTGATGTTCCACTAGCAACTTTCCCATAGTGGCAATAGGTTCCACCTCTTGTTCAGCTTGTAGTGTTATCGAGATGATGGAGGGCATGCCAAGGGGTATTGGGAGTAGAGTTAGCTAGATATCCTACATGAAAGCTTTATGGATCTAATGTCCTTTGAGTTGAAGGAGTGGGAGGATATTCGAGTCCCACTGGCTCAACCTATCGAGTATAACTTTCATTATGTTGACTTTGTGACGGAGTTGGGGGGAGAGGGAAAGTCCCCCTTTTCTCTTGTTCCATGAGTTCTAGATACCTTTGATCAGTGGATTGCCAAATGGGATGATCTGTATGAGGCTAAATAAGAGAATGGTGCTAGGGACATCATGCTATATTTTGAATTACTTTAGCTTATGTCTACTTTGGTTCCTGGGCACAAGTCATGTCCACCAATTGGATGGAGAGACGAGGCTCCTAATCATCCACTTTGCACTACTTAAGCCTATTTAATAGTTCCAATGTTGAGATATCGAGCTCTAGTGAGGCGGTGGACACTGATGACCCGCCTGGGGGATAGGCCCCGCACTTACACCACTGGCATGGTTGGTGAGATCTTGGGTGATATGCGGCCAGTGGGATGACAGGCTGTGTGACAGCCACTCTAGAGACTGGCATAGTTATAGCGCCAGCTCATTTAGTCGAGTTCACACTATAGAGAACCCGTGTATGTATTTGGTTGAGTACCTTTCATATTGTGTGTACTCTTATTCTTGTATATGGTGTGTTGAGTGTTGAGTAGAGAGGAAGAAGATTTTCAGCCTCTCACCTTGTGTGTTCTCTATTAGGATTTTGTGAGTGTGTGTGTGTGCTTGCAAGAGCTCAAGCTCTCTTCCCCCTTGCATCTTTTCATGGTATCAGAGCCTAGTTCATGCTAAGGGCTGAGCTGCAAGAAAGAGAACCACAGGAAGCGGTACGAGGGTAAGAGCTTCAACTACTCTTCCCTATTGTGTTGGTGACTACACCCTTGTCGGGAGCTCTACGGGAGGCACCGGCAAACGATCTCCGATTGAGGAGCTTTCTTCGCGGGAGTGAAGCTACAGGGCAACTATATAGTCCTTCGGACTGAGTTTTTTGGGCCGAAAACGCGTTTCGGGCGCGTCTGGACCTCCGTTTTTTAGAAAGCAGGCGATTTCGAGCACTGCGGGTAAGTCATCGATTCTCTGCAGAACTCTGTTTTAAGTACTGCAGGAAGACAGATTGACTGTGCAGACACTGTGGGTGCTGCAAAGAGGTCTACAGTTGCCATTGGGTGTATGTATGTGCATTGAGGTCACTGGTTGTGACATTTGAGTGGATTGCAGTACCGCTGTGCAGAAAATACAGCAGTTGTGCAGGAAAAACCAGAGTGCAGTTTCTGGTAAAATTGTGTGTTTTGCAAGATGTCTAATGATGGCATAACACAGATTGTGACTGAGAAGCTGGATAAGAATAACTTCCATGCTTGGAGGTTCAGGTTGACTAATTTCCTGATGGGAAAAGGCTATTGGGACTACATAGAAGGTGAACATGAAGAGGCACCGGAGATACCGGACATAAATCCTACTGCTGCATATGTGAAAGAGTTTAAAGAATGGAACCAAGGAGCCAGGAAGGTTATGTATTGGCTATCCATTAGTATACAGGACACCATGATTGGGCACATTCAGGATGCCAAGTCCCCCAAGGAGGCGTGGGACACCTTGGTAAAGCTTTATGAAACAAATACCAAGGCACGTAAGATACAGTTGAAGAATGAACTTCATACTGTGGAGAAAAAGAGCATGTCTGTGAATGACTATGCGCTGAAGATAAAGGGTATTGTGGAATCCCTTGCATCTATTGGTGTGTCAGTAGATGATGATGACAAGGTGGAAGTCTGTCTACGTGGTCTCGGGCCACAATACAAGGCATTCAAGACGTCCATTCAGACTCGGGAAAACATTCCCAACTTTACAGATTTGGTGTCTATGCTGATTATCGAAGAGAAGAGCTTGGGTGAAGACCAACAGTCTTCACAAAGCAAAAACAGTTCAGAGCAACAGGCCTTCTACACGAGTTCAGGAAGAGGACGAGGTAGAGGAGGCCGTGGACGCGGTCAAGGAGGTGGCCGAACAGGTAATCAGAATTATGGCCAGCAGCAGCAGCAGCAGCAACAACAATCCCAGAATCAACAACAACAACAACACGCAGGTGGAAGAGGCAAATTCTGAGGCAGGGGGAGTCAAAGAGGTCGTGGAAATTGGCAAAGGCAATACAATGATGCACGTGAATGTTATTATTGTGGTAAGCCTGGACATGTGCAGGCAGAATGTTATAAAAAGCAAGTTGACATGCAAAATGGGAAAGTGCAGTAAAACAACTATGCATCCTCAAGCAGAAATAATGAGGATAATGAGAGGTTGTTTGTTATGCAGCATGTCGTGAATGCCATGTCTGAAAATGTTGATGCAGCACAAAAAGATAATGTATGGTATGTGGATTCAGGCGCTTCGAACCACATGACGAGTCATGGGGAGTGGTTCAAGGAGATGAAAAACCCGGAAAGACCAGGTTTTGTGGAAACAGGGGATGACACTGCTCATCCAATTGCCCACGTTGGAGATGTGCCATTGTCTATGCAGGATGGCAAAGTGAAGTACCTTGCAGATGTACTTCATGTACCGAACATAACAAAGAATCTGGTTTCAGTTGGCCAGATGATTGAGCAGGGTTTGCAGGTTCGGTTTAACCCTGATGGGTGTTATGTTGAAGATTTCAAAGACAAGTGCAGGTTGGTTGCAAAAGGCAACAGAGTGGGCAGAATGTTTACGTTGAATGTAGACATGCCTGAAATGAGTGCTGCAATGTTTGCAAATGGTTCAGGAGTTGTTGCAGACACAGACATATGGCATAAAAGAATTGGACATGTAAATGTGCAGAGATTGAAGTCTATGCAGACAAAAGGAATTGTGACAGGGCTGCCAAAATTTAAAGTGGAAGGTATGCAGAAAATCTGTGAAGCATGCCAATTTGGGAAGCAAACAAAGCATGTGTTTCCACGTAATAGATATGTGAGCAGAAATGCACTAGATGTTGTGCATTCAGATGTATGGGGTCCTACGAAGACCGTGTCTATGGGAGGCTGCAGGTACTATGTCACTTTCATTGATGACCACACAAGAAAAGTGTGGGTATATTTCATGAAGGAGAAGAGTGAGGTGTTCACTCACTTTCAGAATTTTAGAGTTTTGGTTGAAAAGCAAACAGGGAAATATGTAAAGTGCCTAAGGTCAGATGGAGGGGGAGAGTACTTCTCCAATGAGTTCTCTGAATTTTTGAAGAAGAATGGTATTCGGAGACAGTTTACATGCAGATACACTCCGCAGCAAAATGGAGTTGCTGAGCGAAAAAACAGGCACATTGCTGAGATTGCGTGAGCATTGATGGAAGAGAAGAATATGCCGCATTGCTATTGGGCTGAGGCTGTTTCTACAGCAGTATACATCATGAACAGGACTCCAACTGCAGCCATACATGATGTAGCTCCAGAGGAGAGGTTTACTGGCAGAAAACCAGATCTATCTCATCTGAAAGTTTTTGGATGCATTGCATATGTGCATGTGCCAGATGAGCTGAGAACTAAGCTGGATCCGAAAGCTGAAAAATGTGTGTTTATTGGATATTCCCTTGAGCAAAAGGGATACAGGTGTTATAACCCTGCTACACGTGAGTTGAGGGTAAGCAGGGATGTTGTCTTTGATGAGATGAGCGGCTGGTATGCTGCTGAAAAAGAAGCTGTTGGGGCGGATGTGAGTGGAAGTGTGGTTGCACAGAATGCAGGTCAGCAATCACAGTCTTTGAGTGGACCAGGAGAGTCCTCATCTAGTGGGTCTGTTGATAGACCATGGAGTGGCAGGCTGCGTCATAATACCAGTCCTGCAAATGTGATTAGTACATCACGTAAAGGAAAAGAGAAAGTGGTTGAGCCCCTTGGTATGCCTGACATTTCTGCAGGGCATTCTCATGTTGATGGAGAGTCTAGTGGCTCAGATATGAGCCTTGATGAGGAGCTTGGGATCCCAGCTATGAGAACACCTGGTGTAAAGAAGGCTATGGAAGCCATGAATGAGAAGCTGCGAAGATCTGGGAGAGTGAGAAATCCTGTGCAGAGATTTACCTATGATGGTTATGTGGCACATCACTATGCATATATGGCAAAGGTTGTGCAGGTTGTTGATGAGCCCACATGCATTGATGAGGCTGTTGGAAATGTGTGTTGGGAGAAAGCTATGGATGAGGAGATGGATGCACTATATGGAAATGAAACTTGGGACTTAGTGCAATTGTTTAATTTGCTTCCAATGTTTTTGTTAGGATGGTACACAAAATCTTATTGTTGGTACTTTTTGTTGACCATTGGATTGTGGGTAGTAAGGTGATGATTTTATGATGGATTACCAAGAATCCTGCAAGCAAATGATTAATCACCTCATTGATGAAATGTGAGCCGCGATCACTCACGAATTCTAAGGGGCAGCCAAATCTTGATATGATTTGCTCATATACAAATTTTGCAGCCGCTCCTGCGTCCGCTTTCTTTGAAGCTCTGGCTTCCGCCCACTTCATGAAATAGGACATGGTTACGATTATGTAGTGGGCTTGGGATGGATGCGCCATTGGACTAATCGACCTCACAAAATCTATCCCCCATTTTTCAAATGGTTGCCTTAGGATGATGGGGGTTAGTGTGGCATTTTGTCTTTCTGTTGAGGAACAACGAAACGTTGGCATTCCTCACATCTTTTGACGAACTCTATGGCATCCCTGAATAACATAGGCCGCTAGAGTCTAGTTTTTGGAGCACTTTTGGAGAGAGCTGTAATTTCTCCAACAAAATGCCCGCCTACTATTCTCGAATGAGATTCTTCTAGTATGGTCCACGAATCCATCCTCTCTTATGCAACGTATGAGCACATTGTCTACCTAGTCTATACAATTCTCTGGCAATCAATTGATATGGTGCCACAAGCTTGATAAGCCTCCGCATCTTATCCTTGTTCAAGGGTACATCCTACGGAAAGCCATAAGCCAAATACTCTGAGATCTCTTCGCTCCACTCAGGTACCATATCCAATTTGAATAGACAAGCATCAGGAAGGTCATCATCGACACCAGTTGTTGGCTGGTTCTCCATTTGGAACTCTAGACAGGTGGTTGGCCAACACATGTTGTGTTCCCTTCCTTACCATGACAGTAAAGTCAAATTCCAACAACAATAGTAGCCAACGTGTGATTCTTCCCGTGTGGGTGCAAGGCTTATTCACAAGATATAGCAAGGCTTGATGGTCTACAAAAAATATGATTTTTTTTGCCAAGAGATAATGTCGATATTTCTTGACTGCATAGACTATGGCCAATCCTTCTCTTTTTGTAGTGGTGTAGTTCACCTCTACATCATTCAACTGACGACTAGCGAAGCAAACTAGATAGTCCAATTTGAACTCACCAGGTTGGGCTAGCACGCAACCAATAGAAAAATTTGACGCATCGATGTGTACGTGGAATATGAGATCCCAATTGGGGGGTCGCAAAATGGGTGCACTTGCCAAGGCTTGTGTTAGATACCCGTAATGCCGCTACGGGCGTTACCACAGGAGGGGACGGCCTCTGGCTCACCACCCAGCCATAGAGGAAGAATGAGGATTGCCCCTCATCCCCAGGCTATATAGTATGTGGCCTGCCGTCCACACTAGCCTGGCCGCCCATGACTCTGCATGGGCATCCTCTCCCACTGAACCCCGGACATGGCCATCCGGTCTGCCGTCGGTCACAGGCGTTACAGCCTACGTGACATTACCCCCCCTTAAGAAGAGTTTTTGTCCTCGAAAACAAACTGGGGAAACCTTTTGGAAATTGCACTACGGCGTTCCCAGGTAGCTACTTCCTCATCCCTATCTGTCCATTTAACAAGTACCTTCTGGTACACTTTATGTCGGGTTTGTCTATCTCGATACCCAAGAATCCTTTCCGGTTCATGTGGTATCTTTGGTGGAGTGATCAATTCCACCAAAATATTTAGAGAAACTACGTTCTCTAACCCGTGAACTGATTTCTTCAGTTTACTAACATGGAAGACAGGATGGACTTGAGAACTATCCGGTAACTCAAGTTTATATGCTACGTCCCCAATCTTCTTAAGGATTTTAAAAGGACCACAATATGTCGGAGAAAGTTTATCACACTTTCTTGTTTTCATGGTTTCTGACTGCGCAGGAACCTTGAGGAATACAAAGTCACCTTTTGCAAAGGTCACCTTTCTTCGTCCTTTATCCGCATAAGTTTTAGCGCGATCCTGAGCGCTACGAATGCTCTCACGTGCGGCTCTGAGCATATCATTCATATCTTCAAGGAAATCCTTGACAGATTGAATCTTCTCTTTTTCTAGGCCTACAGCCATCGGAGATCTCGACTGGAATCCATACATTAACATGAATGGTGTAAATCTAGTCGCTGAGTGTTTGGAGCTGTTATAGGCAAACTCCAATAAGGGCAAGTACTCTTCCCAATTAGATTGTTTCTTATTAACATAAGAACGCAACATATCCTCTAGAATTTGGTTAACTCTTTCAGTTTGACCATCAGACTCCGGATGATCTGCCGTACTCATACTCAGAGTAATATCCAACTTTTTGAAGACTTCCCTCCAAAAATGACTGTTGAACTTTCTATCTCTATCCGACACTATATCTGCGGGCAAGCCATATAGCTTGTAGAGATGTTCAATAAAGAGTTTTGCCAACTCTGGCGTTTTTACCATTTTTTAGGTGGCCGTTGGCTAAATTTTGCCATCTTGGTTAACCTATCCACCACCACCTAGACCGAGTCATTCCCTCGACTCGTCTTGGGTAAACCGGTAATGAAATCCATGGAAATGCTTTCCCATTTCCCTTGAGGAATGCTTAAAGGATGGAGCAAGCCCCCAACCTTTAGCTTTTCATGCTTATTGACCTGACACTTATTGCATTGCAGCACATAAATCTGGACGTCCTTGAACAAACTAGGCCAATAAAATTATCGTTTGACTAGTGCATAGGTCTTTTGTATCCCGGGATGACCAGCACTTGGACTATCGTGACTTTCTCTAAGAATGCATGCTTGAAAGTCACCAATAGTTGGTACACACACCCTACCCTTGTAGAGTAAGTACCCGTCGTTAATGGAGTAGTTAGCATACTTCTCCCCCCGACGAAGTTTAGCATCATCCTTTGAAACTGTGTAGGAAAACAAAGGTGATGAAGGGCCTACGTCTGAGCTCTCCGGCTCAAAACTATACCCCGAAGACTCGGCTAGCCTCTCCGGACTAACTCTCGCCTCGCTACCCGCCGCACCTACGGCCAGTCTCTCCGGACTAGCATTACGTGCCGGCGAGGAAGGTGGGCGCGGATGTGACAAAGTGCGTACGCGTACAGCACGCCATTAATTTGTGGCATGCAGTTAAGGGCATCCGCCACCACAACATTATATTTACCCCTTTGGTAGCGAATCTGAAGGTCAAACTCCTGTAGGAGCTTCGCCCACCGAGCTTTCCGACCTTTCAACTTGTTTTGACTCAAAAGCCATGTCAGGCTTTCGTGATCCGTACGTACTTCAAAAGTGGCATCATATAAATAGTGTCTCCACTTTTTAAGTGCATGTACGATGGCCAGTAACTCCCGCTCGTAAGCCAAGTAGTTACGCTGAGCCCTATCTAATTTTTGCTCTCAAATGCAACAGGGCGTCCCCTTTGCAAAAGCACGGCTCCAATGGCCTCACCACTAGCGTCTGTCTCCAAGACAAACGGCTCAATAGGGTCAACTATAGTCAAAACAGGTGCAGCTGTTATGGCTACCTTAAGTTTTTTGAAGCTTCTTTGTTGGTGTCCCTCCCAACATATATTCTTTGTTTTTGTGCGCAACTGATCCGTTAATGGGACTGCGATCTTCGCGTAGTCCTTTACATACTATCGGTAAAACCCCGACATGCCAAGAAAAATCTGTAATTCTTCGAGATTTTTCGGGGCTAGCCACTTGAGAATAGCTTCCACTTTCTCAGGTTCCATCCGCGTACCATGGGCGGATATAATGTGGCCCAAATAGTGAATTTCTCTTTCAAAAAATTCACATTTGCTCTCCTTCGCAAATAGCTTGTGTTGTCGCAATAACTGGAACACTAATCACAAATGTGCCAAGTGTTCTTTACGCGTTTTGCTGTACACAAGAATATCATCTAGGAAAACTACTACGAATTTTCCTAAGTATGGACGTAAAACACTGTCCATCAGCGTCATAAAAGTCGCTGGAGCATTGTTTAGCCCAAACGGCATAACCAAAAACTCAAAGTGACCGAATCGTGTCCTGAATGCTGTCTTCGCAACATCCTCGACCTTAATTCTAGCCTGATGATACCCATAGAGTTGATTAAACAACTTGTTCATACGTGGCATGGTTGTACCATCTATCAAGAAAAATTCCAAACTACTAATAACCACATTATCAATCCGCAGATAATGACTGAGCTTGCTGCGAAGCCATAGGTTGCTAGATAATTGATGGTAATTACACAAGCCCAATGTCTCATTACATCATACATTCAATATAAATGCAAACATCACAGTACCTCGTGATGATGAACTTAGGAATTTCATCCTATCCCTGTTTGGTATTGGTATGAAGTATAACTATGAGAACATTGTTTGCTACCTCCTCATTATAGCGGCAAAGCTACCTAGTCATCACAGGTGGCAATCTCTACCAAGCTATAACTGATGACAAGCAAATAAACGAGTACTCTTGTAAGAACTTCATAACCATATCTCACACCAAACTCATAATCACTACGGATTAAATGCCAGGGCTTGCAAAATTGAATGGTGTCTGATAGGTAGAGGGGATCATCAAACTACGGATGACCTTGACAACTCATTAGGACTAGTGATGTGTAACTTTTAAGTTACTCCACTCTCCTGACTTATTCCATACCATCGAACAAATCGGTCCCTCGATTTGAGCAACGTCAACATATTTATGAGAGTACCTCGATACTCATGGATTGTGGTTTGGTAATTTAAAATGTTGATCTAGAGTATCTTTCACTCGAGGATCTTAATTTTATTAGCAGCTATGTATTAGTAGTGAGTAACTACGTACGCACTATCATCACACTAGTATATTAGTCTGTGAGTAACTCCGTATCCAATGGCGTACCTCCCCCCGAGTGGGAGTACCATATACAACCATCTATAACAAGATGCTTAAGTCACTTGCTGCTAAGAAGTGACTACACAAATTGACCCCTCCTTTGCACATTGCAGTACAATCTCTGGTATTACAACACGAATTTTTGGACGTCCTTATCATAGAGGTCAACTTAAAAACTAGTGCATAGGTCTTGTGGAGTCTCGGCTGACCTAACCACACCACTGGTGACTTCCTACAAAAAATGTGGCGCCGAAGTCACCACCTATGTACTTTAACTCCGTAAAGTACATGGTCTTCATCTATCATCTATGGAAAGTTGTGAAACATTCCTGCGATGGATTTTTATCACCCTAAAATTATTGTGCACTATTTTAGTGTGAAGAGCTTTTTTCCTGGGTACCATGGTTCACCCCAAGCTCATCTGTTGCTGAATTCTCCGATTTAACAAAAGATATGTCTGCCTCTGAACACTCCAGTTCAGCCCCAGACTTTGAGTCTACTTCTTAACACTCCAGTTAAGTCAAAACTCACCAGATACAGTAGGATTTACCACTAAGATCTCCGGCTTAGCCTCCTATCCTAACTCAGCTCGAGTTTATGTACACTACATATATCGGATCCGATACTAACAACAACCAGGCTCGTTTGGAGTTAGATACTACTCACTATTGCCATGTAAAACCTTATTAAATCCTAGAAATGCTCCACTCATTCCCCAGGGGTCATACGACTTATAGGGTTTACATGCACATGAACTTTGTAAGCAAAATAGCCTGTCATGCAATATTACAATTGCTTATGTAGGAAAGTAATATATTTCCCAAATTCATATGGTAGCAACTAAAATGTGCTCACAATCGCACACTTATGTTGAACATAGGCAAGACTACGCTTGCAAAATGCTATAGGGCGTCCCCCATGCATGAAACTGTCCAACCAAACTAGTCTTACTGCTAACCTCTAGATTTAGATCACTCTGGAACTAAATCACTCTGTTAGCACTAGTACACCATCATGGTCTTGCTACCTAGAGCTTCTCCAAACTCTGTAAACTGGGTTTTATCCCAACTTAGGCTATATTTGGTAATTTTCAAAGTTCAAATTTTATCTTGCACACTTTATCACTACAGACAAGTGTACATACAGACCTGCCAAAGAGTCAAGTTACATGCACAAGCCTTGGCGTCCCATTCCACCAAGACTACAATCGATTCCATGAGAATTTGATGTCCCATACCATCAAATTACCACCAAACCAATTGATGTGACATATAAAAAGGCTCTTTCCCCCCTCGAAAGATTACACAAACTCTTGAGATGTGGGATGTCGACGCATGGCAATAAAAAGAAGAGAAAACCATGCTAGTAAGTTTAAGAACAGTTCTCTTCGATCAACTTCTATAAGGGCATTGAGCATTACATCTCAAGACTATACCCCTTCGGATTTACCTTTGATTTCTACAAATCAATCCTAAATCTACTATTATTATCTAGGCGTATGCTAATCCCTCAGATTAGTACTCCTAGATAAATCATTCAATTGAGTACTGCTAGCAGCACTGCTAGCCCCTTTATCCCAAGTAATACACACCTTAGGGATTACTTTTACAAGGCAATCTACGTGACTAAATCAAACTAGTCACTACTCTCTAGGCCCAAGTAGTGACACTATTTTGTTACTACCAACAAGGGCCAGCTTGCCTCTACAGGCCAAGGCTCTCTTGTTGCTACAAACTTTAAGCAACTTGTTTGGACACAAGGCATAACCACATCAAGACTACGCTTGTACATGGTTCTCATTTGCCAAAGTTTATCACAATCGTCTAGCAACTGTTAAAAGATTGTGAAGGGTTATGAGCACTACGGCTCAATTAGGCCTACCTTGATTTCTCGTGATAAGCACTTCGTCTAATTTGGGCACAACTGACACCACTGCCGGTCCTCTTAGCCCAAGTAAAACACACCGCAGTTTTAGATTTACACTATAGCCAAACTACGTGACTTTGATGGTCAATACTAAGTCTATGCTCAGCTTAAATTTAGTCTCTCTGAACCAAATGTGTGATCACCACATGTGCTACCCTCGAGGCGCTACGGCCATAGAAGTGTTCACTAGGCACAACGGCCATAGAATGGCTCTCTCTCGAAGGACTCGGTATACGGCCGTGGGATTTGTCTCTCTCTTAGCACGCGGCGCTACGGTCGTGTGCGGTGGGTCTCTTTCATGGAAAACGAGCACTACGGCCACACGGCGCGACAGCCGTGTTGGGTTTGTTTCGTGGGGTGTACCGTTGTTTTGTGTTTTTTAAAAAAAAATAACGGGCCGAGCTGGCCCTTGTCACTTGGGCGTGGCTGCCCGCCCGCCCGTGGGTGGGGAGCCTGGCCGCCGCCGTCGTTTGGCTGGCCGCTCGCTGGGTTGGCCGCCTAAGGGTTGGCTTGGCCGCCCGCTGGGCTGGCCGCCTAAGGTTGGCCGCCCCAGGCTATTCACCCCCCACACAGTAGAGAGCCTCCAGCAGTCACCCCAGGCTCTTCGCCGTGGGTCTGTTTTTTGCCCCCCCCCCACACTAAACGAAAAAAATGGTTTCTTCTCCTCCCGCACCAGCAGTAGCAGAGGAGGCTGCCACAGCATAGCTTCAGCAACAGCTCGGCCCTCGAGTCTAGCGCGCAGGCCCTCACCAGCTACAGCAGCGGCAGAGGAGGCTGCCCACAGCACAGCTTTAGCAACACCCTCAAGTCTGGCGCAAGCCCTCACCAGCAGCGAAAGAGGTCGACTCCGAGAAGCAGCGGCAGAAGACCCTAGATTTCACCAGCACTGCGTGACGGGGATCGCCCTCCCGCACAGCAAGCCTTTCCGTGGGGCTGGTCTTCGCCCCCCCACCACCACACACAGTAGAGAGATTGGGGACCTTTCTCTACGCAGACAAACTTCAATTTCGAAAGGAAAAAAAACGAAATAGCTTACCTGCGTTTTTTTTGCTTGCTGTGTGTGACGGGGAGAGAGAGAGAGAGAGAGAGTTCTTCCCTTCCATTCTGTCTTGGACGCCTCCCTCCACACCCTCCATTCAAGATAAGGATGAGAAGATGAATGGTTGAAAACCATCGAGTGGGATCCGGTCCCCCGGTCACGCACGGGCTTTGACAATCCCATCGAACCACGCTCTGATACCAGTGTTAGATGTTGAAAGAACGGTAGAGGAGGAGGAGACACACACACAGGAGCAAACCCTAATGTATATTGCAAACCCTAACCATAGAGGGAAGCCATGTCCACTCTCACACAAAGCATAATGCACTAATCCATAATCCACACAACACACAATGAGTTGTGTCCACACTCAACTAACCCTAGCTAATGTCCACACACTATGACCAGCTGGACACGCGGCCATTTATGTCTCACACATGTTCCTACCTAATCTGCCAGCACATAGCATAGCTGGCTCACACTGACATCGAGCTTGAATCTCAACAGCCCCTCTCAAGCTCATGATGTACTGCCGATGAAGATGTAGATGAGCTTGGGATATCAAGACTCTCAACACTCCCCCTCAAGCTCATCCCATGTACTCCCAACATAGTCCGGAAGTACTCAAACTTCTCCCTGCTAAGTGGCTTCGTGAAGATATCAGCCACCTGCTCATCAGTCTTCACATAGTGAAGATCAACTGTACCATCCAACACCTTTTCTCTGACAAAGTGATAATGGACCTCTATGTGTTTGGTCCTCGCATGAAACACTGGATTCTTTGCCAACTATATACTGCTCATGTTGTCACAATGAATGACAACTGTCCCATCAAGAGGCTCACATAAATCTGTCAAGAGACTCTTTAACCATACAGCCTCACAAGTAGCAATGGCTGCTCCTCTGTACTCAGCCTCTGTACTAGATAAAGCAACTGTAGGTTGCTTTTTGCTACTCCAACTCACCACAGCACTTCCAAGTGTAAAAGCATATCCACTAGTAGACCTCCTGTCATATGCGCTACCTACCCAATCAGCATCTGTGTACCCATGTATGTCCAAGCTTTTACCACTCTCATAAAATAAACCATAATGTGCTGTGGTTTTCACATATCTCATGATGCGTCTCACTGCATCCAAATGTGGTTTCCTGGGGCTCTGCATAAACTGACTGACTAGCCCCACCGCATAACTCAAATCCGGGCGTGTGATAGTCATGTATATGAGACTACCAACCATCTTCCTGTACATAGAAGGATCATCCAATTCCTCGCCATAATCAGCCCGCAACTTCACATTTTGCTCCAATGGTGTACTCATAGGCTTACACCCTGTCATGCCATACTTTGCCAACATATCCAATGCATATTGGCGCTGTACTAACCAAGTACCTGCATGATCTTTCACCACTTCAATTCCAAGGAAGTATCTCAACTCACCAAGATCTTTCATGTCAAATTGCCCACTCAAAGCTTTCTTGACATGCATCACATCTGCACCATGATCACCTGTGATAATCAAGTCATCCACATATATGACTAGTAAAACAATCCCATGCTGTGTCTTCTTCACATAGAGTGAAGAATCTGCTGTAGAAATCTGAAAACCAAGTGAGATAAGATATCTACTCATCTTATCACTCCAAGCACGAGGTGCTTGCTTCAGACCATACAATGCCTTTTTCAACCTGCATACGTGAGTGGGATATCTAGGGTGTACATACCCTTCTGGCTGTGCCATGTATACTTCCTCTTGTAGATCTCCATTCAGAAATGCATTCTTAACATCCATCTGATGCATTTCCCAGCCATTAGCTGCAGCCATAGCAATGACTGCTCTCACTGTGTCCATCTTAGCCACTGGACTAAACGTCTCATCATAATCCAATCCTTGGGTTTGTGCATAACCCTTTGCTACCAATCTTGCTTTGTGTCTCTCAATAGAACCATCAGATTTGCACTTCACTTTGTAAACCCATTTACATCCAATAACATTCTTGTCCTTTGGTAGTGCAACCAAATCCCATGTATCATTATGGACCAATGCGTCCATCTCCACATCCATTGCTTTTTCCCATACATGCTCTCCAATAGCCTCTGTATAGCATGTAGGTTCCACATGCTTCACCATAGATGTCATGTATGCATAGTGCATAGCAAAATCTCTATATGTCAATCTGTCAACAGGATATCTGACTCTCTGGGATCTCCGCAATGCCTGCGGGTCACTCTGTACACCTGTAACTCTAGCATGTGGTGGCACATATCTATCCTGTCTAGCACCAGGTGTGCGTAAAACAGGTATGCCAAGCTCTTCATCCAAACTCTCAGAACTAGATGACTCATATCCTGTGATTCCAATTCCTTCGACTTTCTTCTTGCCTTTATCCATAGCACTACTCCCAGTGCTTACACTCTCATGCCTCAAACGTCCTGACAATGGATGTACACTGCTACTCTCAGCTTCTGCTGCTGGCCCAGACATAGTAGTAGAACTAGAACTTGCTTGTGATGGCAAGTTCACATGTACATCAGCCTCAAGTGACTCAATAACACCCTCATCTTTTGCTTTGTACCAACTAGCAAGCTCATCAAACACCACATCTCGTGAGATGACCACTTGTCTAGTTTGTGGATTATAACACTTGTAGGCCTTTCGATCCTGTGCATATCCAACAAATATACATTTCTCTGCCTTAGGATCCAACTTCCTTCTTCTTTCATCAGGCACATGCACATAAGCTATGCATCCAAAAACTTTAAGATGTCCAATGTCTGGCCTGTAACCTGTGAGCCGCATCTCTGGCGTGCTTCCATGAATGGCTGTTGTAGGTGTTTTGTTCAATATATATACTGTAGTAGCACATGCTTCTGCCCAATAGTAATCTGGCATGCTCTTTTCATTGAGCATCGCCCTAGCCACTTCACATATGACTCTATTCTTTCTCTCAGCCACACCATTCTGCTGAGGTGTATACCTGCAAGTCAATTGTCTTCTTATTCCATGCTTCCTCAAGAAATGCTCAAAAGCTTTTGAGGTGTATTCACCACCTCCATCTGTCCTCAGACATTTAATCCAACAGCCATACTGCTTTTCTGCAAAAGCTTTGAAATCCATGAATTTTTCCAACACTTCACTCTTTTCTTTCAGAAAGTATATCCATGTCATCCTGCTAAAGTCATCTATGAATGTAACATAGTATAAACTGCCTTTGATAGATGGGTTTTGTGCAGGACCCCATACATCACTGTGTACTATCTCAAGTGGCCTGTTACTCATATTTCCTTCTCTAGGAAACCTCAACCTTGCCTGCTTCCCAAACTGACAGGCTTCACAAACATGCATATGTCCATCATATTTGAACCTAGGCAATCCATTGACAATGCCTCTTGTTTGCATGTTCTTTAATCTCTGTATATTTACATGGCCAATCCTCTTGTGCCACATATCAATGTCCTGTACCACATTCCTGCTCTTTGAGAACATGGCTGATTTTAGCTCTGGAATTCCAGCATCCAGCTTAAACAGTCTTCCTTCTTTCTTGCCTTTAGCAATCACTCTACATCCATGTTTGAAATCTTCAACGAAGCATCCATGCTCATTGAATCTAACCTGTAATCCCTGTTCTACCATTTGACCAACTGAGGCCAAGCTTTTAGTGATCGAAGGCACATACAGCACATGATTTGTAGTTCCATCATTGCTACTTGATGCATAGTTGCCACCATGTTGTGCATAGTTTCCACCATAATGACCACCACGTTGTGCTCTTCCCCCTCTCAAATCATTCTGTTTGCGAAAACAATCTCTCGCCATATGACCATATTTGCCACAATAATGGCATTCCACATCTTGCATAGAATTTTGTTGGCCTTGCCAACGTCCTCTACCACGGGGGTTACCACGACCTCTTTGAGGTGCATATCCACGACCACCTCGAGCACCATATGAAGGCTGAAAATTCTGTTGTGGAGGCCTATCCTGCCATCCACGACCATTACCACCACGTCCACGTGATGCAAATCTCCCCCTGCCTCTAAAGCCCCTCTGCGAGTAGAAAGCCTGATTTCTGCCATCATCATGGCTAGTAGATGCATCCAGAAATGAATCATTGAGCTTGATTTCCTCAACCAACAAGAGTGAAACCAACTCATCGAAGTCGGGTAGACCTGTACTCCTCACTGAGATAGATGTATCAAAAGATTTGTATTCCTTGCCAAGACCACGCAAGGTAATATCCACCAAATCATCATCAAGCATGGGGGCATTTATTGTGGCCAATGCATCTGCAAACTTCTTGATTTCTTGCACATAATCATGTATGCTCCTTTTATTCCTTTTCACATTGTGTATCTGCTGTCGCAATTGAGACTTACGAGCACTCGTATCTGTATCAAACATCTTGACCAAAGTATCCCATGCATCTTTGGGATTCTCAGCATCCTGAATGTGTATGAGCATAGCATCAGAAATGCATATAGACAAATAATGCAGCACTTTGAATGCTCTCTCTGACCATTGCTTATGAGCAATAAGCTGCTGCTGTGTAGGTTGCCGAGGTAGCTCAGGCTCAGGCTCAGCACCTGTAATGAGATTCCAAAATCCTTTCCCTTTCAAGAAACTCTTTATCCTGTACTTCCATGCCTGGAAGTTCTTCCTATCCAGCTTTTCACCAACAATCTGAACTGGATTGTCCGACATGTTGCTCAATGCGTACACCTTCCGCACACTTCAAATCTGTAATGAGCCTTCCTCAGCTCAACCACACTCCTATGAATGTTCCAGATACTCCAAGATAGCCAACAAACTCCAAATTTGATGTAGGAAATCAACCTGTAATCATCCGAGATGAACTGACTCACGTAGTGCGGGATACCCTGAGTTGACACGCCTTCCAAGGCTCCAAATCGCAATGTAATGGTGCAATCAAGTCTAGGCAACTTGCATTGACACCTAATGAACCTCAATGTTGAGTATCAACTCCATCTGACATGTATAATTATCAATTTTTGAAAACCCCTTTTTCTGTTTTTGGAAAAACCAGAAAAACCAGAAAAACCAGTAATGATTTGGCTCTAATTTCTTCAATATTTCACCAAATTGAGCAACCAGGCATTCATTGGCTTAGCAATAGTGTCCATCAACTCCATGTAAGAGGAATTTGTCCAATTGTAAAACACCAAGGATTAATTGCTCAATTAAAAATGCTCTGTTTCTCTGCAACCAGTGGACAGCCTGTTTTAATCAGCTCATTCCCAGCTCAATTAAGCATCATTGACCAAACAAATCACATAGCCCTCTTCTCCAAAGTGTAAAGCATCCAATTGCTAAAGAAATTTTGGAAGATATCAAGCACCAAGTGAGAAATCAATCTCCTCGTAGTCAAAAACCAGAAAACTGCCCTGTTTTCTCTGTATGGGCTGCACCGCCTGCAAATCAGGGGTTTGGGAGTGGTTGTAAGGTTAATTGATGATGGATAATAGTCCCCAAGACACCTAGGCATATGTGTGACCCATCAATGCTTGGATGTTTGCAAAAAACTCACTCCAAATGCTTCAAATTTGGGCTTCTTTTTCACTGTTTTGTGAGAGCTCAAAAAACAGAGATTTCCATACATTTAAATGCTTCCAAAAATGCTCCAAAATTTGTTCAAGGCTTGCACATGGGTTTCCAATACATCCCTCTTTGTCAAATACATATGTCTTTTGCCAGAATCACGCGTATTTCCACCATACATCAATGTTCCCAAGCTTTAATGGAAAGCTTCAAAAACCAGAATTTTGCTTTGCTTTGATTTGCTCTATTTTGCTTTGCTTTTGCCTGTTTCACCTGCAATCCGCTCAAGGATGTTGAGAAGACCTTACCCGGTAGGCCAAGCTTTCAGATCTGATAGTATTTGGTGTGCTCCAAGCTTCACAGCTCCAATGGACAGCTTCAGAGCTTCTTTTCACAGCTTCTTCTTCTCCCTCTTCACTCACTCACTCATAAACCCTAATAAACAGCACAAGGCTCTGATACCATGTTGAAAGAACGGTAGAGGAGGAGGAGACACACACACAGGAGCAAACCCTAATGTATATTGCAAACCCTAACCATAGAGGGAAGCCATGTCCACTCTCACACAAAGCATAATGCACTAATCCATAATCCACACAACACACAATGAGTTGTGTCCACACTCAACTAACCCTAGCTAATGTCCACACACTATGACCAGCTGGACACGCGGTCATTTATGTCTCACACTATGACCAGCTGGACACGCGGTCATTTATGTCTCACACATGTTCCTACCTAATCTGCCAGCACATAGCATAGCTGGCTCACACTGACATCGAGCTTGAATCTCAACAGCCCCTCTCAAGCTCATGATGTACTGCCGATGAAGATGTAGATGAGCTTGGGATATCAAGACTCTCAACATTAGATACCCGTAATGCCGCTATACGGGCGTTACCACAGGAGGGGACGGCCTCTGGCTCACCACCCAGCCATAGAGGAAGAATGAGGATTGCTCCTCATCCCCCAGGCTATATAGTATGTGGCCTGCCGTCCACACTAGCCTGGCCGCCCATGACTCCGCATGGGCGTCCTCTCCCACTGAACCCCGGACATGGCCATCCGGTCTGCCGTTGGTCACAGGCGTTATAGCCTACGTGACAGCTTGCTTCAGAGACAATCATAAGCCACTTGACACTCCTTGGTCCACTCAAAGATAATGAGAAGTTTATACAAGGGTCTGGCTATCTCAGCATCAAATATGATGAAGCGTCGGTAGTAATAACCCACATGATCCATAAACCTTTGCACTCCTTTGTAGTTGATAGGCACGTGGTAGCTCCAAGATCAGTTTGACCTTGCTATCATCTTTGGATATACCATTTTTTGAGACTATATGCCATATGCCCTAGTATCACACCATGCTTGACCCAGAATTAGCACTTCAAGGGGTTTAATGATATTCGATATAATCGACAGCGTTCAAACACTTTCCTCAAGCAGGTCAAATGATCTTATGTGCACATAGATCATCAATAAACACTTCCAACCACTTTTGCAAGTATTCTTTAAAAGCTATGCGCACATCAATCGTTGAAAGGTCGTCGGGGCATTTGTGAGACCGAACGGCATGACCTTGTAAGCACACATTGTGTTGAAGGCTATCTTGTGTTGGTCTTCTGATGCTATGGACACCTGATTGTACCCGAAAAACCCATCTAAGAAGCTGTACACTTCTCTCCCGCCACTCTTTCCAAGACATGTTTGGTATACAGTAATGGGTAATGGTCCTTCCGAGTGGCCGCATTTACTTTTTTAAGATCTACACATACTCTCAGTTTTCCATTCTTTTTAGGTACTCTCACAATAGGTGACAATCAATCCGTATGTTCGATCTCATAATTAAAGTTAGTAGCAATGAGCTTATCAATTTCCTCCTTTATAATTGCTACATACTTTGGATTCATCTGGTATGGTTTCTGCTTGTTGTTGGCAGGCCATGAGCCTTCCATAATTGGAATCATATGTTGTACCACCTCTGGCGGTACCCCCTTCATTTCCTTGTAATTCCAAGAAAAATAATCCTTGTATTCCTTGACGAGAGCAATGAGCTCTTCTTCCTTTGCAGCAGTCAAATCTTTAGCAATGTATACGGGCCTTGCTTCTTCCCCTAGTCCTGCAATATTGACCTCCTTGACTTCTGTCGACGGGCCATCGTATGATGTCGACAACCCTTCCTCTTTTACCCTAGTGGCTGTTAGCCAGGCCACTCTCCAATAATCTATTGTATAGTTCTTGAAGTGGTCAGGCACTGAAAGCCCCTCTGTTTTGTCCTCATTGTCCTTTTTGGCTTTAGCCATGATTTTCTTGGCCTCACACTCTGCCTCTGCCAAGGCTTTGTTGCATTTTTGGCATCCTACTTTTGTAAGTTTGGGTGTATCAGTTTCTTGAAGGGTGATTTTCTCTTGGTGCCTCCCTTCCAATGATATTTTACTCAACTCTTTGCCCCAATCCTTTGAGAATTCATCATGTACCTTTGTAACCTCAAGGTATCTCAACCATTGGGCATCCGTAGGTCTGCTTTGCAAACAACAGGGTGTTTCATTGAGCTAGGTACCATTTCTGTCTCTGCCATCATCTGAGGCATTGAGCATTGGTATGGCTTCATGCCATAGTATCTTCTGTACTTGATGTCTCTCCTCCTGATTCCTCATCCATGGTTTGCCAATTAACCATGCAGATAGAAGTCATGGTGGGGACGATTCCAGATTCCAAATAGTGGGCTCCCTTGGGTTGCATCACATCAATGGTAGCCAACACATGCATCCAATTTTCACTGAAATTAGGGGGAGGTAATGATGCATACATTCTTGTTTCCTTCCTTGGGTTGCATCATATCAATGGTAGCCAACACATGCATCCAATTTTCACTGAAATCAGGGGGAGGTAAGTGTAAGATTCCTCCCCAGCCTCTCAAAATGTCCAACATATTCCCCTGTAATCAATCCCTCTTCAGAAATATAAAGACCTTGTTTCTAACTGTTTTAACCTAGAGAGAGACAATATTCTAGAGAGAGAATATTCAGATTTTGAATATTTTTAGATAGAAAAATATCTCATATAATTAAGATGAATTCCCCTGAAACAGAAATTCAAAAAGAATTTTCCAATGTGCAATTGGAATTAATTGGAAATAGGTATAAAGAACCTTAGTCTAAGGGTCTAGATTTTCAGAAATCTTTGGACTATGGTCCAATTAAGGTTCCTAGGGGCCAATAGGATCAATCCATGTGTAGGGAGGAGATAAATCCAATTTTGTAAAAGACGATACCCAAAAATGAGTAAATGCTCACATAAGATGAAGAGTTGACTATGTACAAGGTTTATTAGTAAGAAACTATGAGTAATATAAAAAATATGAGATATTTTGGGTATCCAAAAATGAGTAAATGCTCACATAAGATGAAGAGTTGAAAATGTACAAGGTTTATTAGTAAAAAACTATGAGCAATATTAAAAATATGAGATATTTTGGGTATCCAAAAATGAGTAAATGCTCACATAAGATGAAGAGTTGAAAATGTAAAAGGTTTATTAGTAAAAAACTATGAGCAATATTAAAAATATGAGATATTTTGGGTATAATGATTTCATTTTGACACATATGTAAGGAAGGGGAGTCCATTAAAGGAGGTG
Source organism: Cibotium barometz (assembly GCF_041138505.1). Taxonomy (NCBI): domain Eukaryota; kingdom Viridiplantae; phylum Streptophyta; class Polypodiopsida; order Cyatheales; family Cibotiaceae; genus Cibotium; species Cibotium barometz. The sequence continues at coordinate 50,956,134 of NC_141049.1, read as the reverse complement.
CATATTTCACATGCTTGAATGAGTTTTAAACTAAAAAATAATGTGATATTTTTATCTCTCCTGTCTCTTGAACCAAACCAAATAAAAAAGGAACCAAACCGAATCCAAAAGAAACCAAACTAGGTCCAAATCTAGTCCAAATTCAACCAAACTAAAATTAGAAAATTCTAGAAATCAGTTAGCTTTGGTTAGAGCCTCCCTCTCCTATAAATAGAACATGAATCCTTTGGAAAAAAGGAGGAGAATTTTACTATTCTAGAACTATACTGAAATAATGCTAATATTTACTATTCTCTAAAATTCTCTCCAATTTGTAAGAAATTGGAGCTTCCCTCTTTCTTCAATCTCCATTGGTGGCTCCATCAACATACTAAACCAATTGATTGGTTGGGGGCCTCTACCGTGAACAAAGAATCAAGCAATTTGTAAGGTAAGTGTGGTGAATTTTGATCTTTTCTATATTTTCTCAATGTTTCTCTCTTCTCAACCCCTCTCAAGCTTGAGAAGCTTAATTGAAATGGTTTTTTTTGAATGCTATTGAAGTAATTAATGAATGATAGTAAAGAATTACATAAATTTCCATTTATGCTTAATTCTAATGGTTTTTATGTAATATCTCTCTCACACTCAAGAAATGGTCATACTCATGACCTATTCTCAATCCAAATGAAGCTTTTCATAAAGTTTTTTCTTAATCCAAGATTAATCTATGCTTAAGACCAAATTAATGGCTTTCCCTATGCTTTTAGTTTATGTATTTCATGAATATTGATGATTCAATCCATTATGGATTAATGATCCAATTGGGGATCATTCTAATTATTTCCTTAATGATAAGCTTTATCCCTTAGAAAAATTGAGATTTATCAGTCATAGCAGCAGAGCTATGGCAAAAATTTTATAAAAATTACGCATAAAATAATTTCATTCAAAGCATGAAAAGAGGATTTCCTACCATATTCTAGGAATTATCATCCTAGATTAATTGAAAGATATTCATTGTAATCCTAGAGAAATTGATTTTTATATTATGCATAATTGATTTTCATGCATAGAGGTATGCATAGAAGATGATTATTTTATTATAAAAGAGTTACTTTTAGCATAATTTAATTTCATGCATAGAGGTATGCATAAGAGATGAATATTTTATTATAAAAGAGTTACTTTTAGCATAATTGAAATTCATGCATAGAGGTATGCATAAGAGATGAATATTTTATTATAAAAGAGTTACTTTTAGCATAATTGAATTTCATGCATAGAGGTATGCATAAGAGATGAATATTTTATTATAAAAGTGTTACTTTTAGCATAATTGAATTTCATGCATAGAGGTATGCATAAGAGATGAATATTTTATTATAAAAGAGCTACTTTTGGCATAATTGAAATTCATGCATAGAGGTATGCATAAGAGATGAATATTTTATTATAAAAGAGTTACTTTTAGCATAATTAAATTTCATGCATAGAGGTATGCATAAGAGATGAATATTTTATTATAAAAGTGTTACTTTTAGCATAATTGAATTTCATGCATAGAGGTATGCATAAGAGATGAATATTTTATTATAAAAGAGTTACTTTTAGCATAATTGAATTTCATGCATAGAGGTATGCATAAGAGATGAATATTTTATTATAAAAGTGTTACTTTTAGCATAATTGAATTTCATGCATAGAGGTATGCATAAAAGATAATTATTTTATTATAAAAGTGTTACTTTTAGCATAATTAAATTTCATGCATAGAGGTATGCATAAAAGATATGGGAAGTGATAAGATGTGATAAGATGCATATGAGATGAGTTAGGATGTGATAAGATGAGTTAAGAAGTGATAGGATGTGTATGGGATGAGGTAAGAAGTGTATGTGATGGGATAAGATGTATATGGGTTGTGATAGGGTGAGAATATGGATGTGAATGTGGATGGGTATGTATGGATGTATGCATGTAGATGTGGATGCATGAATGTGGATGTATGGATGTGAATGAGGATGTGGATGTGGATGTGGATGCATGGATGTAAATGTGGATGTGTATGTATGGATGTATGCATGTAGATGTGAGTGTGAATGTGGATGTATGGATGTAAATGAGGATGTGGATGTAGATGCATGGATGGGATGTGGATGTATGCATGTAGATGTGAATGTACGCATATAGATGTGGATGTATGGATGTGAATGTGCATGTAGATGTGGATGTATGGATGAGGATGCATGAATGTGCATGTAGATGTGGATGTGAAAATAGATGCATGTATGTAGATGTGGATGTATGGATGTGAATGTGGATGTGGATGTGGATATATGTATGGATGTGAATATATGATATGTGATGTGAAGGAATCTGAAGTGATGAGATGGAAAATGATGTGATGAGTACAGATATAAATGGAATGTGGAATAAGTAATGTGGATTGATGAGGGATAATGTGGAAAAATGAGAGTTAATATAGAAACTGTATTTGTAAACTGTTTGTAAATGCTGTTTGTAAATGGCTGTTTTATGTCAAGAATGCTGGGGAAGCATTTTGATCGTCTTGCGATTAAGGTCGTGGAGACCTAACTGATAAAGTTGCAACTGCTGATGGAGAGTCAATGGAGGACGTCTCGCGTAGCAAAGTCGGCCGAGGTCTTGACCAGCCTCGGTTCGATTAAAATGGTGAGCTTCCGGTACGGTGGATGAGGGACCAAGGAAGCGGCCTATGAGTGAAGCGCTAGGTCACCTGCGAAGGATCCTAGAGGGTGCTGACCATACGGTGCTCGGGCTCTAGGTCACCTAGGATACCCACGCGTGCATCGAGGAAGATATTGGAACAAGGAGTAAGAGTTGTTTTATGAAACCGGGCATGGATCTGGTTGATTGACCTTGCTGGTCTTCAATGGATGAGTCCATGGCTCTTTATATGGATCTGTTGGTTGATCTTGCTGATCTTCAATGAGAGTCCATCTTGATAAGTGATTATATTGCCGAGTATTATGGGCTAGGAACTATTGAAACGGCCCCTGAGTGGACAGGTGAGCGTTCTAGTTGCCAATGATGCCATAGATACTCTGATGAAGGAATGATGGGAAATTATGAATCAACCGGATAAATTGGAAGATTGTGATCAGTGATACTATGGTTTCATTAAAGGATTGTTTTAAAGTTAGCTGATGCTAAGAAAAAGGCAATTTCATATTGGGTGTGCAAGTGGTGTGGCTAGTTTTATATTTGCATGAACTTCCGGCTAGGGGGCCTTGGAACTCTTTTCCTTGGTACCCGGGACAAAACCTAACCAAATTCCAAATTGGATCCCATCACTACAGTGGTTGGTTTGTTGGCTAACCCATGGGATCGGATGGGGTTAGGCTAGACTGATGGATCTGTAAATCGAGACTCAATTTTTGTTATTACGATAGATGAAGTAAATCCCGAACAGTAATTGTTCTATGGATACGAATCAATGGCTGTGCCTCTTGAATGGGAAAAAAAGCGTTGATCCAAATGATCCAAGTGCAAGTTTCTTCCTTGATCTGATCAAGTATCTTGAAGATGCAATTGGATCAGCTTGATCAGAAATGATCTTGACTACGTTAGAGTAAAAAGTTTTCCTAGTGGAATCACCCGTGCTTTACGGTAAAGGAAGTTTTTTCGGGTTCGGTTTTGGAACAACCGACGGATTAGTCTCTTATCCGGATATCAACCTTGTCCTCAGCCTTAAGGGTTCTGAACCACTGATGAGCTTTTCCCTCTAAGGTCAGCGAGAAAGCATGTATCATGGTCACATCACTGACCGATCTGCAGGTTTCACATATAGATTCAAAAATCTCTACATATGCTAGATAGGATCCCCATCCCCGGAGAACTTTTGGACAAGTTTTGAGATGATATGGGGTCTCATCTGGTAAGGTCGGGGTTCTAGAGTAGAACCTAACTCCCTGACCATCCCCCTACCCATCTCTACTACCATATTTAACAAGTCTACCCTTGTGGCTACATTGAGGTCCATGGCTGGATCGTTTCTAGGTCTCTGGGGAATTGCTCTCCCCCCCTTCCTAGACCTCGTCCCCTACCTGTATTGGCTCTTCTAAGTATCTTTGGTTCATGGACGAGTCTAGTTATGGTACCCTAGTGGGATTCCCCAATAGTAGCCTCTATGTGTCTTTGTGTAATTAAAAACTCCATGTCTTGTAAGAATGTAGGGTGATTGATCATTAACTCAATATCCTTCTTGGTATATAGAGTCGGTCCTCTACTTCTACAGCCGAGTTAGCTTCTCTAGTTGTAAACCCTTCCTCCATTCTAGATTCCTCGTTGATGGGTTCCAAGTTTGGAATTTCTCCATCGCTTCTTCCAGTAGCAATTTCAGGTTCTTTTCCTCATGATTGGAGAGAGGGTTAACACTTCCTGTCTCCTTTCTTAGCTCTTGCCCTACGAGTATCAAGCTCAATTCTCGGAGTTGTCGTTCTACCTCACTTTGTTTGGAGGTCCAATTCCATTTCCTCAGTGGTGGGAAAGAATATTTGACCCATCCTAACTGCACTTTCCATGTCTCGTCTAATTCAAGGGGTACCAGTATTTGACAGCCTATAATTTAACACTTGGAATGGCACTTCTTGTCTTGGACTGAGTCCAGCGCTAGTTGACGGACCCATGCCCGTAGATTGTGCTTCTTCATCATCATGACTAGTTTGGAGACCAAAAAATATCGAGGTAATATCAATGATCCACTTGACTTGGTTGGGGAGTGTGGTTTATCGCCTTCCCCAAACCCAGCGTATCTCAGCCTTTCTTCCATGGATTCTTCACTACTGGTTTATGCGGTGGTCAGGTTTCTCAAAACACTCAAGTGTGTGTTGCGGAATGTCCTGATCCCACACTTCTTTGGTCGGAAGTTCCTAGATGATTTGATGCACTATCGTCAGGCGTAAGATCGTCTTCGATGAGTTTTCCAGATCTTAAGTGCATGTATGTATGATTTGATAAGCTATTAATTAACCTAATTTGATTCAATTTTTTATTCTATCTCTCTGTTTAGGAGGCGTGAATTAGCAGAGAATGTTTCATGCCATGAAATAGTAGGACTCAGTTCACGTCGTGAAACTGTAGGAAAATGGTTCACGTCATGAATTGTTTTCCTGCACTTTCAGGTGCTCAACAATTTCCTCCTTAAGATTAAATTCCTTCTTTTCAGTCAAATTCCCTTCTTTAGCCATCCCTCACAGCCTTAGTTTTGTCAATCCGTCAGTTTTGGTCTTCATGTGAAACAGCAGGATTTCTTTCATGTTGTGAAACAAAAAGTGTTTCACGTCGTGAACTGCTTTGGAAATGGCTCGCACTATGGAAGTCTACTACACCTTCACGTGCTCCAATTTCTGGCAGGTTGTACTGTATGTCAGAGGTGTCAGGATAAGGGTTTATATTTTTGGAATGTAATCCCATGATTTTTGGTGAAAATCTTGGCACTGATTTTGTGAGCGACTCGCGGCGTGAAATTGCAGGAAAATGGTTCACGTCATGAATTGTTTTCTTGCACTTTCACATGGAGTTTTCCATGTCGGTAATTTGTAGTCTTGGGTGCATATAATACTTATCCAAATGATGAAAATTAGATTATGCCAATGCTAAGGAATGAAATGCAAGTTCCTAGCTCAATCAATGGTCCCTGTTTTTGATTTTTTTTTATTTTTTTGAAAAAAGAAGAAAACAACACCCAACCTGCTTCTTCACGCTGGTGTTTTTTGTGATGCTAACATCAAGCTTATCAAGAGTAACCAATGAATCCTACTTTCCACAACATTCACAACATCAAAACTATAACTTTTTTCTCAACCACACACACCTTATCCTTTCATTTCCACACAATGCACTACCGGAATGCAAAGGCAACAATGAATTCTATGCAATGGGAGCTGAAACTCAAAGAGTATGGAAGAAACAAAGGTGTTTTCCCGACAGCAACGCCAAAAATGTTATGATTTGCCTCACCTCCAAGAGAGGACTCTACACATCCATTTAATGGATAAGCAATAGAACACAACCGTCATGGGGTACTTACCAATGCTTTGATCTCTCGCTTTTGTAAACCTCCACTCTGTCACCGTGGAGTCGCTCACACCATCACATACACCAATCACACTCTCTCTTAGTCTCTCATACAAGCATAAACACACAAGCATGAAATAGGCACAATGCTAGAATGCTCTCACTCCTCCCTCTCTCACAAGCACAAGGGGAGAGCTCTCAATAGCACAAAGGGGATTGCGTCCTTTTCATTATGAGAAAATGCCTTATATACAATTGGCCCTTATTCACACTGGGGCACCCAAAACTTACTAACTAGGCCTTGGGTGGCCAATATCTCATAATGTACAACCTTTATAGTGCCTTTACATGACACTTATTAATGTCCTCAATTGAGGATCATGTTGTTAATCCAAATGGGATTAACATGAATCTATCAAGATGAATGAGTTCTTTAGCCTCAAGCAGCTCAATTAAGCCCTGGAAGAATACTAGTCTAAGTTCATCACTCTTTAGAAGTATGCCCAAGCCACGACTACCTCCAACAAGTATCCTGTTTCTACCAAGGTCTACATGAATCTTTGGACCCCCACCTTGAAGCAATGAGGTTGAGCACATTGCAAGATGCTCTCATACGAGAAAAACCTCTTGTGATGAAAGAGCTGAAGTCTGGTAAAACGAAGCCTCAGAAGAGATCTTACCATAAAGCAAACTCTAAAGATCACTCTTACAAGAAGTCCCAGCAAAATGCTCCCTGATACAACCGAGGGTGACAAACCACCCACTCGTATGATGCTTCTTCTAGAGAAGCCCTTCTGTGTTTTGAATGCAATGAGTCGGGACACTTTAAGGCCAACTACCCCAAGATAGCATCATATTTTCCTCAAGGTAGTCAAGCGAATTAGGGTTGTGGAGCCCCCATCCACCAAGGTGCAAGAGGTGGTGGACGTGGCAGAAGTCGTGGAGCAAGGAAGAATAAAAGTACTCCATAATGTCGTCCACAAAAGCCTATGCAAGTTCCTGAAAGAATTCCAACAATGTCATCTGCCGCAAAAGCCTATGCGAGTTCCTCAAAGAACTCCAACAACTCAACAAGTGTGGGTACTAAAAGAATTACTACAAGCTCAAGGGTACTACCAAGGTAATACCAAAGCTTGGATTCCTAGGCGCATTCAAGAAGTGCCCCAAGCCTACTCAAAGAAAGAAGCCTTAAAGGCATCAACCATTAACTCCTAATGTTCATCGAAGATGGGTGCCTATGAACGTGCTTCAATAACAAGGGTATTATGATGGAAAATCCATCATATGGTTGCCAACGTCAAACAATGTAAAGAAACCTTCACCACCAACTCTAGCTCCGAAAGCTTCAACTGACATCAAGGTCCAAATCAACAATTTGGTGTTATTCAAACCCCATCCACTCATCATGGTAAGCCATTCCAGCTTTTGATGGATTGTGGTAGTACCCATTCATTTCTTTCTCCTAGGTGCTTACAAAAATTAAACTTGGGTCAAAAACCAGCTAGGAGAATGGTTTTAGAACTAGGTAGTGGGAAAGAAGTAGAATCTCACCATTATGTAGGAAACTTTGACTTTGAATTAGGTAGTCAAAAAACTCATGGCCATTTTAGAATATTACCATTAGGTATTTATGATGGGATCCTTGGGATGGATTGGTTAATTGCAAAAAATGCTAGTATTCTCACTGTAACCAGGGGAGTATCACTTTAAAAATGAGCATGGCCAAGTAGTATCAGTATAGGGGAAGTCACGTAAAACCAAGTCTAGTGTAGTCAAAGAAAAACATCTTCTCAAGGGAGCACGTAAGGGACAACAAGTTTTCCTAGTTAAACTCAACAAAACTACTAAACCTAGTAAGAAATATCAATTTAGGGGAAGTCAAGTAAAACCAAGTCTAGGGTAGTCAAAGTAAAACATCTTCTGAAGGGAGCACGTAAGGGACAACAAGTTTTCCTAGTTAAACTCAACAAAACTACTAAACCTAGTAAGAAATATCAGTTTAGGGGAAGTCAAGTAAAACCAAGTCTAGGGTAGTCAAAGTAAAACATCTTCTGAAGGGAGCACGTAAGGGGCAACAAGTTTTCCTAGTTAAACTTAACAAAACTGCTAAACCTAGTAAGAAATCAAAACCCTCTTGGCTTCAAGAATTCTCTGACATCTTTCTTGATGAGCTTATAGGACTACCTCCTCCTCGAGAAGTCTATCATGATATTATTGAGTGAATCCCTAGTGCTCAACCTATCTCAAAAACACCCTATAAGATGTCTCTCCTTGAAGCCATTGAACTCAAGGAGGAGCAACTTTCCCAACTTATTGAGCAAGGATTTATATGTCCCAACAACTCTCCTTAGGGAGCACCTGTTCTTTTCCAAAAGAAGAAGACATCACTCTTCGTCTTTGCATAGATTATCGAGGGCTAAATCAAGTCACTTTCAAAAACAAGTATCCTATCCCTTGCATTGACTAGCTTCTTGACAGGCTTCATGGGGCCAAGGTTTTCTCAAAGATAGACTTGAGGTCTGGCTACTATCAGATCAGAGTCAAAGAAGCAGATATACCTAAGACAACTTTCAATACCTGTTATGGCTAGTATGAGTTTACTGTAATGCAGTTCGGGTTCACTAATGCTCCTGAAAATTTCAACCGCCTAATGCAAGATATATTCCGTCCCTACTTGGATGAATTTGTGCTTGTCTTCTTTGATGACATCTTAGTCTACTCCAAGTTAGTGGAAGAGCATGAGGAGCATGTGTATAGAGTTTTACAATTGCTATGCATACATAAACTCTATGCTAAGAAGAGCAAATGTACCTTCTTTACTCATCAGATTGAGTACCTTGGATTCATTGTCTCCCAAGATGGTATCTTAGTAAATCCTGCCAAGGTCAAGGATATACTAGAATGGCCAGCCCCTAAATTAGTCCATGAAGTTTGTAGATTTTTGGAAATCACAAGACGGTATAGGATTTTCATTAAAGATTATGCCCTGGTAGTTGCATCCTTGATGGATCTTCATAGGAAGGATTCCAAAATAGTGTGGTTGCCAATCCATCAAGTCAGCTTTGATCAGCTCAAAGCCATCATGCTCGGAACTAGTCCTAAAACTTCTTGATTTCACCAAAGAATTTGAGGTGGTTAAACTGATGCTAGTAGTCTAGCACTTGGTGGTGTCTTAGGCGCCAAGAAGGAAGACCAATAGCTTATACTTCACAAGAGTTAAAGTAATATGAAGCAAATTATGCCACCCATGATTTGGAACTCTTAGCTATTGTTCATTGTCTCAAGTTATGGAGACATTATCTCTTGGGGTGCAAATTCCAGCTTGTTACTGACCACAAGAGTTTGAAGTGGATCTTCACCCAACCTAACCTCAACATGAGGCAGAGAAGGTGGATTGAGATCCTACAAGAATCTGACTTCGACATCAAATTTTACCTTGGGAAAGATAATGTGTTACTTGATGCACTAAGCTGCAAATCTTTCTTGAGTGCAATTTCGATGCCAAATGATCCCATTCTGATCAAGGTGAAAGAGGTGTCAATCCATGATCCTGATTACCAAATGATGGTGAACCTAGTCAAAGAAGGAGGAACCTCATAAAAAGAGGAAAATCTAGTCAAAGGTTAGTCCACCGATGATGGGTGCCTCTACTTTAATCACATGCTATGTATTCCTAAGGATCCTTCTCCTTAAAGAACCTAATCCTCCACGAAGCTCATGATAGCCCCGCTGCAGGGCACTCAGGCTATGCAAAAACCTTAAATGATGTAAGAAGGAGCTATCATTAGACATGCTTGAAAAATGATGTCCTTCAGTTTGTACTTGAAGCAATGTCTCTCATGTCAAAGGATTAAAGTTGAAAGAGTCAAATGCTTGGGAAGCTTCAACCCTTGGATATCCTCCAAATGAAGTGGGAATGCATTAGTATGTATTTTGTCACAAGTCTCCCCACTATACAAGGAGGATATGATTCCATTCTAGTGGTGGTGGACTTGCTTACCAAAGTAGCTGATCTTATACCAGCAAAGAAAACCTTCAAAGCTTTTGATGTTTCTCGGTTATTTATCAAGGAGATCTTTAAGCTTCATGGTCTACCGAAGAGGATAGTCAGTGATGATCGGGATTCTGACTTCACCTCAAAGTTCTGGTAGTCCTTATTTCGGGCCTTGGATACTCAACATTGTTTTAGTACTACAGCTTATCATCCAGAGACTAATGGCCAAACTGAGAGAGTTAACCAAATAATTGAAGACATTCTTAGAGCATATTGTGGACAAGAGCAAAGAAGATGGATTCAATACCTTCCTATAGTAGAATTCCCTTATAGTCATCTTATCATTAGAGCATAGGAATGTCACCATTCAAAGCACTCTATGGTGGGCAAGAATTCTTATCCCCTCTAAATTTCTATGATCCAACCTTAAGAGTTGAAGCCTCTAGAAAAATGCTTGAGGAGATGGAGGAACAAACCAAAGCTATCCAAAAAGATATTAAAGCTGCTCAAGATTGGCAAAAGCATTATGCCAACACAAGGAGGTCTGAAAAGGATCTTCAAGGAAGGAGACAAAGTTCTTTGAGTGCGACACCCAAGCATAACTCTCTGTCACTTGGGAAATATAAGAAGCTCAGCCCAAGATACTATGGACCCTATACAATCATCAAATGTGTATGGGCAGAACTGCTTATAAGCTACAGCTCCCAGCCCATATTAAGGTCCACGATGTATTTCATATAAGTTTATTAAAGCCTTATGTACCCAGTATCAATCGTATTCTTGATGATGAGCAAGTTGTAATCCCAACTCAAGGAGTCCTTGAATTGCAGCCTAGTAGGATCATAGATTCTAGAGAAAGGCAACTATGTAATAGAACAGTGGAAAGATTACCCTAAAGAGGATGCAACTTGGGAAGATGAAGCTACACTCTTAACAGCATACCCCTAATTCATGACAAGATGAGGACATCTTGATTTCTTTAAGGGGGGAAGGATATAACATGCCCATCTTCAATAATAATATGTCCATTTAATAGATGAATTTATGGTTTTTTTCCTGGTGTGTAAAAATTATCAATTTTAGTAATCGAGCTATTTCCACTTGGAATCTTAAAATTTTGAGTCCAAATTTGGAATCTGCATGTGATTTTACCCTAGTATAGGATTTTACAGCACTTAAAACGAACACTGGATTAAGCCAATACATAAATTATTAGTTATTTTCATTTAAAATACGATAAACTTTAAACCTTAATAAATGCACGTCTGAGTGTCCGATTGATGAATGGAATGCACCCCCAGGACCAAGGAAACACCCCAGACATTTTTCATCGAAAATGATTTTCGCAGCCCATCGGGTGGACCGTCATGCATAAGACCGGCTTCCCAAATCAGGGGTCCCCACCCCAAAAAGATGGCGTTCACATACCCGAGAACATGTACAACAACCGCGTAAGGACCAAAGGCCGACCGCCCCAACGTACGGTCCACATTGGTCGACACCACGTGGACACCTATGCAGCCACTGACTAGGAAGGTACATGTGTACCTCATCTTTTGCCCACATACAGGCACCATCCCTTTCCCCCCAGACTCATGCAGCCCACAGAACGGTGCACTTTCACTGTACACCATCCTTTGTACCCCACTTTGCTTTCCCTTTCCTTGCACCCGTACCCCATGTACAACAACCGCGTAAGGACCAAAGGCGGTCCGGACCACCCCAACATACGGTCCACATTGGCTAACACGTGGACACCTATGCGACCACTAACTAGGAAGGTACATGCGTACCTCATCTTTTGCCCACGTACAGGCACCATCCCTTTCCCCATACTCATGCAACCACAAAACGTTGCACTTTCACCGTACACCATCCTTTGTACCCCACTTTGCTCTCCCTTTCCTTGCACCCGTACCCCATACGAGTCCCTATATAACCCCCCCAACACCCCCATGGTCGACACTCCGACAGCCTGTGCTGCCTGCACCCCACACTCTGTGCAGAGACTGTATCCGACACTCTGTGCTGCCGGACTATATCACTAGCCCTCTACAACCCCTCTCCCAACAAGCCTTTTTAGCCCATCTCCAAGTAAGCTCTGTAGAAATTTTTTCATCATCTCACCCTTGTGTTGAGTAGAGGGTGTCCTTAGCTACTCCCCCTTGAGGTGTGAATAGACTTAAGGGAGAACTCCCCCTCTCTTCCTGTAGGTGCAACCTTTTGCCCCCCATTTGCAGTGGTGACTTTAGTAAGGGCTCTTTGGCTCTTAGAGGTGGTTCCCACACAAGAGCTTTATGCTTAAAGAGAGCAAACAAACTCTGATTTGTGATCCGATTGAAGCGTTGTGTCGCGGTGACATGGGCTACAAGAAGGTGAAGAGTGGCTCTCCATGAAGATGCCAAAGTACCACCTCGGGAAGCATGCACAGCAGGCGAACGTAGAGGGAATGCTCTGGATGCGACCCCTTTGGAGTCCCACAAGGAATTAATGGCTAGGTTAGCTTGGTCATCATTTAAAAAAGAAGTTTTTAATTGAATTTTCAATATTAGCATTAATTAATTAAGAAAGAAGATACCACTATCTTTGCTTTGAAAAATACCAAAATCCTTGTGATATTGTTGTTTTCTCGAGAAGGTGATGTTGTTTATCATATTCTATGGTTTTTAGTTTAGCAATTATTACCTTGATTAAGTTAAAAAGTACAGGTACATCTTCTCCCTGCCTTAATGTTGACCCCATTTCTGTGCTGTGTAGTCGGGCGGTGATGTTAGTGATGCCCAAAGTGGCCCAAGTTATCCCTCATACCATTGGGAAGATGAGATTCACCGGTTTAGGCGAGTATTATGATGTTTCCTAGTTCTGTGGGCCTAGGCTAGTGCGGTGAATAAGCCCGCCCTAGCGTGTAGACATCCCTCTGAGGAGCAAGAGGATCAAGCAATGGAGCTTGAGAGGGAGACATGTCGGCTTGAGTTCTCGCTAGCTGCTGTGCTGACGACGATGAGGTGTATGGTCTCGTAGGGATTGCCCAATCTATAGAGGCTGGAAGGCCAAATTCTAGATCATCGGAATAAAGTAAAGAAATAAGAGAGCTTGGATTTGGCTATGGATAATTTTGAACATTGTATCTATTTTTTTTAAATCCCTTGTTTGTTAGTGGTGTTGTATCATTGTTAAAGGCTATTTAAACAAATAATGTGTAAGTTTACTAATTAAGAAACTTGTCTATATATGTCTCACAGCATGGTAGGACTAATTAGAAAACAAAATTGATGTGTGACTTGGGTGGAAAGTGGGAGGATGGAATGCCTAATCCCACCTTCTTAGTTGGGAAAAATGGAGTGGAACATGCGTAATCTATGTGCTCCTAGGCTTGTAAAAGAAGCACTCAAACTCTAGAATTATCAAAGGTTTTTCCTTTTTAATAGACCAATAAGCACACTTTTTTATTTCTATAGTTTTAACTAACTTATTCCTATTTCATTTCCTCCTCTATCAAAGCTTAGATAGTATAACTTATAGGTGTAGTTCTTCAATTTCAAAAAGTAGACCTTGGAAGTTAACTTTTTCTATGGTACTTTCTACAATCTTTTCAAGAAATCCCATCAATCAACTCTTAAATTGAATTCCTACCTTTTAGGATGTATGCATTCCTACCTTTAAGAAAACACGTCAAGTTTAAACATATAATCATTGCATGTGAACTAGGTTTTCTATCTCCCTTATTCACAAGCTCTAAATCTTCCATTCCTAAGGGCAACCATGAGCTGCAAAATTAGATTTTAATTCATCCCAAGTCTCCTCTTAAAAGGGCCCAAACAACCAAAAAATTGGAAGGATCGTTTAGCTAAATCTAGTTAGGAGATATAGCTCTTTTTAGATTGCTATTTTATTATATCTACTTTGCTATATTGGTATAAATTAATCCATTTTTGCCTTTCTAATTACATCAAAATTAAAGAGCATGGTTTAACTAAATTAGGGGCTTTCAACCCGCAAAAGCACATGTAAATTCAATTTCATGAATAAGATAAAGCTCCATGAAAATGGACCTTATTGGGTTTTAACACAAGATTAACATGTTTTTTTATACAAGGGGGAATGAAGAGAGGGCATGGGATCTATCCCACATAGTGTGGTGGTGCCTTCTCCTACCCACCACTAGAAAGAGTAGAAGGGGCACATATTTTACATATCTTCCATTGGTAGAAAGGGAAAGAGCTCACCTCTTTTGTCGTTGAGTGATTTTTGCAAAGTGGATTGGTGGCCTCCTCTTATGCTGGTTTGATCTTCCCCTTGGCTACAGTTTAGCTCTCCTCCCCTGTTTTGGGCTCAAAATTCACAAATAAAAGCGATGGCTACACTGGACAAGGAATTGTGCGTGTGGGGGGAGATAAAAGGGGCCTCTTTATAGGCCAAGCATATGGGTAGCTTGATCTTCCCTTGGGCCATGGTTGGGCTCTCCTCCCCAATTTTTGGGCTCAAAATTCAAAACTGAAAGCGATAGCTACAAAATGAGTTTTGCATGTGTGGGGGGGAGATAAAAGGCTTTGCCAAGGGTATGGGTTTCAAAAAATGGAAAGTAGGCCACTTGTGTTGGAGCGAAGACTAATGTAGCAACACACACACACACACACACACACACACACACACAGAGATGCAACAAGTAAGTAGAGATAGAAAGAAGCATAACACTCAAAGAAGATTGATAAGAATGAGGAAAGTACATATGAAGTAACATGATAAGTCATTGACACACTCTCATAAGAACACGTACACATGCTTGGGTAAAAACACCTTCGAAGGAGGAAAAAAAATCACGACCCATTATTAGCCTATGTCTACACATCACTACCATATGAATGGCTAAAAGTTCCCCCTATAGTGATGATGTGAACATATATATGGATCATGCGGGTAATCAATCCCCCCAAATGGTGATAAGCCCAAAGCTTTGTGACAACCTTCAAACTTCTCTCATGGGGGGCAGAGCCTTTGTGAACATATCTACCCCAGTGCCGTGTCCAGCAACAATGAACCGCTCCCTAAAATCATAATAATACACCTCAATGTGCTTTGTGTGAGCATGAAACAATGGGTTTCTCGCAATGGCCAATGCACTTTGGCTATCAGTGAAGATGAAGGTGGGAGATTGGTCCAGCACCACCAAGATATGCTGAGGCATGCACACTCTAAAAAGATGCCCTGTACTCAGCTTCACAGCTCAAAGTGGTGGCCACTGCCAAATGCATCTTATTGATCCATGATATACATGAATCACGAAGATGAACACAAAAGTCACTAATGTGGACACTCACGTGTCATAACATCCAACCCTATCAGAATCACTACCAAATGCATCTTCTTGATCCATGATATACATGAATCACATGGATGAATGCAAAAGTCACTAATGTGACACTCACATGTCATAACATCCAACCCTATCAGAATCACTGAAAGCATGTTATCACCTACCTTGGCATAAAGTAGCCCAAGGGGCTAAGTGCTCTATCAAAATAACTGAAAGCATGTAGCTAAATATCACCTATTTTAGCATAGCATAAAGTAGCCCAAGGGGCTGAGTGCCCTATAAGTATCAAAACACTCACTTGGAATTGCCAGACCCACCTTTCTGGTAGGTTGACTTTTTATTTTTTTGCTTTAAAACAAAATAAAACACATTTTGTTTATATTAATTCTACTCTCTATCCCCTCTTTTTTTCTCTCTCTTCCTTTTCCTCTCTTTTTCCCTCTTAAAAAGGGCTCATTAATTAAAAAATAAATAAAAATCTCTCTCTCTCTAACTCTCTCTTGCTCTTTCTAAAACTCTCTCACTCTCTAACTCTTTCTCTCTTGCTCTCTCTCTCTCTCTCTCTCTCTCTCTCAATTTCTCTCCAATTGACCAACTCTCTTTCTCTCTCTCTAGCCCTCTGTTTCTCTAACTCTCTCTTTCTCTTTCTAAAACTCTCTCACTCTCTCTCTATATATATGATTCTCTCTCTCTAACTCTTTAACTATCTCTCAAACTCTCTCTCTAATTCTATCTTACTTTCTCTAACTCTATTTCTCTCCAATTGAACAACTCCCTCTCTCTCTCTCTCTCTCTCTCTCTCTCTCTCTAACTATCCCTAACTCTCTCTCTACCTCAGCCACTCACTCTCTCTCTCTCTCTCTCTCTCTCTCTCTCTCTTACTACCTCATTCTCACTCACTTTCTCTCTCTAACTCTATCTATTTCCCTCCAATTATCTAACTCTCTCTCTAATACGTACACTCTCTCTCTCTCTTTCTTTCTCTTTAATAAACTCTCTCTCTAACTCACTCTCTTTGCCTTTCTCTAACTCTCTCTCTCACTTACTCTCTTTACCTTTCTCTAACTCACTCTCTAACTCTCTCTCTCTCTCTCTCTCTCTCTCTAATACTCAATCTCTCTCTAATTCTATGCTTTCTGAAGTCCAATCAAAATGTCTAGCTTTCTTAAGAAGCTCAGTCAAAGGATGTGCAATATATGCAAAATTTCTAACGAACTTCCTGTAGTAGCTACATTAAAAGATCGAAGTTCGTGAATATCACGTGGTCTAGGCCAATTAGTAATGCTTTCGATCTTTTTAGGATCTACTCTAATACCATTGCAAAGACAATGTGTCCTAGATATTCAATTTCTTCTTGGAATAATTTGGTCTTTTCAGGATTGACATAGAGTTGATTCTCTTGAAGAAGTCATAATACTTTTTCTAAATGTTGTTCATGCTCTTGACGATTCTTATTGAAAACTAAGATATCATCGAAAAACACTACAACAAAATTTTAATATTTCAAGAATATCCTATTTATCATTCTGTTAAAAGTAGCTGGAGCATTAGTTAAACCAAATGGCATAACTAAAAATTCATAATGGCCAGTTTGGGTCCTAAAGGCAGTTTTGCAGATATCTCCTTCGTCCATTCGAATCTAATGATAACCAGAATTTAGGTCGATCTTGCTAAAGGCTCGGGCTCCTTTAAGTTTATCTAGCAAGTGATCCACTCAAGGTATTGGATATCGATTCTTAACAGTAATTTTGTTTAATGCACGATAATCAATACACAATCGATATGTACCATTCTTCTTTTTAACGAGAAGAACTGGAGCACCAAATGGAGAACTACTGGGTCAAATCAATTCCTTATCTAATAGTTCTTCGACTTGCCTTTTAATCTCCTTTTACTCAAGCATGTAACTCTATAAGGAGCTTTACATGGCGGAGAGCTACGAGGAATTATTTTAATTTTATGGTCTTCTCGATGAGATCTTGGTAAGCCAGGTGGTAAATCATCTATGAAGCAATTAGAGAATTTAGAGACGAAAGGGTCATGAGACATATTTGATTTGGAGTTATCCTGGGCAGTAAGATGGTTGACAAAAATAAAAAATGTCCTCCTTTTTTCATACAGCAGCTCTTTTTGCTTGAGTATGAGTAAAAAATGGACCTAATTCACCTTTGTTTTAGCATTGAAGATAAATTTCTTGGTTATCTTTTATTAACCATATGGTATGGGTGTCATAGTCAATATGGGGGTTATGCTCATGTCTCCATGGCATACCTAAGATGACATCCACACCTTGTAAAGGTGCCACTAGGAATGTTCTCTTTTCTTTTAGTGAACCCATTTGTAATTCTAAATCTTTAACTTCCTTGGTGCAATTGTACTTAGTGTCTTGAAATGCAGCTTTGTAACTAGAGTATGACATCTACATCTAGGTTAAGTGCTTTAAATGCTTTCTCATAAAAATAAAATCTTGCGAACTACCATCATCATGCAATACAAAAATTGATTTTCCTTTTATTTTCCCTTGAATTTTCAATAAAGTATGAATTGAAAACTTACCTTGATCTCTGAATAGTCAGGATCAGAGTCACCCTCTTGCTTGAAAGAATCTTCGTCGTCTTCTTCAATAACGTTGAGTCGAGCCATCGATGTGGAATTCTTCTTTTTGTCAGGGAAATACTATGCGAGGTGTCCTTTCTTATGACAATTGTAGCATCTGAAGATTCGATTCTTTGGTTGTCCATTTGAAGGTTTGTTGTTGTTGTCCTTCCGAATACCTACTTTAGCCATATCTTTACCCTTTTGCATCCTAGATTTATCAAAAGTACTAGAAGGGAAAGAAGATTTTGTAGATTTTGTAAAATATTTATCCAGCATCTTGAAATCTCTAGATATAATTGTTTTACGTTCTAAATTTAGGGCAAGGTCCATAGAATTGCTAAGGTCATGTGGATGAAACATGTTAATGTCAGCCCTAATGGTAGACTTAAGTCCTGCAATGAATTTTCTATGTTGCTCTTTTTCCTTGACTTTTTCAATTACTTGAACTTGTAAAAGAATATCCCAAAATTTATTGATATAAGTTTGGACATTCTCTCTATCAATCTGGCGTAGAGTGTCCCATCGTTGATGTGCTTTAGCTTTATACTGTGATGGTAGAAAATGTTTCTTTAAGAGTTTCTGAAACTCTTTCCATGTTGAAGGTCGATGTTTACCTTGCTTAATCACGTTCCACCATAAAGCCGTACTTTTTATCAAATGATTACAAGCACATTTAATTTTATCTTTTTTTGAGAACTTCTCGCCACCAGAGAAATAGTCATCTAGTTGGCTAATCTAAGCAATGAGAACTCATGCATCCTTCTTGCCATCATAATTTTAGAAAGTGATTACCTTTCAACTAATTTGTGAGTCTTTCTTAGAATTTTGAGCAGGCAATGTAGCTTTAACAGTGCACCTAACATGATCACTTTCGTCCTCATTTGAGTCGGAAGAATTAGAAGCATCACGTTTGCATTTGGTACACCTCTTGACTTGACGCTCTAATTTGCGTTGGAGTTCTCATTCACTAGTAATTTGTTCTTGAAGCACTAATATTTATTCTTGTACCGTGGCCATAATGAATAAAGTAGCCATTGCAATTAAGACAGAGAGTTTAGATTATGAATCAAACACAAAATGATTGGTTCGATTTCATCCTCTAAAAGATTTGAGATTTTTGAATTTCTCTGAATCGTTGCCTTTTGTGGGAAGGGATGAGTTCTCTTGATATGTTCTCTTTTGAAGTGATGAGGATAGGCTTTATAAAATTTTAAGCCCTATTAGCAAGTTTAATTGTAAAAACTTGCTTTAAGAGAAACTAGGAAGTTTCTCTCCTAGAGGCCGCAGGGATGTGCTAAAAGAAAGAGAAGTAGATGTGGGTTATATATATATATATATATATATACACACACACACACACACACACACACACACACACACACACACACACACACAAATAAGGCTTGTTTTATTAAAGCTTTATTATTAAAAAGCTTAACAAATATTTTGATTGAATAACGGGCGCAAATCAGCTCGGCCTTATCGCTGGATTTGTGCAGCGCTGCCCGCTGAGGGGCTAATTTGAAAAAAAAATCTTGGAGGTAATAACACGTTCGGTCCCTGTGGATAGAAAAGGGAAGGAAGGAAGAAAAAAAATCTAATTAACTAAGTCCTTTTTTTTTATTTTTCTAGACTATTAATTCTCATAAACTGACTTATGGAGATACACACACCATCCATTATAGATTTCTCCCTCCAGTAGTGGTTTAGCAATCCAAAAGCTAAGCCAGATTTGCTCTCAATTATAGATTTCATCCATACAGACAGATACAGATTAGAATGAGATTAAGAATCTAGCAAAATCGCTTTTCAAATACAAAGTGGTTTCATGGTTTTCTAAAACTGGTTTACCACCCTCCTCTTAACCTTTGGTTTTTGCCCTTTGGTTAATATAAGCAATCCTTCAAAAACCTTTGAATTTAGCTTTTTACCACTCAATTCTTATCCCCTTCTTCCTAGGTCTAGCTCTAACCACTCACATGGATCTAAATTTCTAGGAGATAGAATTCAAATAATTTGTAAGAATTGATTTAAATTCAAACAATTCATCAAACATCACATGATCATAACCAAAATATTCAAAAACCAAATAAAATACTTAGAACACAAAGATTAGGCTCCAAGATTGGGTGCAATCATCTCCCCTCATGTGTGTATGGCCTATTTTCCCCCACACATGAGTATTTAGGAGATACTTTATTCCAATTTAGGCCATAGCCTACAAAAATACAAAAAGGGTGCTTTTCTTGCACGACACTCTCTTATCTTCAAAAATAAAGTGTCCTTAAATTAAGGCTTGGGTTTAAAGCATATCACGCTTTACCAAATATTAAAGATCAAGTCTATGCTTGATAAACTATGGCTTTTACAAAATAAATCAAAATGTGCACAAGCTAGCAGATGTATATACAAAGTTTGTTTACAAAAATGGTATGCCAAGTAATAAATTTGTGCGACTTCTCTTCAATCCTGGGAATCATCTTCACCTATAAAATAACCAACAATAAATTGGTGAAATAAATATTCCATAAGCATACAAACCATCATCACCACACGTGTTTGCCAAATAACCAGGGAATCACCCCTACATATGAACCAACTAAAACAAATATTGGAGACCCCAAGCATACGTCAATATTCACCAAACATATTAATATTTATAATGGTATCACCCATGATATTAACATAATTTGGCATGACGCAAAGATAATCCAAGCGTCCCCAAATTATTTAAGTGGGTAGAATAATATTTTTAAGAGGGCTTAAAATATATTCCCATAACACAAATTCTCTCTCTCTCTCTAACACTCTCTCTCTTTACCTTTCTCTAACTCTCTTTAGGTCTCTCTCTCTTACTCTCTTGAAGTGACCAATTCTCTCCATCACACACTCTCTCTCTAACTCTCTTTTTCTTTCTCTAACACTCTCTAACTATTTCTTTCTCTTTCTAACCTCTCCTCTCTCTATAACTCTCTAACCCTCTAATCTAGCTCTCTAAATCTCTCTCTCTCTCTCTCTCTCTCTCTCTCTCTCTCTCTCTCTCTCGCAAGAGAAGCAGTATAGTATCTCTGTCTCTCTCAAGAGAAGCAGTATAGTATCTCTCTCTAACTCAATATCTATAACTCTCTAACCCTCTAATCTAGCTCTCTAACTCAATATCTCTCTCAAGAGGATTAGTATTGTATTTAACTCTCTCTCTCTCTCTCTCTCTCTCTCTCTCTCTCTCTCTCTCTCTCTCTCTCTACCTCTCTCTCTCTCTCTCACTCTCACTCTCACTCTCTTTAATTCTCTCTCTGTAACTCTCTTTAACTCTCTCTCACTCTCTCTCACTCTCTAAATCTATTTCTCTATTTTTCTTTCTCATTAACTCTCTCTCTCTCTCTCTCTCTCTCTCTCTCTCTCTCTCTCTCTCTCTCTCTCTCTCTCTCTCTCTCTCTGTAACTCTCATTATCTCTACCTCACTCTTTATTTACAAATGGCCACATGGCCGCCATGTGGTGTACTAGCTTTCCCTTACTAATTTCTCCGACGAATCACAGGTGTAGCTCGGAGTACCCTCACCCAATATATAGCCATGCCATTCTCCACAAAATGAGTTGACCACAAGGAAGAGACTTGCCACAATAGTAGCCATTTTATATGACCTATGTGAGCTATAATACCAACTTTTACATCAAATATGAAGGCATTCCTAATTAACCAGATATGCCACAAGCCTGTTCACCTGAAAAAATGAAAAAAAATTGAACGTTCTGGGTTATCCGGCAAAAATCCAGTATTTAACCTTTACGGGCCTGTTTGACAAACGAAGTTGAGACGCAAGAAAGGAAATCCCACACCTTCTTTGCCGCTGGAAATGAAATGAAAATATGTGGGCATGTTTCCAAGCATGTATTACAAAACACACAATTACCAGAAGCAACATGCCGCTTTCCCAACTGGTCCCCCAATGGTAGGTCTCCAACTAGCATGCGCCATAGAAACACCTTCCCTTGATATGGAATCTTAAACCACCACTCCTGTAAGATTACTTTTTTCCACCAGGCCTTACTCTTCCTGATGTTCCATACTCTATTAGCCAAGTCGTTTATTTTCCACCATCATATGGTACGCTTGATTTGTTGTACATCGGCGGGGACAATGTCCTGAGGCTTTTTAAATGCCCAGTCTAACAAAGATTGATGATCCTCCAACTAAGGAATATCACCAAATGGTGTAAGTGTTGCCCTCACCTTCTCCCATAACTGTACATATCCACGTGGAACCCAAAAATATTGATGGATTTTTTGAAAAGTCAATAAGCGACCTCCACAGAGGGGGCAACAGAGCATCCAGAATTCTCACTAGTCCCAATTGAGCATTCTATTGAATTTTGGCCACTCAACAAGTTTGTCAGGCCACTCCAGAAGTTGAAAAGTAGCCATAAGCTTACCTGCCATAGAATTCAATTGCGACCGCTGATCTAAAGGCTTCCATTTAGTGTGTGCCAACACCTCCTTCCATGAGATCATCAAATGAAAAAGGAGAGGTGAAGCCACCACTCAGACCTATTGGGAACCATTCACTACATCCCACCATGTACCATCAATCATGGTATTACTATGCACAAGTGTGACCTCCTCAATGAGGGCCTTAGTCATTACCACCCATGGTTCTTGAGATACACACATATCTTGCAATAAAGGCCATCTCCTATAGCGACCATATGTAATTTGACATCTAATAGGGCTGCCCCTCCACTCCTCTTCGAAATAGTAACATGTTCCCAAGAAATCCACGTCTTCTCTAGCTTATTTCCTACTCTTTTCCATAGCATAAATCTAATTGGTTGTTATATTTGATGCAAAGCTTTGCCCATCCATAGTAATAATGGTAAGAATAAGGATATCATTCTAATCATAATGGATTGTGCCACTTTGAGCCAAACATACATAGACCAACCTCGAGATTTCCAATACACAAACCTATCATTTATCTGTGCAGAAATCCATGCCAACAAAGCTTGTGAAGCAACATCAATGCCAATCGGAATAACCCAAGTGGTGTGTGATGCATCCCCTTTGTATGACCTGCCTATTCCATCCCAAACCAAGCAAATCACTCTTGCTACAACTTATCAGAGCACATTTCTGCATATTAATGCATAACCCTGAAGCAAGACCAAAAGTATCCCAAATAGCCATAGCCTTTTGAACATTATCTCTTTGAGCCTTAAGGAACATGAAAGAATTATCTGCCAATGCATGGTTGACCATCTGCTCTCCGCTTGGAAGAGTAAGCCATACAACTTCACCGTCCTCCGCTAGCTCATCCAAGATTGGATGTGCAACAATTGCAAACAAGAGAGGGCTAAGTGGGCATCCTTTCTTGACCGATCTCGTCAAATGAATGGGCTCAGTCACCCCACCATTAATCATAAGCCTATAAGCCACTGCATGTCGGCTAATAATAAAAATCAAAGAAGACATGCGAGGGCCAAATCCCATCGCCTATATAAATTGTGAAAGAGAAGACCAACTAACATGATCATAAGCCTTTTCAATATCCAATTAATCATAATCACCTCTTGCCTCGAAGCCTTTGCATAATCAATTCCAATTAATACATTCAGTATATTATGTCCCCTGGTGGGGGCAATGCTCTCCTTTGTCGTCCTATTGTCGACGACCTTCTTTTTCTCCAGCCTTTGAGCCGCCCTGCCTTGTGACTCCATGATCTAGTGCTAATCTTGGTTCAGTAGAGCTGAGCACCATAGCAACCACCAACGCTCTGCCTATTTATTCTCGACAGCTCCACTTGCAGATTGCATAAAAAAACAGATTTTGGGATTTTTTGAAAAATTGGTGAATCAAAAAATTGAAGCCTCTACACTTTATATAAATTAGGGCATTTACAAAAATCAGGCAAAAATTAGCAAATTAAAGCTTCTGCAGCTAGCCAAAATTGGGGCATTTCCAATTTAGCGCAAAATCCATCAAATTGAGGCCTCTTGTAATCCCTAAAAATTGGGGCTTATTTTGTTTTGGGGCAAAATTGACTAATTAAAGCCCATACATCCATAAAATTTAGGGCTTCCACTAAAATTGTGCTCTTGCATCAACATTGAAGCGTCTACTTATTTGACTCCTAAACCCTAATTGAGCCTCTCAGACTCACCATTTTGAGAGTCATGGGCTAAATGCCATAGCAGTTGTTCCCATGAGCTACACGGATATTATTTTTTAGGGCATTCTTTCCAAGAGCTTCATTGATAACATCATTGAAGAGCAAGAATGTGAACATGTGTGTAACTGCTTTGCGGGAGGCATCTCCCAACTTGGAGGATTTATCACTTTTCCTTTATGGTTTCATGTGTGAGTGTCAAGTAAGGGTTCTTTGCCCTGGGTACTCCCCCTAAAGTTTAATTGCTTCTATGTGTGTTTGCCTTCAAGGCTTCTTTTTTTTCTCTATCCCAGGCTAGAAGCTAGGGGGGTGACTAAGTGCTAGCCTCGCTACCTCGGCCTTACCCTGACTACCATGGCACAAGCGGTGCAGATGGTGAGGTAGGGTGGATGGGGTAGGTGGTATCAACTTTATTTTCTTTTGGGTCTCATCGCCTTCACTCCGATATAACAGAGCATGTATGTGTGTGAACAACCCCTTTAATGGCTATAAGTGTGCCTTAGATTATTCGCGTGTGAATCACCTCTTATAAGTGGATCAATCAATTAATCTAATCAAGTCATTGTACGTGCAATCATCTCTCTCTAAGTTCATTGTTTATCACTCTAGTTTTTTCGCTATTCTCTCTTTACATTTATGCAATGGATATGTTTCATGCTCCTTAGGTTGCAGGCTACAAACCCTACCCCTAATCTGAAGCAACATGGAGAGAGAGAAGGGCGGGTTAGAGAAAGGTAAAGAGAGTAAGTAGACAGAGAATGTGAGTGTTAGCGAGAGCGAGAGGGAGATAGTGGGTTAGAGAGTGAGAATGTTAAAGAGCTAGACAAAGGTAAAGAGAGTGAGTTAGAGAAAAACAATGTGTTAGAGAGAGAGAGAGAGAGAGAGAGAGAGAGAGAGAGAGAGAGAGAGAGTTAGAGAGAGTTAGAGGTTAGAGAGTTAGAGAGAGAGAAGGGGTTAGAAAGAGAGAGAAAGAGAGTTAGAGAGAGATAAAGAGAGAGAGAGGGAGTGAGTGTAAGAGAGAATGAGAGTTAGAGGATTAGAAAGAGAGAGAGGGTTGCAAAGAGAAAGAAAGAGAGTTGAAGAGAGAGTGTTTGAGAGAGCGAGTTAGAGAGAGAGAGTGTGTGTGTTAAGAGAGAAAGAGAGAGGGGGTTAGAGATAGTGAGAGAGAGAGAGAGAGAGAGAGAGAGAGAGACAGAGAGAGAAGGGGGGGGGAAGGTTAAAAAGAGAATTAAAGAGAGAGGGTTAGAGGGTTTGAGAGGGAGGGGGTTAGAAAGAGAGAGAGAGAGAGAGAGAGAGAGAGAGAGAGGGGGGGGGAGGGTTAAAAAGAGAATTAAAGAGAGAGGGTTAGAGGGTTTGAGAGGGAGGGGGTTAGAGAGAGAGTGATAGGGTGAGTTAGAGAGAGAGGTTGGTAAAGAGAGTGTCAAAGAGAGAGGGGGGGATTAGAAAGAGTGTTAGAGAGAGAGAGAGAGAGAGAGAGAGAGAGAGAGAGGGTTAGAGAGTGAGAAGGTTAGAGAGTTAGAGAGAAAGATAGCTAGAGGGTTAGAGAGAGAGTGTTATAGCTAGAGGATTAGAGAGAGAGTACCAGAAAGGTAAAAAGAGTGAGTTAGAGAGAAAGATAAGATAGCAGTACGTACCGAGAGCGATCTGCTTGGTTTGGGATGGAATGGACATGCCATACAAAGGGGATGATACATCACACGCCACTTGGGTTATCCGATTGGAGTATGTTGATTCACATGCTTTGTTGTGGCATGAATTTCTACAAGGATAAATGATAAGTTTATGTATTGGAAATCGTAAGGTTGGCCTATGCATGTTCGGCTCAAAGTGGCACAATTAGCATGATATCTTTTTCTTGCCTTTATTGCCATGGATGGGCAAAGCTTTGCATTAGATACAACAGCCAATTAGATTTACGCTATGGAAAAGAGCAAGAAATATGTGAGGGCAGACGTGGATGGGAAGCCCTATTAGATGTCAGATCACATATGATCACTAGGGTGGTTGCAAGATGAGGGTACTCACTTTCGTTCACTCTCTCTAAAATTGGGACATCCATGCATCTCGAGCGGAGTACCTCGATCGTGATAGTGCCGTGAATTAAAACACGACACGTGCCTCCCAAGCCTAAATCGACATATCTCAATCGAGATGCAAACTAATGCCACGCTAGCAGGTCCGGGTTTCCATGCGTCATCCATGTCACCAATACATGTCACCGCCACCACATTATCTCGATCGAGATATCTATGCCACTCGGATCCACATCAGGGCCACGCTGTACCCCCCTAGACATATTTGACTAGCACATCTCCATCGTCCACGTATCTCGAACGAGAAATTAACATCAAATCGCGACCATTCATTGTTCGAGGTAATGGGATACAATCTCCACCGTCCCCGTATCTCGATCGAGATACTGAGATCAAATCTCCACCGTCCAAATAGCTCGTTCGAGATACAGAGATACAATCTCTACCGTCCAAATATCTCGATCGAGATACGTAGATGCAATATCCACCGTCCAAATATCTCGATCGAGATACGTAAACGCAATCTCTACCGTCCATTCACGTACGTTGGAAGATGCAATCTCAGCCGTTTAAATATCTCGATCGAGGTATATAATGAATCTTGACCGTCGACATACCTTGTCGTGGTAATGACTTTAAATCGTGGCCGTCCATGTACCTCGAACGAGATAGTAATATCAAATCTCAGCTGTCGATCCTTCACCAACCCTAAAATTAAGTGTGTATCTTGGCCGTATGTTGCACTAACCCTAATATCCAAAGCGTTAATCTTGCAAACCCTAAATTGCATGATGCTACCGAACCTTGATCGAGGTTATAAAACCGGAAAACTTTTTTGTTTGCCTCATTGTCACAAGTCGTTTTCACTCTCCTTGCTCTCTTGATTTGGATTAGCATTAGTGAGCCCATTAGCATTGTTTTATAGCTTCATTAGTGCTACTTAGCACTAAGCATTAGACCCTTCACATTGGACCTTTGTGTTTGGCTTAGGTTTTAGCATGGAGTCACATGAGGAGGGCCACGAGGAGGGCCGCTCATCTATTGCGGACCTCATCGCGGAGATAGACCGCGAGTTAGCGGCTATCCGTAGGAGTGCTAGAGACACACCGTCTACATTACATATCGTGGTAGACTTGGAGGCGATGCTTTCATCCCTTCGTAGCCTTCACGATATTGTTTATGTAGATGAGTGGATAGCCCACCATAGCACTGCTCCTGTGTCACATGGCCTGACATATCGTCAGGTCTGTGATCTTGCTCCTATTAGGGATGGAGCCTACCTAGATCTTTTCCTCGATAGTCGTGGGATGAGGCCTGGGGCGGGCAAGCCCCTTACTATTTCGCGGTGTTCGCATCCTCGTATGGCGGCACATATCTATAGTCGATATGTTGCCACATATGGGAGGATGCCGAACAACCGCCAGATTCCCATATACTTCGCAAAGCAGTTATATGCGGAGTTTGTCTTAGGGGAGGAGGTGGATTACACCAGCCATCGGCCGGGTGGTGGTGCTGGCCGAGGTCGTCTCCAGGACCAGGGTAGGCGGCCTCCACCAGCCCTTCGTGTAGCACCTACCACAGATCCTTCAATTGTGCCATTGTCGACAGTAGAGGCTCTTGGCACCCAGGTCGGCATTGACGTACGGAGTACCACGGAGAGCATCCAGCATGTGGTGCGCCTATTCTCACGATCTATACCGACGACAAATGTCGAGGTATTTACATATATATTACTTCTTAAGTTTTTTTAGTCATTTATTTACATGTTTATATGTACTTTTCTATATTTTTACATGAGCAGCATGGTTGATTGTGTCACGTAGGGTCCCACACCTACCACTAAGAGACTCACTCAGGAGTTGGTAGAGGCGAGAGCGGAGATTGACCGCCTCAGAGTTGCATTACAGACGGCAGAGGCAGCTACTGCAAAGGCACAACATCTGAGAGAGTCCGACATCCAGCAGGTAGGTTTCTCTTGCACGTAAAAGAGTTATAATTAAGGTCCTAAGTTATAAATTTCTTTAAGTAATACCTAATGAGAGACTAATCAATTATTTTAATGCTTTACTTTTTTGCGTAGGCTCGGACCGAGGTAGAGAGCTCTAGAGCTGAGGCACAACATCATCAGATTATGGAGCAGATTGCCCAGCATAGGGCAGAGCAGTTGATGCTGCATGTTTGAGAGTTTCGCAGATCCTCGGACGTGACAGTGCCTTACCTACCTTTATATCCACGGCCTGTCACACAGAGGTTTTTCAACGACCTCTCTCGCAGGATGCACCACCCTTCCTACGTGATGCGTGCTGCGCTTTATGTATCGAGGACATTGATAGTACTAGTGGATATGCCCTGGGATGTGGACATTTTTTCCACTTTTGTTTTGCATCACCCAGGAGCTAGTACGGTTCTCAGCATGCCCCTCTTGCCGTGCATGCGTCGACCTAGCGACATACAGAGTTTTGGGCATCGATGATCTTCACCCAGGCCTCGTTCGAGTAGATGCTAGGACTGGCAGGCCACCGGCACTAGCTCACGATCCTGCCTTTGAGGCAGACCTCCCCGCAGACATTCGACGACCCCCGCAGCCGGCACAGTCTCCTCGATGTGCACAGCAGCCTCAACGCGCACGTCGACCGGCAGTTAGAGATGATGATTTTGATTGGGTTGCCGTTGATAGTGACTAAACTCAGACTAGCTAGGTTAGCTCACTTACATTGTACTTAGATTTTTGGGCAGTGACCAACCTCAGATTAGCTAGGGTAGCTCATTTTCATTCTGATGTACTTATTTGATGTTTATATCATTATGAGTTTTTTCATTATTGAGTATCATGACATTTTAGTTGATGTTCTTGATTTTATTATATTTTTTAACACTTTGGCTATCATATTGTTTGTTGAAAATCTCCATGCCATCGTACCCAAACATGCTCTGATGGGGACCAAACTTTGCAAGCATG
The DNA here is from genome assembly GCF_041138505.1 of Cibotium barometz. Classification (NCBI taxonomy): domain Eukaryota; kingdom Viridiplantae; phylum Streptophyta; class Polypodiopsida; order Cyatheales; family Cibotiaceae; genus Cibotium; species Cibotium barometz. The sequence continues at coordinate 50,927,035 of NC_141049.1, read as the reverse complement.
TGGGGGGGGACCCACCCCCACATGCTTGTAAAATTTGGTCACAATCAGAGCATGTTTGGATTGGTAATTAGCGCCCAGTGCGGGTTTTTGAAGTCTCTTGGTGCTTAAGAGGCCATGGAAAATCCGGGCCTTCCCCATACCATCGTACCCAAACATGCTCCGATGGGGACCAAACTTTGCAAGCATGGGGGGGGGACCCACCCCCACATGCTTGCAAAGTTTGATCACAATCAGAGCATGTTTGGATTGGTAATTAGCGCCCAGTCCGGATTTTTCAAGTCTCTTGGTGCTTAAGAGGCCATGGAAAATCCGGGCCTTCCCCATACCATCGTACCCAAACATGCTCCGATGGGGACCAAACTTTGCAAGCATGGGGGGGGACCCACCCCCACATGCTTGCAAAGTTTGGTCACAATCAGAGCATGTTTGGATTGGTAATTAGCACCCAGTGCGGGTTTTTGAAGTCTCTTGGTGCTTAAGAGGCCATGGAAAATCCGGGCCTTCCCCATACCATCGTACCCAAACATGCTCCGATGGGGACCAAACTTTGCAAGCATGGGGGAGGAGCCACCCCCACATGCTTGCAAAGTTTGGTCACAATCAGAGCATGTTTGGATTGGTAATTAGCAGCCAATGCGGGTTTTTGAAGTCTCTTGGTGCTTAAGAGGCCATGGAAAATCCGGGCCTTCCCCATACCATCGTACCCAAACATGCTCCGATGGGGACCAAACTTTGCAAGCATGTGGGGGTGGGTCCCCCCCACATGCTTGCAAAGTTTAGTCACAATGAGAGCATGTTTGGATTGGTAATTAGTGCCTAGTGCGGGTTTTTGAAGTCTCTTGGTGCTTAAGAGGCCATGGAAAATCCGGGCCTTCCCCATACCATCGTACCCAAACATGCTCCGATGGGGACCAAACATTGCCACCCCCACATGCTTGCAAAGTTTGGTCACAATTAGAGCATGTTTGGATTGGTAATTAGTGCCCAGTGCGGGTTTTTGAAGTCTCTTGGTGCTTAAGAGGCCATGGAAAATCCGGGCCTTCCCCATACCATCGTACCCAAACATGCTCCGATGGGGACCAAACTTTGCAAGCATGGGGGGGGGACCCACCCCCACATGCTTGCAAAGTTTGGTCACAATCAGAGCATGTTTGGATTGGTAATTAGCGCCCAGTCCGGATTTTTCAAGTCTCTTGGTGCTTAAGATGCCATGGAAAATCCGGGCCTTCCTAATACCATCGTACCGAAACATGCTCCAATGGGGACCAAACTTTGCAAGCATGGGGGGGACCCACCCCCACATGCTTGCAAAGTTTGGTCACAATCAAAGCATGTTTGGATTGGTAATTAGCAGCCAATGCTGGTTTTTGAAGTCTCTTGGTGCTTAAGAGGCCATGGAAAATCCGGGCCTTCCCCATACCATCGTACCCAAACATGCTCCGATGGGGACCAAACTTTGCAATCATGTGGGGGTGAGTCCCCCCCACATGCTTGCAAAGTTTAGTCACAATCAGAGCATGTTTGGATTGGTAATTAGTGCCCAGTGCGGGTTTTTGAAGTCTCTTGGTGCTTAAGAGGCCATGGAAAATCCGGGCCTTCCCCATACCATCGTACCCAAACATGCTCCGATGGGGACCAAACATTGCAAGCATGGGGGGGGGACCCACCCCCACATGCTTGCAAAGTTTGGTCACAATCAGAGCATGTTTGGATTGGTAATTAGCGCCCAGTGCGGGTTTTTGAAGTCTCTTGGTACTTAAGAGGCCATGGAAAATCCGGGCCTTCCCCATACCATCGTACCCAAACATGCTCCAATGGGGACCAAACTTTGCAAGCATGGGGGGGGACCCACCCCCACATGCTTGCAAAGTTTGGTCACAATCAGAGCATGTTTGGATTGGTAATTAGCACCCAGTCCGAATTTTTCAAGTCTCTTGGTGCTTAAGAGGCCATGGAAAATCCGGGCCTTCCCCATACCATCATACCCAAACATGCTCCGATGGGGACCAAACTTTGCAAGCATGGGGGGGGTAAAGTTTGGTCACAATCAGAGCATGTTTGGATTGGTAATTAGCGCCCAGTCCGGATTTTTCAAGTCTCTTGGTGCTTAAGAGGCCATGGAAAATCTAGGCCTTCCCCATACCATCGTACCCAAACATGCTCCGATGGGGACCACACTTTGCAAGCATGGGGGGGACCCACCCCCACATGCTTGCAAAGGTTGGTCACAATCAGAGCATGTTTGGATTGGTAATTAGCGCCCAGTGCAGGTTTTTGAAGTCTCTTGGTGCTTAAGAGGCCTTGGAAAATCCGGGCCTTCCCCACACCATCGTACCCAAACATGCTTCGATGGTGGGGACCAAACTTTGCAAGCATGGGGGGGGACCCACCCCCACATGCTTGCAAAGTTTGGTCACAATTAGAGCATATTTGGATTGGTAATTAGCGCCCAGTCCGGATTTTTAAAGTCTCTTGGTGCTTAAGAGGCCATGGAAAATCCGAGCCTTCCCCATACCATCGTACCCAAACATGCTCCGATGGGGACCAAACTTTGCAAGCATGGGGGGGGGACCCACCCCCACACGCTTGCAAAGTTTGGTCACAATCAGAGCATGTTTAGATTGGTAATTAGCGCCCAGTCCGGATTTTTCAAGTCTCTTGGTGCTTAAGAGGCCATGGAAAATCCGGGCCTTCCCCATACCATCATACCCAAACATGCTCCGATGGGGACCAAACTTTGCAAGCAACGGTGGGGGTGGGTCCGATGGGCGCTAATTACCAATCCAAACATGCTCTGATGGGGACCCACCCCCACATGCTTGCAAAGTTCGGTCCCCATCGGAGCATGGAGATTTTCAACAAACAATATGATAGCCAAAGTGTTAAAAAATATAATAAAATCAAGAACATCAACTAAAATGTAATGATACTTAATAATGAGAAACTCATAATGATATAAACATCAAATAAGTACATCAGAATGAAAATGAGCTACCCCAGCTAGTCTGAGGTTAGTCACTGCCCAAAAATCTAAGTACAATGTAAGTGAGCTAACCCAGCTAGTCTGAGTTTAGTCACTATCAAGATAGAGATCTAGTCAGTAGCACCATCTCTAGCTCTCAACTGCTCTAGAATGCTCTCATGGTCATCCACTCGAAGCCGAAAACGAGGGTGAGAACTGTGTTTTTGGCTCTGTACTCGAACAAGAGTGAGCCTGGTAGCAACCACTAGATGAGAGAACTGAAATGCCTCTAACTCCCACTTCCACTGCTGGAACTCAAGACTCCCCCGATGAAGTCGAATCTGCTGGTAGAACCGGCCTGCCACAATCATGCTATGGGCGTCATAAGAAAACCCATGATCATCCACTGTATCCTAGTCAAGGATGCACTTTGGCCTAGTGCAACTCATCAGATAGTAGTCTACTCCCTCGCTATTTCCCTCACTGGCAATAACAGCAAATACATCACCCTCCTGTAGCAAATCTGTCAGGTCATCATAACTGACCATGAACGCAGGACCTGTGTGCTCATCAGACAGCACTGGTGGATGTGAAGGATGCTCGGGGGAGAGGAATGTCTGTATCCATGCATCTGCCCATCCTCTCGAGGCACAATGTGACCAATCGCCATCCATACATGCTCCACAGAAGCATGCAAACTGTCGTGTGTAAATCGTGGAGGCCGCCATGCACGTGCTCCTGATGGAATGTAAGCCCAAGGTGCCAGGTACTATGTCACAATCATGGGAGGCTCTACGGTCAATCATGCCACCATCCACATGCCAAAAAAATCTCCTAACAATCCGAGCATCACGTTTGGGGTACGATGATGCTGCACTCCCACACAAATGTTGGGAGCACCACTCGACTACGTGGCCCGCATCTCTGAACCGCTGAGCATCCTGTCGCAGCTGATGACGCCTCAAGGCACGTTTCACACACGCGCCCGCACCATCATGCTCTCCCTTCCCGTGACCAGTCTCAAAGAATGACCAAATCACTGGGATACGAGACTGCACATGCCACCTATAAATCCATAAAAGATAGTCTTAGTTATTGTTTTCTTTAAGATGTTCTAGTGAATTTAGTTTAATTGTAAATGTAAGAAAGCCATAAGTACTACCTGTAGAGCTAATAGAATTGTCATGATGACTTGAACTGTGCGCCACAACCATCCGACCAAACCCATCGCTGGACATGTCTGATCCCACAATCTCCTAAAAAATCGTCATGGAGACGAAAACAGTGTTGCACAAAATGTGCATCATGTGAACGATCATCACTGATATAGAAATGATACTCTCGAATAATGACACGGGTCTCAGGGGTACTCGCTATCCCATCTACATGAGCCTCTGCATGTCGATAGCTAATGTGGACCATAATAGCAACCTGGTGAGGTAAGCAATACATACGTTTAGGACACAAAAAATCAAATAAGTAATGTAGCTCAAACATAAAACAAATATTACAAAATATAACCATTACCTGCTCTGAGAAGTAATACTCAGATTGTATCTCCTGAAAAGGTGAGTGTAGTTCTCTGCAAAATCAATCACAGAGACGACCACACCAATAGGAAACTCTGCTAGGCATGCTCGGAACTGACGATCCTGCCACTTGGCACAATGACTGTGCCGTATGTAGGGGTAGATCTGCTCCCTAAATGTGGCTGTGAAGTGACAACATGGTGTATGTTTGTCCACAAGCTGCAACTTCCTGGACTGTCCACCACTCTGGAGCTGGTGTGTCACATACTCATAACGTTGCCATGCCACTATCTCTTGGTCACTTGCATCAAGATCTACCATCTGTAGATGTGCAAGTGAACCACATGATGTGCAATTTCTCTCCACACAAGGCATCCTATGGAACTGGGCATCCTCCGTGCGTGCACACAAAAGAGAGTGGATGAAATCATGTGGACTACGAGGCAACTCTCTATGCCCACTAAGAGAACGGAACACATCATAAAAAAGTTTGAACTCAACATGGTAGCGGCAACAACATGTGTCACGCTGACGTGAGTACCTCACAAACCAAGGCTTACACCCCTCAAATGACCTTTGCCCAATTTTAAGCTCTGGATACGAAGCCACAAACTAAGAATACAACTCAGTTTGGGTCATTTCAAGAAAGCAAGCACCGTGCTCAATGAACAGTCCTCTTGTCACTCTCTTACGCAAAGCTTTCTTGAAAACTGGCGATGCACGACAATTCTCCTCCCAAAAACTTTCTATCAAGGTTCTAGTGGTTTCATCTAGTAGGCGATCATGCCTAGCTACACGACCACTACTTGCCCACAAAGCACCAACCTCATTGGCATCTAAACTTTGTCGCCTAATAGACCCAACTCTAAGTGCGTGTGGTGCTATGGAAAGGATGCGAGATGTGGCACTAACCTTACCCTTCATTTGGGAGCTACTTATGGCTGCCACAATAGCCCGTGGAGCAGCCAAAGCGTCCGCAGAGTTCCTCTTCTTGTTAACTATATAGGAATGACGAACACTTTGTAGCACCACCATGCCAGCTCTCCTCTCTCTTCGACCTCCAATGTTGGAAAGCGCCCTGCAGTTGGCCATGTTGGGCAGATCAATCAAAGCATCAAGCACACATGCCTGTGATGAAGGCGTGAGGTCTTTGAAATAGGAATGGAAGATTGCATGGGCACGACGATGTGCCCCTGACTTTGATAGTTCTTTCCTATCCACACGAAGGGCGCCCAAAGGAGGGGGGGTGGGTTCTTGTAGAAGAGAGGACTCAAGAAGGGCGGGTTCATGTGGATTATCTAAACTAAGGGGTAGTGGGGGGGAAGAGGGTGAAGGGAGAGGAAGTGGAAGAGGAGGAGCAAGGCTTGGATCATCGCCAACGGAAGGCGTTGCTCGTTGACGTGCTCTCCACTCTCTCTTTCTCTCACGAGCTACCCTTCTCCTCTCCTCCTCTTGAACTTGGTGGATGGCGGGGAGTCTAGTCCTATCACGTTTCCGACTCCTACGACTTTGAGAACCCATTCTCAAGGAAGCTAAGAGAGAAAATATTATAAAGGCTCAATGATGGGATAGTACTAGAGATAAGTGTGGGATAGTACTAGAGATGTGTGATTATATAGGAAAAATAGGTTATCCACTTCAAATCTCATTGGATTTCCTATCTAAGATTGATTGGATAACTAAGATAAACATAAAGATAATTAAAGATAAACTATTATCCACTTAAAAATCAATATTATTTATAATATTTATTAACAAGTCTAAATATTTATCATTACTAGATATATAAATATATCTTTAAAGATATCTTTTATTTTATAATTATATAACTGCTTTTTTTTAATAAAGTATTTTTTTTAAATTTTATTCAAAGGTTTATTCTACATAAAAAAATTTTCAGAAATATTAAATTAAAAAATTTATTTTTTTAAAATTAATAATATGATCTTTAATAATATTTTTATTGATCTAATCCCAAAATATAATCCTTTAAAATTAGTGATTTTAAATTCTTTTATTTAATAAGTTACATATATTTTATTATTTAAATTTCTATTTTTTATTTCTCTAAAATACTAAATTAACTTTTCCAAAAATATGTTTTTGAAAAAAGAGGGGAGGTGGGAAGGAGATGCCACGTGTCACAAGCGTGCATGACACGTGGCATTCTCTTGACATGTGGCACTATTATGGTTGATGCGGCAATTCCATGATGTGGCATGCCATGTCACCATGTGCGAGGTGGCATGCAAAGGTGGCAAGATGATGTGGCATTAATGATGACTAGGATGATGAGGTGGGGAGTCAACTAGGTTGACCATGTTGACATGGAGGGTGGAGGTGGCAAGCTGAGGTGGCAAGCTGCTTATGTGGATCCTCTCGATGCTCATGTGGACATAAAGTGGCATGCATATATAAGATTTGTGCCTACCCAAGCCTCACACATGCTAAGCTGTGAAGTTTACCAAGCCTAGATTTCCAAACCTAACTAGGATTGGTTTTAGACTTGAAAAGGGGAGAGTGGACACAATATGGGAATTTTCACTTGGGAGGATTGAAAATGGACCTTCCCATACTCAAATCAAGCCAAATTTTTTCTAATAAATTCATGGCAACAAGAGTATTGATCCCTTGAGTTTTTAGATTGAAAGATTCAATATTTAATTTTCTAGAATTAAATTACTATTGATTTAATGGGCCTCTAACAGTCATAATAAATTTTTCAAAGTAAATCTACAAAAATCCAACCGTTAGATTTGTAATTTTACCTTATACCCACATTATACTAATCTTTTCCAATCTAATCATCACTAGATCCATACAATTTGAGCATTTTAAATGGTAGATGTGGTGGGAGGATAAAATAGTATGTTTTTTAACAATTCTAATACCTTTTAAATAATATAGAAAATAGTTGAACACATCAAAAATTACTCGATAAATCAAGTTAAGCTCTATGTTATTTGTATTTGTGATATGCAAAGTGGGAACATCATATGAGTAATAATGTAAAAGTTATAGGGAATTTACTCACATTCACTGTACCTGTCTAAACCTAGGACAGGGCCTGTATACAAACTTGGTTCCCAAAGAAAAGGGGATTTGCAATTATTGGATATTCGATCAGATTATAGTTTTAGGTGCCCAACTTTGCATATGATGTTTCATTAGAAGACCTTGAAGTGAAACTCCTTGGCTAACTATGAGAGATTGGCTATTCTTCTTGAAAAAATGCCTGTTTTCCAGCTAAAGCCAAGGGTGCCCACTACATGAAACTAGATAACCTCATCTTGCAACCATCCACTACTAGGAGATGGCCTTTATTGCAAGATATGTGTGCATCTCAAGAGCCATGGGTGGTAATGGCTAAGGCCCTCATAGAGGAGATCGGACTTGTGCATGGTAATACCAAGATTGATGGTACATGGTGGGATGTAGTGAATGATTCCCAAAAGGTTTGAGTGGTGGCTTCATCTCTCCTTTCTCAGTTGATGATCTCATGGAAGGAGGTGCTAACACACACTAAATGGAAGCCTTCAGATCAGTGGTTGCAGTTGAATTCTATGGCAGGTGAGGTGTTGGCTACTTCATAATTTCTGGAGTGGCCTGACAAACTTGTTAAGCAACCAAAATTCAATAGAATGACTCGATTGGACTAGTGAGAATTATGGATGCTTTGTTGCCAAGTATAGGCTACTTATTGTCTTTTCAGAAAATCCGTTAATATTTTCAAGTTCCACATGGATATGTACAGTTATGGGAGAAGGTGAGAGCATGACTAATACCGTTTGGTCATATTCCTCAAATGGAGGATTAGCAACCTTGGTTAGATTGGGCATTTTGAAAGCCTCAGGACATTGTCCAATATACAATAAATCAAGTGTACCATATGATGGTGGAAGATAAGCGTTGGATCAGAGAAGGCTAATAGAGTATGGAACATCAAGAAAAGTAAAGCCTGGTGGAAGGAAGTAATCTTACAAGGCTGGTGGTCTAAGATTCCATATTAAGAGAAGGTGTTCCTATGGCACATGCTAGTTAGAGGCCTACCGTTGCGAAAGTGGTGGATTGCTTCTGGTAATTGTGTGTGTTGTACTACATGCTTGGAAACATGCCCGAATCTTTTCATTTCATGTCCGGTGGCAAAGAAGGTGTGGGATTCTCTTTCTCATGTATGAATTCCGTTGATAGACAGGCTCGTAAAGGTTGAAGACTAGATTTTTGGCAAGATTCCGAATGGGCCGGATATCCCAGAACATTTAGTTTTCTTTCATTTTTTCAGGTGGACAAGTTTGTGGCATATCTGGTTAACTAGGAATGCTTTCATATTTGATGCAAAAGTTGGTATTATAGCTTGCATAGGTTATATAAAAGTCTCTTCCTTGTTGCAGTCAACTCATTTGGTGGAGAATGACATGGCTATATATTGGATGAGGGTACTCTGAGCTACACCTGTGGTTCATAGTAATTAGTGAGGGAAAGCTAGTATATCATCTAGCAGCCATGTGACCGTTTGTAAACTAATTTTTTGTAATATATCTTCTATTACGAAAAAAAGGAGAGAAACAACGAGTGTTAGAGAGAGAGACTAAGATAGAGAGACTAAGATAGAGAGAGAGAGAGAGAGAGAGAGAGACTGAGACTGAGAGAGAAAGCTAGAGAAAGGTAAAGAGAGTAAGAGAGTCAGAGAGAGGGAGGGGGTTAGAAAGAAAAAGAAAGAGAGAGAGACAGAAATTGTTAGGGAGAGAGTTAGAGAAAGGTAAAGAGAGTTAGAGAGAGAGTGAGTGTTAGATGGAAAGACAGAGAGAGTTTTAGAGGGTTAGAGACAAAGAGACAAAGAGAGAGAGAACGTTAGAGAGAGGTTATAACGATTTCTTCCTACTTTGATTCATCCAAGGTAATATGGATTTATTAAAGGTCGGAATGTTTTACTAATTATTGCTTCAGATTAGGGTTAGGGTTAAGAGGCTGCAACCTAAGAAGAATGAAAGAAGGAAGCAGTCATGAGAGACACCGAGCTCTGATACTAATTATTGCTTCAGATTAAGGTTAGGATTGGTAGCCTTTGCATATATAGCACTCTCTTTCTTTCTCTTTTTAATCCTCTCTCTCTCTCTCTCTCTCTCTCTCTCTCTCTCTCTCTTTACCTTTCTTAACTCTTTATTCCTCTCTCTCTCTCTCTGTCTCTCTCTCTCTCTAGCTCTCTAACCTTCTCACTTTCTAACCCTCTCTCTCTCTCTCTCTCTCTCTAACCCTCTAATAAGATTTATACTTCTATGTGTGTGTGTGTGTGTGTGTGTGTGTGTGTGTGTGATATAATAAAAGAGTATCAAAAGAGTAGTAGTATAGTGTAGAAGAAGAGAAGACAGGAGAAGTTGCCACGTGAGGAGCTGCCACATGGCATCTCCTAAATAAGATATAGAAGAAACACTCACTATTTCTCTCTAACTTACTCTCTTTACCTTTCTGTAACTCTCTCTCTAAGTCTCCAATCCTCTGATTAGCTCTCTCTCTCTCTAACTCTCTAACCTTCTCACTTTCTAACCCTCTAATAAGATACACACACACACACACACACATATATAGTAGTAGTAATAGTACTATGTGTGTGTGTGTGTGTGTTTGTGTGTGTATAGTAGTATATGGTATAATAAAGAGTATTAAAAGAGTAGTAATATAGTATATAAGAAGAGAAGAAAGGAGAAGCTACCACTTGGGGTAGTTAAGAGCCACAATGTGGCATCTCCTAAATAAGATATAGAAAAAGAAAAAGATATAGAAGAATATATATATTGCCAAGCTAGGGAGGGTCCGTAGTCTACATATCAAAACTTCTCTCTCTCTCTCTCTCTCTCTCTCTCTCTCTCTCTCTCTCTCTAGAGACCGTTTACTATTTACAGTTGGATTCTCAACAAGTACAATCTGGAAGTACTTTGCTTATCAAGACTTGATGCACTCGACCGAATTCGAATGTTATAATATTGTAAACACTAGTGGGCAACCTGTGCTATCTTTTGAGATTCCAAATTTAAATTCTACCTAAACCTCTTCAAACCTCCTCGTCCCAAGTTTCCGAACCTCAAAATTCTTAACACGTGGTAGTTTTATGAAACTCTTCCTTAAGATAATATAGAGAAAACCTGTTCCTCTCTTTCCCGAACCACATGACAGCTTTGTGAAACTCTTTCTTAAAATAATATAAAGAAGAGAAGGTTAGAGAAAATATAGAGATATAGAGATGTCAGCATCACATTGATAGGAGGGAAAACACAAATTACAATATGGCTAGAATCGTTGCTAACATTAAGATGTACGTCTAGGGTGAAGACTCTCCATAAGAAGCGCATCCAAACCAGGGCTAACTGCAACGGAAATATCAAGCGAAAACCATAGGTCACGTAGCGACAGAGGAATGTGCTGGGAGTCCGGGGCCAGATCATGCAGAGGCTCGTTAATAGTTTCGTGCTCATTGAATGGAATGGGCGTTCGATCGTGTTGGTGTAGGCTATGATGAGGAGGAGGAGCCGGGTCGGGAAGTGGATCGCTGCAAGTGAAGTTATCTTCATTAGGCGGAGGTATCTCATCATGGAGGTTACTCGCAGAGGGTGGCGCCGCGGGAATCGACCGGTCGTTGCCGATCCGAGATGAAGGGAAACCAGCAGAGTTGGATTCGGGAGGCGCCGTGGCCACCTCGAATACGTTGAAGCAGGCGGCCTCGTGGGCCGCCAGCTTTTGTATGGACGTCGGGGAAAGGCACGGGTCGGAGGAGGGCGGGGGTGCGGACGGGAAATTGAGTGAGGCTGAGGGGCCGCGAAGGCAGGCGGCAGCCACGTCGTAGGCGCGGGCGGCCTGATGCGGGCATTGGAAGGAGCCCAGCCAGATGCGGGTGTGGCTCCTGGGCACACGGATCTCCGACACCCACCGCCCCCAGCTACGCCGCCTGACGCCCTTGTATCTCAGCGAGCGGTGGTGGAGTTCGTGCTTGCGTGGGCGCGTCGGGTAAACGGTGGCAGGCGCCATGTGCCTTTGAAATTAGCGAAATGGTCGCGGCGCTGATTGGCGATGTTTACGATTTATATTTCCGCCCATTACGTGAGATTACGGACGCGCTCCCCAACCTGCTGCCACGTCCAGCCTCACTGCTGCCGTCAGCATACTGCTTGATGACTCATTGCTGAGCTGCTCACGAGTCACCCTCACTGGCATGTTACTGTCGCCCGAAAGGAGGGGTATCTTACAGAGCTACGAGCTGTCAAAGCATTAGATAATAGAAAGCTACATCCCAAACAAGCGCCAACCCTTCACCTTTTCATCATTCTACCTCGGGATGTGGTATGGAGTTTGAACTCTTTACCTTGTCATCATTGAAAGAAAAATTATGACAAAATTTAATTGCTCGTCCTCTTTTTTCTTTTTCCCCCTTTTCTTGCCATAACACACGCCTCTTCCTTTGAGCAATGAGGAGGAGTTCTTTTATTTTTTTATTTTGGGGGGAGAGGGTGTCACAAGCATGGCTGGAGCGGGACTTGGACATCTAGCCGCGGGGCGGCCTTCCACAAACCACGCTTCATGACATGGCTCCATCGGCCCGTCGAGCGTGTCTCGTGCGTTTTTCTTGCGGGTCTCACCGATCACTTGCCTTTATGCCCGGCCCGGCTCCCACGGCCTAGGCTCGAGACTTGCCTTCCATCCATGATCCATTGGCCCGCGACCCGTCTCAGCACGGGATGGCTGGCCGGTCCGCTGTTTTCATTCGTTTTCGGTCTCGTTTCCACGTTTTCGACACATCATCGTGTCAAGGCGGAGAGGGCATCCCCCGAAGGCACTTGGCACCACGAAACCTCACTTGCAACGCGAGAGGGCTAATGTGCTTACACGGTGCATGAGTGTGTTCTACGTGTGCCTAACATGGGTCCGTGCTACGTCGCTTCCTTGTCCCTTGTACCTCATCCCCATAAAGATGCAATTTCCTCAACACGGGCTAGCATATCCCCAAGGCACTAAGGGCCTTGGATAGGATTTCCACCTCACATACACCTCCCCTTTATGGAGTTGACGCCCTTGTCAATTGCCTTTAAAACCAAAGGTTGAGTGTATTCACCTTGGAGAATGATCTTTGTGCATAGTGATAAGTAGTAAATAGACGCGGGAGGTCTTAACCCTTCTTTATAGCCATCAGCAAGGTCAATGTCTAACCCGTTTACAAAGAAAAAATGGTGTATGTTTTTGTATTTTTGAATTTTTCTTCTAAAGGCCCGGACTTCAAGCCCCCGCTTGAGAGTCCCCCAATCCCCTAAAATTTGGTGAGGTGACTCCGTGGTCTCGTCGAAGCTCCTGTCTGAGCTGAGTAAGAGTGATTACTTGAGGCAGTGCAGTTTTGCCCGAAATGCATAAGCCTTCAAGGAAGTCGAGATTTGTCCGATCGTGAAGTTGACACCAACTTGGTTGCAACATCTTTTCTTCAAATCTGACTTCACATTCCTTTCCTTTGGAATGTTGTCTTGAGCCTTGTTGCTCGCCGATGCCCCTTGAGCTCTTTGTACAGACATCTTTATGGACAAGAGTTGACCACCTCACTGACTCTAGCTTGGTTTGCCCCTTCTTGTGCCACTTCTAACTCTGCACTTGGTTGCCATGGACCTTCTTACCCTGAATCAACCTACTTTGGTACATAGGTGCATTGATCCTCTGTGACAAAGTGCCTTTGGCCCCACCTAACACCAAGTGAAACCACCGCGATCCTTTGGCATTCGAACCTTTGCACCTCTTTGGCCTTGGTTCACTTGACTGAGTGCTCTAGCTTGCCTTGACACCAAGACTTGCTTTGCCATGCTCTAGCCAAACTGCCTCGAAACCTGATCAGATGGTTTTGACCCCTTTGAGTCTAAATATGCTTGTTCCTATTCACCAAGGCGCAAAGCCCATCCACTTAGTCCTGCTTAGGCCCCTATGACACCATGACGACCTTCACATTAGCTTTGTTTCCTGACTCTACACCATCACCTTGAACCTTTAGTTCTGAGTGCGTCTTGCCGTACTGTGAAGATCGCAGTCTTCTTAGACGTCATCCCAACAAGCTCTACTTGGACGGCTAGGTCCCAAGTTTTACCTGCTTGAACTCTGTCTCCGTCTCGGGCCATACCTTCTACTTTGCACCCCCTTTGCCCTTTGGTTGGATATGAGTGCTTTCCACACAACCAAGTTGCCTTTTAACTTCAGTGAGCCAGCTGCCACTCTATCCCACCCAATTGCATGCACACTACCACTAGCACATCCAGCTATTTCCATCTTTAGGTAACCCGCGCTAAGTCTCCCTTTGGACTTTAGTGAAACGATTGCCACTTCGCCTCACCCAACCATCTGCACAACTGCCACTTTGCACAAACAGCTGTTTCCATCTTCCGTTAGCCTTAGCGAGCCAAATGACTCGGGTCCACTTGCCCACTCCAGTTGTACCTGTTCATGCCCTCACCCAAACTGCTATGTGCTCGGCACTACGATTCCATGTCCTATGTGCTAGAGCGCTTTCAAGTAGTCCCCTTTATCAAACTTGCTTTCCAAAGCCATTCAACTCATGAGTCACACAAATCGAGTCCACGTGCTCAAATCCAGTTGTACTTGTTCAACCCCTCATATAGAGTGCTATATGCTCGGCACTACGGTCCTTATCCTGCACTTGAGAGTTCACAAGTAGTCACCTTCTTCAAACATGTTTTCCCAAGTCACACAACTATGTGCCTATGCAGTCCTTTCTGACTTGATTTGGCACGTTCCCGCTCAAAGAAACTTCACCCTCCCCCCGGATCGCTCCAGTTCGGGCCGTCATGGGCCCCAAAGCGTGGGTGTTGTCGAGGTGAATCTGACGTGCGCCGCTTGATGGCCCGCACGGTGACCTTGTGCTCCACTTGTTGACGACCGGCATAGCCACTTCCTTGGACCATTGCATGGCCCTCTTTCCCTTTATTGAAGTCAAAGAACTCGGGGCTCTTGGTGCCGTGTCTCGGCCTTACCCTCACTCGAGTGCAATTTTATTTGGTACTGCTTTATTCGGGCAGCTCATGCACCATGGCGGGCTACACGGCCACATGGGGACCCCTCACGGTCCAGAGTGTTGCTTCCATTGCCCAGGGCTCTTGGTGCCTTGCCAGGCCTTACCCTCACCAAGGCAAGTCTTTGGTGTTGCGGTTGGTGGGTGATACATGCACCTCTTCTAGGCTACATGACCACAGGGGGGGACACTCTCGGTCCGGAGTGTTGTACGTAGCTTGCATGGCCAAGGGACCTTGGTGCCTGTCTTAGGACTTACCCTCACCCAGGCGAAGAACTCTTTGTTGCCTTTGGGGTCATGGGTTTCTTGGTGCCGTCTTTGGCCTTACCCTCACCCGCATTCCCGATGTGTGCCACCATCATTACATCTTTCGGGTTGGTTACCGTACCGTAGCTCGGTGGTCTTTCTGCTTTGCCACCATCATTACATATTCCAGGTTAGTTACCGTACAGTAGCTCGGTGGTCGTTGTGAAGGTTGATTGCTTGGCTCTTGAAAACTTGAAAGGGATATTGACACCTTCTGTCTCACCCTACTTGGCATTGTGAAGGAGTGCGGGGCACGGCATGCTTGCCTCACCCGAGATGATCCTTGGTGATCTGAGAAGGGCTTCGGCTCCTTCGGCCTAACCCGTGTTTTGGCACTGTAGGAGTGCGGGCTCTCGCTTTGCTGCATTCACCCTTTGACTTGATCCTGCATGATCTGAGAAGGGGCTTCGGCTCCTTCGGCCTAACCTGTGTTCTGCACTACAAAGGAGTGTGGGCTCCCGCTTTGCTACGTTCCCCCTTTGGCTTGATCTTGAATGATCTAAAGAGGGACTCGGCTCCTTCGGCCTATCCCATGCTCTACACTGTGGAGAAGTGGGGGCTTCTGCTTTGCTGCATCTGCCCACGATGTGATTCTTAATGATCTGAAAGGGCTTCGGCTCCTCCGGCCTAACTCGTTTTTGCATCGTGAGTGATGAGAGGGGGTGGCTCCATTGCCACAAGGCACACCATGGCCTTAGCGGATGCCTTTGCTGCTTACATGTTCCCCAAATGATTGGCTTGGCAGCTTGCATTCTGCTCTTACTCTTGGGCACCACACCAGCACGACGTCCCATTATGCTGCATCCAATTTCTTAGCACAAGCAAACCCGGCCCCATAACCAGCGATGTCTTTGCATGTGTGTCCCCTTTGTTTCCTTCTTTCCTTGACCTTCGAGTGGCTACCAGCTCACGGTCCCCATCTGAGGTGCTGTCGGTCTATAAAGTGCCACTTTATCTCATTGCCTGTCTCGTCGTTTTCTTCAAAGCATCACCTTCCCGTGGTGGTGGTAACTCTGAAAGATCCCGAGCCCGTTGTTCTTCTTTGTTTGAAGTGATGACAGCCCACAAGGATCCAATTGCATGCTTCTCCACGTAGCTCATGTGCCAACATCTTTAGCTGGTCTTGCACCTAGAAACCTTACCTCACATGGAACCCGTGTGACTGTCCACTGGCCTTATGGCGCGTCGGCCAACTTTGGAATCTATTCGAACAAACCGCGCGTTTACGATCCCTTCGGAAAACTAATCATTTTTCATATATAGCATGTCCCCAAATTCCATTGTTTGGGCCCCCGTCGTCGAGAACTACGTTGTTTCAAGACACCTCGTGTTGATAGCTTAGGGTCCCGCGATGGGTTCGACCAACCACACCATCATGTGCCTTGTTTCCCACTGCTCGCGATAGGTTTAAGCAATCATGGGCAAATTCCTTCATCTTAATGCTCAAATCTCAGTCGGCAACTTTTGTGCCTTTCGGCTCGTGGCCATCACATGGACTCAACCCAACTTGCCGTTTTTACCATTTTCGATGTTTCTGTCATTCTTGCCGTTCTGGCATCACATGCCTCACATAGGCTTCCAAAACGAACCAAGCTTCATGGACATCGGACATCTAGCCTTCCACAAACCAAGCTTCATGGCACGGCTCCACCGGCCCATCGAGCGCCTTCCCATCGAGGCTTAACAAGGTGTCCTAACTCCTCAATTATGAAGATAACTCTTCTATCCTTGTTATGATTTTCCGACTACGCTATTCATCATAGGTTTTTCTCATTCTAATAACACAATTTTGTTTCGTTGGAAAGTACCCACTTCTCGAGTCGACCCAACTACCCACTTTCTAGTGTTTATTCCTTTTTCTAATTCGGCCAGATCCATATGCTCAACCTAGCCCCGTCCAATCCCATGGGTTTATCCTTCAACCCACCACTCGACCTATGGAGTTAGTGTGAACTCACACAGGTCCATAATTAAAAATTGCCACTTTACTCATACACACCACTTAAAAACAAGAGTTCACACACACTCTGTTATAAAAATAATCCTTTCAAAAGAGTTCACACACACTCTGTTATAAAAATAATCCTTTCACCGGTCCATAATTAAAAATTGCCACTTTACTCATACACACTGCTTAAAAACAAGAGTTCGCACACACTCTGTTATAAAAATAATCCTTTCAAAAGAAAATATACTTGTTATTTTCAAATCATGCATATTTCATGTGTCCATGTCACACATCACATAAAAAATATCTAGGTAACACATCAGTGTCACCTCATCATTAATCTCCTTACACTATGATGCTCATGATCCTTAGACCAGGATGGTACTATATACCAATGAGCATAAACACTCCTAGACCATTGTGATCACTGGAGGAGTCCTATAATGTCTCATATCCACCTCAACACAAGTGCCAAATAATCCTAACACTACAACACGTTGGAAGCATAGCAGCATTTTAGCAACGCTTTTCTTGTTGGATGTCAAGGATTCCGTTCGCTCTCCTGAACAATGCTCTTAATAATAAAATTTCACTACTCCACACGTTTATATAGCAGAAAAATTTCAATGTTGCCTTTTGGATCAATTCGATCATTACACAACCTAATATCACAAAGCAAAGGAGTTACACTTTTATTATACTACATCAAGATTTAATTTGGGATTTGTTGGGTTACTAACCTGACAGTGTTGAGGTAGTACAAAGGTATCTTTCTCATCATTCCAAAACTTGGTGGAATCAATTTGAAAGAACCTATTTGGATATTTCTTCGCGGTTCTTGAGCACCTCTATATATCACCTTGAACCATTTGACATCAAAGATGAATAGACTAAATGCTCTAAATCCAACCTCAAGAATATCCTGAATAGTTCCACAATAGTCAAGATTGTCCTCTATGGCATTGGTATCACGTCTACTAGCTCGACTTTCTTGCTCAAAAGTTTCCATCACACCACAATCAAATGTGTTTCTTTTAGGATCCACACGTTCCATGCGAAATTGCCTTCCCTCTGACCATATTGAATTATATAGTTTGTACTAACATTAAACAAAAGCATGACATTTAGTATAGTGCATTGAACAAGGTATATACGTGAGATAGAGAACAATAATGTACTTACTTGAGGGTCACATCCTCTTACATACTCATGCTCTTCTCTTGTGATCATCTCTCCATTTTGTGACGTCATCGATATTGCCATACGAAGCCATTCTATATTGATCACATTTGGTAGAGGTTCCAAGCTAGGCGAGAATGGCAAGCGTCTATTTTCTCTTCTAAAAGCTCTTCTCTCATCCTTTCGTCTATTGATTGCATCCTTGTATCTCCCAATCCACTTCTCCCATGATGGGACTATTTAGAATGCAAAATGTATTCACTTTATGATGGCGTAATGCTTCATCCATTCTTCATTTCCTTCCTTTTCCCTGAGGCACATTAGTGATTAGTCGGTCATCCACCTCATTGCTCCACAATCATGGCATGGAATGATCTATGTGAGATAGATGTTTTGAGATATACACAGGATACTCTTACATCAACTATCCCTTTGCCATGCTTACTTTTGGCATCACTCTTTGTGTCACAAAGTCCTTTAGGGTTTTCATGAATCTTTCAAGAAAAAATATCATCGAACATGAACAACACCACACAACTCCGCTTCATCAACCAAATGCACCACAAGATGCAATTGGCTAGTGAGAATTGTTCTAGGAAAGTTGTCCTCGATCATACACACTACCTCAATAGCATTGAGACAAGCCATCTCAATGGATGTAGGATCTATCTCCTTTAAGGATATGTACCTACATACATAGCAATTATGTGTACTATTTACCAATACATTACTTGTGAGCGCATGAGAATTCCAAATAAGCAATATAACTTAGTGAATTGAAGAGAAGATTCATACCTCACCAAGCTTCCCATTTTGTATATAGCCTCTCTCACTTTCTTGTCTCCACAACCAACTATAGAAATTGGAAGAATAAACTATGTATAGGAAAAAATGGAAGCTAGTATATGAGCTTACAAATTATGTACCACAAAGAGAAAATGAATAAGCGAATATTTATATACCTGTAATATCTTGTACCAATCATGTGTCTTGAGACCATATAATTTTTCCTCTTCTTTCTTTTTGGTCTTTGTGAAGGCACCCTTCAATGAATGCATTACTCCCATTGGTGTACAAAAAGAGGCAATTACACTTTTCACCTTATTGTGCTCCCTCTTGGTTAATACCCATGGTGCCTTTGGTAGAACTGTTTTGCCACTCTCACTTTCAATTGGCCATGCACTTTGAAGGCATCCAATGTTTTGTAAGTCATCCCTTGCACCATTTGTATCTCTTTTACCAATTAAATGGTCCCAAATATTTATTGCTACATTCTTGAAGATATGCATGGGATCTAAGAGATGATTGATCTTCATGTCACACCAATATGGAAGTCGAAAGAAGATGGAGTGTCTAGACATCCCATTTGGTGGTGGATTGAGAGTGCTTCTCCATGCCTTAAACCAATCTCTACCTCTCATCACAAGTGGTGAGACATCATGTGGCACATACTTGGGATGTTAAGAAGGGAGAAATCGATGATGTTTGTCATATACCACCTTCTTAAGTGTAGAGGGTCTTTCCGAAACAAGTGATGTGGTCCGCAAATCGGACATGCATGATGTTTGGAGGTTGCCAATTGAGATTATTGAGATGGAGATATAAACTTAAAGTTTAAAGGCTAAAGCCTTATGTATATAAGGTTCAAGTACGTACCTGAGCACTCCAAGAACCCGGGATAGTCATGCATCGTCCAAAAAGAAAAACTTTCATTTCCGCCTCACGCCTATTTATTAGCCTTGAAACATCATGTACTTTGATACCTCGCCATAGTGTCTCAAGCTCCTCAATAAAAGGGTCGAGGTACACATCCATGTTTGCCACCTTATACTTGCCTGGGATAAGGAGAGCAAGCATGATATGACCTTTCTTGATTGCCACCCATGGAGGAAGGTTGTAATTCACCAATACAATAGCCCAAGTAGACCATGATGTGGACTTGAAGCCAAATGGGTTAACACCATCCATGCCCAAGCCAAGATGTAAGTGATAAGGCTCATCTTTAAACTCCGGCCATTGACGCTCCATATGTTTCCATGCCGGTGAATCAACTACGATCCTCATGATTAAAACGGTCGAGCAATGAGTAGCGTGCCACGTCATGAGTTTTGCAATCCCTTTACATTTAACCATGTGTTGGATGCAAGGAATGATAGGGAAGTGTCTAAAAACCTTTCAGGGAACTTTATGTAATTGCAAATCATCCCTATAGCGGCTCTCTCCACATTGTAGACATTGTGTTGCATCTTTATTAACCCCTCTAAATAGCATGCGCAATCATTGGAACATGCATGTATTTTTTTATAATCGATACCTAGCAGCATAGAGAGCATTTTACGACACCCATCTCGTGAGTTCGGTAATAGATTTTGAGGGGGAAGAATCTTCTTGAGAAGCCTAAAACATAACACAAGAAATCATATGTTACATTCCCGTAACACCGCTACGGGCATTACCACAAGAGGGGACGGCCTCTGGCTCACCACCCAGCCATAGAGGAAGAATGAGGATTGCCCCTCATCCCCCAGGCTATATAGTGTGTGGCCTACCGTCCACACTAGCCTGGCCGCCCATGACTCCGCATGGGTGTCCTCTCCCACTGAACCCCGGATATAGCCATCCGGTCTGCCGTCGGTCACACAGGCATTACAGCCTACGTGACATTACCCCCCCTTCAGAAGAGTTTTCGTCCTCGAAAACAAACTGGGGAAACCTTTTCGAAATTGCACTACGGCGTTCCTAGGTTGCTACTCCTCATCCCTATC
Source organism: Cibotium barometz (assembly GCF_041138505.1). NCBI lineage: Eukaryota > Viridiplantae > Streptophyta > Polypodiopsida > Cyatheales > Cibotiaceae > Cibotium > Cibotium barometz. The sequence goes on along the minus strand of NC_141049.1, from coordinate 50,906,298 downwards.
TGTCCATTTAACAAGTACCTCCTGGTACACTTTATGTCAGGTTTGTCTGTCACGATACTATAGAATCTTTTCAGATTCATGTGGTATCTTTGGTGGCTCTATCAAGTCCACCAAAATCTCTGGAGAAACTGCGTTCTCTAACCCGTGAACTAATTTCTTCAGTTTACTGACATGGAAGACAGGATGAACTTGAGAACTCTCCGGTAACTCAAGTTTGTAGGCTACGTCCCCAATCTTCTTAAGGACCTTGAAAGGACCGCAATATCTAGGAGAAAGTTTATCACACTTTTCTGTTTTCATGGTTGCTGACTGCGCAGGAACCTTTAAAAATACAAAGTCACCTCCTGCAAAGGTCACTTGTCTGCGTCCTTTATCGGCAAATGTTTTAGCGCGATCCTGGCGCTACGAATGCTCTCGCGTGCAGCTTTGAGCATATCATTTATATCTTCAAGGAAATCCTTGACAGATTGAATCTTCTCCTTTTCCAGGCCTACAGCCATCGGAGATCTCGGCTGGAATCCATACATTAACATGAATGGTGTAAATCCAGTCGTCTGAATGCTTGGAGTTGTTATAAGCAAACTCCAATATGGGCAAATATTCTTCCCAATTAGATTGCTTCTTACTAACATAAGAACGCAACATATCCTCTAGAATTTGGTTAAGTCTTTCTGTTTGACCATCAGACTCCGGATGATCTGCCGTACTCATACTCAGAGTAGTATCCAACTTTTTGAAGATTTTCCTCCAAAAATGACTGTTGAACTTTTTATCTCTATCCGACACTATATCTGCGGGCAGGCCATATAGCTTGTAGAGATGTTCAATAAAGAGTTTTGCCAACTCTGGCGTTTTTACAGTTTTCTTCGTGGCGATAAACTTTGCCAGTTTAGTTCACTTGTCCACTACCACCCACACCGAGTCATTCATTCGACTCATCTTGGGTAAACCGGTAATGAAATCCATGGAAATGTTTCCCATTTCCCTTGAGGAATCTCCACGTGGATGGAGTAGTCCTCCAACCTTAAGACATTCATGTTTATTGACCTGTCACTTACTGCATTTAGCACATAAGTCTGGACGTTCTTAAACAAACTAGGCCGATAAATTCGTCTTTTTAATAGTGCATAGGTATTCTGAATCCCAGGATGACCCGCACTTGGACTATCAAAACTATACCCCGAAGGCTCGGCTAGCCTCTTCGGACTAACTTTCGCTACCCGCCGCACCTACGGCCAGTCTCTCCGGACTAGCATTACGTGCCGGCGAAGGAAGGTGGGCGAGGCTGTGACAAAGTGCATACGCGTACAGCGCGCCAGACCTCTGTAAAGACAGAATCATGCTCACACAAGCCATGATTTGGTATTTCAACGAAAACCTTAAGGCAAATTTCATGTCTTGATTTTGCATTATGTCATTAGCACAGAAGCTAATGTACTGGAGAGCACTCTAGTAGCGCAAGTTCTTAGACTATGCTACTAGATATTTGTAGACTACGCTACCATGTTGCTTCACCAACTTGTTAAAACTTCTCCTTGGAAAGCTCTACGGTTATAGAAGAAATAATCTAGAGCCAATCTAATCATGCATCACAAGGATTAGTTCTAAAGCTGAGAGATACTTTCTCTCTTAGAGTAACATCTTTGCACAAGCATATGCTCTAGAATCTTGTTGAGTTTTTAACTACCATCAATCTACGGATGGTTAAACTCCACTCTAACTCAGAGTAAATGTAAGTTTTGAAAATTTTCCTTCAAATATAACAATCAAACTTCCTATCTCTTATGCCATACTATATATGCGGGGACCATATGTGGAGATGTTTGATAAAGATTTTGCACCACTACGGGTGTCTGGAGTTACATCCAATCACTTACAACTCTTTGCTGCTATTACCAGACACATCATTTCAAGTATTGTCTGGACTCACACAACTGCTCCAGTTTATGTGATATTTGAGGATATCCCTCCTTTCCCTCAGAAAGGTTTTTGTCCTCAAAAACTGTTTTCTCAAGCGGACTACGCGCTAGTGTCATAGGTCCAAGAACAAATCTAGACCGTGTTTAATATCATATGTTATATTCTTGAGTCCTTTCAAGAAACTTTTAAACATCTTGCAACGAAGATGTGGTATAGTGTCTACGCACATATGGTGGTACTATTGATAAACTTCTTTGCAACAGATCAGTGGTTTCACACTTGTAACAAAGTGCTTCATTGTTGCATATTATTACCCTTCATAAGCGGTTACACACTTATGAATCATTTGGGTGGGTTGTACCATTAATCAAGAAAATTCCAAACTACTAATAACCACATTATCAATCCACAGATAATGACTGAGCTTGCTGCTGCGAAGCCATAGGTTGCTAGATAATTGATGGTAATTACACAAGCCCAATGTCTCATTACATCATACATTCAATATAAATGCAAACATCACAGTACTTCGTGATGATGAACTTAGGAATTTCATCCTATCCCTGTTTGGTGTTGGTATGAAGTATAACTATGAGAACATTATTTGCTGCCTCCTCATTATAGCGGCAAAGCTACCTACCCATCATAGGTGGCAAGCTCTATCAAGCTATAACCAATGACAAGCAAATAAACGAGTACTCTTGTAAGAACTTCATAACCATATCTCACACCAAACTCATAATCACTACGGATTAAATGCCAGGGCTTCAAAATTGAATGTTGTCTGATAGGTAGAGGGGATCATCAAACTACGGATGACCTTGACAACTCACTAGGACTAGTGATGTGTAACTTTTAAGTTACTCCACTCTCCTTGCTTATTCATACCATCGAACAAATCGGTCCCTCGATTTGAGCAACGTCAACATATTTATGAGTACCTCGATACTCATGGATTGTGGTTCGGTAATTTAAAATGTTGATCTAGAGTATCTTTCACTCGAGGATCTTAATGTTATTAGCAGTTATGTATTAGTAGTGAGTAACTACATACCCACTATCATCACACTAGTAGCTCCATACTAGTCTGTGAGTAACTCCGTACCCAATGGCGTACCTCCCCCGAGTGGGAGTACCATATATAACCATCTATAACAAGATGATTAAGTCACTTGCTGCTAAGAAGTGACTACACAAATTGACCCCTCCATTGCACATTGCAGTGCAAATTTTGGTATTACAACACGAATTTCTGGACGTCCTTATCATAGAGGTCAACTTAAAAACTAGTGCATAGGTCTTGTGGAGTCTCGGCTGACCTAACCACACCACTGGTGACTTTTACAAAAAATGTGGCGCCGAAGTCACCACCTATGTACTTTAAATTCGTAAAGTACATGGTCTTCATCTATCATTTATGGAAAGTTGTAAAACATTCCTGCGAGATGGATTTTTATCACCCTAAAATTATTGTGCACTATTTTAGTGTGAAGAGCTTTTTTTTCTGGGTACCATGGTTCACCCCAAGCTCATCTTTTGCTAAATTCTCCGATTTAACAAAAGATATGTCTGCCTCCGAACACTCCGGTTCAGCCCCAGACTTTGAGTTTACTTCTTAACACTCCGGTTAAGTCAAAACTCACCAGATACAGTAGGATTTACCACTAAGCTCTCCGGCTTAGCCTTCTATCCTAACTCAGCCCGAGTTATGTACACTTCATATGTCGGATCTCTGATACTAACAACAAGGCTCATCTGGAGTGAGATACTACTCACTATTGCCATGTAAAACCTTATTAAATCCATGGAATGCTCCACTCATTCTTAAGGGGTCTTACGACTTATAGGGTTTACATGCACATGAACTTTGTAAGCAAAATAGCCTGTCATGCAATATTACAATTGCTTATATAGGAAAGTAATATATTTCCCAAATTCATATAGTAGCAACTAAAATGTGCTCACAATCGCACACTTATGTTGAACATAGGCAAGACTATGCTTGCAAATGCTATAGGGCATCCCCCATGCATGAAACTGTCCAACCAAACTAGTCTTACTGCTAACCTCTAGATTTAGATCACTCCGGAACTAAATCACTCTGTTAGCACTAGTACACCATGATGGTCTTGCTACCTAGAGCTTCTCCGAACTCTGTAACTGGGTTTTATCCCAACTTATGGCTATATTTGGTAATTTTTAAAGTTCAAATTTTATCTTGCACACTTTATCACTACAGACAAGTGTACATACAGACCTGCCAAAGAGTCAAGTTACATGCACAAGCCTTGGCGTCCCATTCCACCAAGACTACAATCGATTCCGTGAGAATTGATGTCCCATACCATCAAATTACCACCAAACCAATTGATGTGACATATAAAAAGGCTCTTTCCCCCCTCGAAAGATCACCACAAACTCTCGAGCAGTGGGATGTCGACGCATGGCAATAAAAAGAAGAGAAAACCATGCTTAGTAAGTTTAAGAACAGTTCTCTTCGATCAACTTGTATAAGGGCATTGAGCATTACATCTCAAGATTATACTCCTTCAGATTTACCTTTGATTTTGCAAATCAATCCTAAATCTGCTATTATTATCTAGGCGTATGCTAATCCCTCAGATTAGTACTCCTAGATAAACCATTCAATTGAGTACTGCTAGCAGCACTACTAGCCCCTTTATCCCAAGTAATACACACCTTAGGGATTACTTTTACCAGGCAATGTACGTGACTAAATCAAATTAGTCACTACTCTCTAGGCCCAAGTAGTGACACTATTTTGTTACTTTTAACAAGGGTCAGCTTGCCTCTACTACGGGCCAAGGCCTTTTATTGCTACAAACAGTAAGCAACTTGTTTGGACACGAGGCATAACCACATCAAGACTACGCTTGTACATGGTTCTCATTTGCCAAAGTTTATCACAATCTTCGAGTACTGTTAAAAGATTGTGAAGGGTTATGAGCACTACGGCTCAATTAGGCTTACCTTGATTTCTCGTGATAAGCACTTCGTCTAATTTGGGCACAACTGACGCCATGCCGGTCTTAGTGCAAGTAAACACACCGCGGTTTCAGATTTACACTATAGCCAAACTACGTGACTTTGATGGTCAATACTAAGTGTATGCTCAGCTTAAATTTAGTCTCTCCGAACCAAATGTGTGATCACCACATGTGTTATTCTCGAGGTGTTACGGTTTTAGACTTGTTCACTAGGCACAACGGCCATAAAACGTCTTTTTCTCGAAGAACTCGGCACTACGGCCGTGGGCTTTGTCTCTCTCTTAGCACGCGACGCTACGGCCGTGTGCGGTGGGTCTCTTTCGTGGAAAACAGGCACTACGGCCACACGGCGCGACGGCCGTGTTGGGTTTGTTTCGTGGGGTGTGCCGTTGTTCTGTGTTTTTTTTTAAATAAATAAAATAAAATAAAGTAACGGGCTGGGCCGGCCCTCGTCGCTTCGGGCGTGGCCGCCCGCCCGTGGTGGGGGAGTGTCCACACGATTGTGGCTGGCCTCCCGCTTCGGGCTGGCCGCCCGTTATTTTCATTATTCATAAAAATAAATAACGAAAATATATTTAAAAAATAAATAATTTTTTTAAAAACCCCCCTTTTTTTTCTTTCTTTCTTTCTTTTCTCTCCGCCTGCAGCACTGGTGATTGGGCTGCTTTGGCCGCCGTCGCCGCTGGCCGGCGCCGGCGCCGGCGCCGCCGCTGGATCGCTGGCTGGCCGCCTAGGCCGCCTGGGTGCCTAAGGCTGGCCTGGCCCTGGTTTGACGCCACCGACGCCCTCCATCAACGACAAGACACGTACGCCTCCGCAAGCTCACGCAGATTTCGCCCACACAAAAGCTTGGGCTCTACGCCCCTCAGACATGCTCTTCGTCTGCTGCTGCGGGTCAGTTCTATTCAGTGAGGTGCTACATGGGCTTTGCGCCCCCCCCCCCCTTTCCACACAGTCATTTTCACCTGCAGGTAAAAGCGTGGGCTGTGGGGCTGCTCTTCGCCCCCCCCACCTCCCCCCTTCAGCACGGGTCGTGGGCTGGTGGTCTTCGCCCCCCCCACACGCACACACGTTTTTTCTTTAATTTCGTGGGGTTGGTCTGCGCCCCCCCCCACCTCTACACAGGTTTCACTTCGCATCAACGGAGAGGTTTTTGCAGCATTCGGAGCCATTCAACGTAGAAAACAAAAAGAAAGCAAACAAAAATTTTGCTTACCTGCGATGCTCCCTCGAGTGTGTGATGGGGAGTTCGAGAGAGAGAGAGAGTTCTTCCCCTCCATTCTTCCATGGCTGCCTCCCTCCACACCCTCCATAAGGGTGAGAAGATTGTGGATGAAAACCATCGAGTGGGCTCCGGTCCCCCGTTCACGCGCAGGCTCTGACAATCCCATCGAACCACGCTCTGATACCAGTGTTACATTCCCGTAACGCCGCTACGGGCATTACCACAAGAGGGGACGGCCTCTGGCTCACCACCCAGCCATAGAGGAAGAATGAGGATTGCCCCTCATCCCCCAGGCTATATAGTGTGTGGCCTACCGTCCACACTAGCCTGGCCGCCCATGACTCCGCATGGGCGTCCTCTCCCACTGAACCCCGGATATAGCTATCCGGTCTGCCGTCGTCGGTCATCACAGGCATTACAGCCTACGTGACATCATATGTCAAAATATTATCAACGAGTGAAAGATCCCTGTCCCCTTAGCGCAACGAATTCTGGGGTGCTAGCAGCGGAAGTAGCACTTCTTGCGCGGACGGTCCCTCACTTGGGGCCTCACCAACGTATATCCGGACAAGAGACTAATCCCTCAGTTCTTCCAAAACTGAACCCGGAAAAACTTCCCTCACCGGGAAAGCACGGGCGATTTCTCCATGATAATTTTACTCTAACTTAGTCAAGAGCCTTAACTAACTGAACTGATCTGGCCAAACCCGTAAGTCCCATAGTCAGATCAAGGAAAAGACTTGCACTTGGATCATTGAGACCAACGCTTTTTTCCTCATTGAGAGGCACAACCGCGTTGATTCTTTTCCATAGAACAATTTTTATCCAGGATTTACTTCATCTATCGTACCATAACAGAATTGAGTAGGGATCCATTAGTCCAGCCTAACCCCATCCAGTCTCGTGGGTTAGCCAACCGCCCAACCACTGTAGTGATGGGATCCATTTAAGAATTTGGTTAGGTTTTGTCCCGGGTACCAGGGAAAAGAGTTCCCAGGTCCCCTAGCCGAATATTCATACAAACTTAAAACTAGTCACACCACTTATACACCCAATATGAAATTGCCTTTTTCACGGATTTAGCTGTCTTTAAAACAATCTTTTAATAAAACTATAGTATCACTGATCATAATCCTCCAAAATATTCGGTTGAATTCTAATTTCTAATTTTTCCTTCATCGGTGTACCTATGGCATCATTGGCAACCAGAACGCTCACCACCTGTCCACTCAGTGGCCTTTTCGATAGTTCCTAGCTCATAGTACTTGGCAATATATTCACTTATAAAAATCAAAATGGAATCTCCGTTGAAGATCAGCAAGATCAACCAACAGATCCATATAAAAGAGCCATGGACTCATCCGTTGAGGACCAGCAAGGTCAATCAACTAGATCCATGCCCAAATTCAGAAAACAACTCTTACTCCTTGATCCAAATATCTTCCCTGACGCACATGTGGGTATCTTCGACGACCCAGAGCCCGAGCACCGTATGGTCAGCACCCTCTAGGATCCTTCGCAGGTCACCTAGCGCTTCACTCATAGGCCGCTTCCTTGGTCCCTCATCCACCGTACCGGAAGCTTACCATTTAAATCAAACGGAGGTTGGTCAAGGCCTCGGCCGACCTTGCTATGCGAGACGTTCTCCATTGACTCTCCGTCTTAGCTGTTGCAACTTTATCAGTTAGGTCTCCACAACCTCATTCCTAAGACGGCCAAAATGCTTCCCCAGCATTCTTGACATAAAACAGTCATTTAAAAACATGTCATAAATACAGTTTCTATAACAAACTCTCATCTTTCCACATTGTTCCACATCAATCCACATCTATTTCATATGTATTCCCATTCTCATCCAATCACATCATTTTCATCTCATCACATCTTTCCTCATTTATCCTCATCAGATCTCATCCACTCGCATCTACCCATATCCACATCTCATCTACCCATACCCATATCCATTCTCATCTACCCATATCCACATCTCATCACATCACATCTCATTCACATCTCATCCATTCATATCTACCCCTATCCACATCACATCCATTTCACCTCACATCTCATTCATTCACATCTATCCCGATTCACATCCCATCACATCTCATCTATTCACATCACATCTCATTCATTCACATCTATCCCGTTTCACATCACATCACATCACATTCATTCACATCACATCACATTCATTCACATCACATATCATCCATTCACATCTATCCCAATTTACATCACATCACATCTCATTCATTCACATCTCGATTCACATCACATCACATCTCATTCACATCCCGATTCACATCACATCACATCTCATCCATTCACATCCCATATCATTCATTCACATCTCGATTCACATGACATCACATCTCATTCATTCACATCCCGATTCACATCACATCTCATTCACTTACATTTATCCATTTCACATCACATCACCTCCATCCATTCATATCCATCACATCACATTCATTCATATCTATCACATTCATCCTCATCACCATCCCATCACATACATTCTATCCACATAACAGCCAACTGTATGCTGCTCATGTTGTCACAATGAATGACAACCTTACCAGCAACATAGGCTCACCCAAATCAGCCAAGAGACTCTTTAACCATACTCCTTCACATGTAGCAATGGCTGCACCCCTGTATTCAGCCTCTGTACTAGATAAAGCAATAGTAGGTTGCTTCTTACTACTCCAACTCACCACTGCACTTCCAAATGTAAAGGCATAACCACTAGTAGACCTCCTGTCATACGAGCTACCTACCCAATCTGTGTCTGTGTAGCCATGTATATCCAAGCCTTTACCATGCTCATAAAGAAGACCATAATGTGCAGTGGTCTTTACATATCGCATAATGCGTCTCACTGCATCCAAATGAGGTTTTCTGGGGCTCTGTATAAATTGGCTTACTAGCCCCACAGCATAACTGAGATCTGGGCATGTGATATTCATGTAAATAAGACTGCCAACCATCTTTCTTTATATAGATGGATCATCCAACTCTTGGGCCAAAATCAGCCCGCAGCTTTACATTCTGCTCCAAAGGTGTACTCATTGGCTTACACCCTGTCATCCCATATTTTGCCAACATATCCAATGCATATTGGTGTTGCACTAACCATGTACCTGCATGGTCTTTGATCACTTCAATCCCAAGGAAATATCTCAATTCACCCAAGTCTTTCATGTCAAACTGCCCACTCAATGCCTTCTTGACATGCATAACATCTGTAGCATGATCTCCTGTGACAATCAAGTCATCCACATAGATGACAAGTAAGATAATCCCATGATCTGTTTTCTTCACATAGAGTGAAGAATTTGCTGAAGAAACGTGAAATCCAAGGGAGATAAGATACTGGCTTATCTTATCACTCCAAGCACGAGGTGCTTGCTTCAAACCATATAATGCTTTCTTTAATCTGCATACATGAGTGGGATACCTGGGGTGTACATATCCTTCTGGTTGTGCCATATAAACTTCCTCTTATAGATCACCATTTAGAAATGCATTTTTCACATCCATTTGATGCATTTCCCAACCATTTGCTGAGCCATAGCAATGACTGCTCTCACTGTTCCCATCTTTGCAACTGGACTAAATGTTTCATCATAGTCCAAGCCTTGGGTTTGTGCATAACCCTTAGCTACCAATCGCACTTTATGGCGCTCAGCAGAACCATTTGACTTGCATTTCACTTTGTAAACCCATTTGCAACCAATGACATTTTTGCCTTGTGGTAAGGTAACTAAACCAATGACATTTTTGCCTTGTGTGGTAAGGCAACTAAATCCCATGTTTCATTATGAACCAAAGCGTCCATCTCAACATTCATTGCCTTCTCCCATACATGCTTCCCAATAGCTTCTGTAAGATCCATGTCCCCACCGCGCAACAAATTCAGGGGTGCTAACAGTTGAAGTAGCACTTTTTGTGCGGGGCAGGGTCCCACACTCGGGGCCTCACCCACGGATATCCGGACAAGAGACTAATCCATCGGTTTTTCCAAAACCAAACCCGGAAAAACTTCCTTTGTCCGAAAAGCACGGGCGATTCCACCAGGATAACTTTTCCCTAATGTAGTCAAAAGCCTTAACTAACTGAGATCATCTGACCGAACCCGTAGTCCCATAGTCAGATTAGGGAAAAAGGCTATACTTGGATCATAGAGACCTACGCTTTTTTCCTCATTGAGAGGCACATCCGTTGATTCTTTTCCATAGAACAATTTTTGTCCGGAATTTACTTCATCTATCAAACTAAACAGAAATTGAGTCTTGATTTATGGATCCATTAGTCCAGCCTAACCCCATCCAGTCCCAAGCCAACCGCCCAACCACTGTAGTGATGGGATCCAATTAGGAATTTGGTTAGGTTTTGTCCCGCAGGCCCCCTAGCCGGATGTTCATGCAAACATAAAACTAGTCACACCACTTACACACCCAATATGAAATTGCCTTTTTTCTCAGCATCAGCTATCTTTAAAACAATCCTTTAATGAAACCATTGTGTCACTGATCACAATCCTCAAAATCTCTGGTTGAATCCTTATTTCCAATCATTCTTTCATCGGTGTACTTATGGCATCATTGGCAACCAGAACGCTCACCACTTGTTCACTCAGGGGCCTTTTTGATAGTTCCTAGCTCATAGTAACCAGCAATATATTCACATAACAAAATGGAATCTCCGTGGAAGATTAGCAACAAGATCAACCAACAGATCCATATAAAAGAGTCATGGACTCATCCATTGAAGACCAACAAGGTCAATCAACCAGATCCACACCCGAATTTAGAAAACAACTCTTACTCCTTGTTCCAATATCTTCCTCGACGTACTTGTGGGTATCTTTGGTGACCCAGAGCCCGAGCACCGTATGGTCAGCACCCTCTAGGATCCTTTGCAGGTCACCTAGCGCTTCACTCATAGGCTACTTCCTTGGTCCCTCATCCACTGTACAACACCGGAAGCTCACCATTTTAATCAAACCAAGGCTGGTCAAGACCTCGACCGACCTTGCTACGCGAGACGTCCTCCATTGACTCTCCGTCAGCAGTTGCAACTTTAACAGATAGATCTCCACGACCTCATTCACAAGACGGTCAAAATGCTACCCCAACATTCTTGACATAAAACAGTCATTTAAAAACAGATTTCACATACAATTACATTCCCAACAGTATTTCCATCTTTTCTCAATCACGCCACATCCTTACATATCAGTCCCCATCTTTTCTCATCTTACCACAATTTTACTTCATTGATCCCTATCACATCACATCATTCCCACATCAATTCACATCCAATCACATCATCCACACGTCAATCCACATCATCCACACATTAGCCCACATCATCCACATCAATCCTCATCATCCATACATTCATTCACATCAATCCACATCATCCATACATCCATCCACATCAACCCACATCATCCATACATCCATCCACATCAAACCACATCATCCATACATCCATCCACATCAACCCACATCATCCATACATCCATCCACATCAAACCACATCATCCATACATCCATCCACATCATCCATACATCCATCCACATCAAACCACATCATCCATACATTCATCCACATCAAACCACATTATTCATACCTTCATCTACATCAATCCACATGTCAATCCACATTATTCATACATTCATCTACATCAATCCACATTCATTTTATAAGCATTCCCCATTTTTATCTAATCACATCTTTTTCTATTTCATCACTTATTTCTTCATTTATCCTCACAGATCTCATCCCTTATCATTCATTCACATCCCGATTCATGTGTTATCATATTCATTCACATCTTATATCATTCATTCACATCCCTTATCATTCATATCTATCCAATTTACATCACATCTCATCGCCTCTAATCTCGTTCGTATCCATCACATTCACATCCACATATATTCTTCCACATACATCCACATTCATACTTATCACATACACATACATCTTTCCTTTCACATACATCCTTCACATACATCCACATCCATTCTTCACATGCATCCACATCCATTCTTCACATGTATTCACATCCATCCTTCACATGCATACATCTACATCCATTCTTTCACATACATATATCTACATCCATTCTTTCACATACATACATCTCCATCCATTCTTTGTTCATTTTCATCTATCTGATTTATTTCACATCATCATATCTTTTTATAGAATACAAGAGAATTCTTATTTTTGATATAAGATTTCTTTACGCATCTATTTATGCATAAATTTCATTTTAAGGAGAATAACACTTTCGAAATAAAAATCAATCTTTTATGCATCTTCCTATGCATAAATTCATTTTAAATGAGGATGACACTTTTGAATTAAAAATCAATCTTTTATGAACCAATGTGTCCATCTCAACATCCATTGCCTTCTCCCATACATACTTCCCAATAGCTTCTGTATAGTATGTAGGTTCCACATGCTTCACCAAAGAGGTCATATATGCGTAATGCATAGCAAAGTCATAATATGTCATCCTGTCAAAACTGGATACCTGACCCTTTGGGATCTCCGCAATTCATGCGGATCACTCTGAACACCTATCACGCTAGCATATGGTGCTCAATGGAACCATCTAATTTGCATTTCACCTTATAAACCCATTTGCAACCAATGACATTTTTGCCTTGTGGGGTAAGGCAACCAAATCCCAAGTTTCATTTTATGAACCAATGTGTCCATCTCAACATCCATTGCCTTCTCCCATACATGCTTCCCAATAGCTTCTGTATAGCATATAGGTTCCACATGCTTCACCAAAGAGGTCATACATGTGTAATGCATAGCAAAGTCACAATATGTCAACCTGTCAACTGGATACCTGACCCTTTGGGATCTCCGCAATGCATGCGGATCACTCTGAACACCTATCACTCTAGCATGTGGAGGCACGTATCTATCCTGTCTTGCACCTGGTGTGCGTAAAACTGGTATGCCAAGTTCCTCATCCAAACTTTCTAAACTTGACGACTCATAACCTATAATGCCAATTCCTTCAACCTTCTTTTTCCCTTTATCCACAGCACTACTCCCAGTGGTCACACTCTCATGTCTCAAGCGTCCTGATGACCATGAACGTATAGTACTACTCTCAGACTCTGCTGCCCCCCCAGACATAGAAATAGAACTTGCTTGTGGCAAGTTCACATGCACATCAGCATCAACAGAATCAATGACACCCTCATCCTTTGCCTTGTACCAACTAGCAAGTTCATCAAACACCACATCTCGTGAGATAACCACTTGCCTAGTTTGTGGATTGTAACATTTATATGCCTTGCGATCCTGTGCATACCCAACAAAAACACACTTTTTTGCCTTAGGATCCAACTTCCTCCTTCTCTCATCTGGCACATGCACATAAGCTATGCTACCAAACACTTTGAGGTGTCCAATGTCTGGCCTAAAACCTGTAAGACGCATCTCTGGTGTACCTCCATGTATGGCTGCTGTGGGTGTCTTATTAAGTACATACACCGCTGTGGCAAATGCTTCTACCCAATAATAGTCTGGCATGCTCTTTTCATTGAGCATTGCCCTGGCCACATCACAAATGACTCTATTTTTCATCTCAGCAACACCATTTTGCTGAGGTGTGTACCTGCAAGTTAACTTCCTTCTTATGCCATGCTTTCTCAAGAAATTTTCAAAAGCATGTGAGGTGTATTCACCACCTCCATCTGTCCTCAAACATTTTATCCAAGAGCCATATTGCTTCTCTACAAAAGCTTTGAAGTCCATAAACTTTCTCAACACTTCACTTTTCTCTCTGAGAAAGTAAATCCAAGTCATTCTGTTGAAATCATCAATGAATGTCACATAATACAAGCTGCCTTTAATGGATGGGTTTTGTGCAAGACCCCTATGAACTATCTCAAGTGGCCTGCTACTCCTGTTACTGTCTTTAGGGAATGGAAACCTTGCTTGCTTTCCAAACTGGCAAGCATTACAGACATGCATATTCCCATCACACTTGAATCTAGGCAGCCTACTAACAATGCCTCTTGCCTGCATGTTCTTTAACCTTTGTATGTTCACATGTCCAATCCTCTTATGTCACATGTCAATGTCCTATACCACATTTCGGCTTTTAGAGAATATGGTTGATTTCAACTCAGGAATCCCAGCATCCAACTTCAATAACCTGCCTTCTTTCTTGCCTTTGGCAATGACTCTATATCCATTTTTGAAATCCTCAATGAAGCAACCATGCTCGTTGTTGAAACAAACCTGTAAACCCTGTTCCACCATTTGACCAACTGAGGCCAAACTTTTTGTAATAGAAGGCACATACAAGACATCTGTCATAGACTTTGTTTTACCATTGTGCATCACCAATGGTACACTTCCAACATGTGTGATAGCATGTTGGGAATCATCTCCTGTCTCCACATAGCCTTTCACATCCATTGGCTTTATATGCTCAAACCATTCGCCATGACAAGTCATATGGTTTGATGCTCGAGAGTCCATATACCAAGTGTCATCACTATCACCATTTGTCATCATAGATCCCATGACATGTTTCATGGCAAACAAGTGATTTGCGCTGCCACCATGTTGTGCATAATGTCCGCCATGTTGTGCTCTACCCCCTCTCAAATCATTTTGTTTACGGTAACAATCACGTGCCATATGACCAAACTTCCCACAGTAATGGCATTCCACATTTTGCATAGATGCTTTGTTGGCCTTGCCAACGTCCTCTTCCACCACGAGGATTACCTCTGCCTCTCTGAGGTGTATATCCAATGACCACCTTTGGCACCATATGTAGGCTGAAAATTCTGTTGCGGTGACCTATCTTACCATCCACGACCATTACCATGACCTCGTGATGCAAATCTCCCCCTGCCTCTAAATCCCCTTTGTGAATAGAAAGCCTAATTTCTGCCATTATCATCATGGCTAGTAGATGCATCATGAAAAGAGTCATTGAGTTTGATTTCCTTAACAAGAAAGAGTGAAACCAACTCATCATCAAAATCTGGTAAACCTATACTCCGAATAGAAATAGATGTATCAAAAGACTTGTACTCCTTACTAAGACCACGCAAGGCAATATCTACCAGATCATCATCAGGCATGTGGACATTGATAGTTGCCAATGCATCTGCATACTTCTTTATCTCTTGTACATAATCATGAATACTCCTTCCTTTCTGCTTCATCTGAGACTTACGAGCACTAGTATCTGTGTATCAAAGAGCTTTACCAATGTATCCCATGCATCCTTGGGATTCTCAGCATCATGTATATGTATGAGTATAGCATCCGAGATACATATAGACAAGTAATGCAAAACTTTGTATGCTCTCTCTGACCATTGCTTATGAGCTACAACTTGTGGTTGTGTAGGTTGTCAGGGTAGTTTCGGCTCTTGCTCCGCACCTATAACAAGGTTCCAAAATCCTTTTTCCTTCAGAAAGCTTTTAATCCTGTACTTCCATGCTTGGAAGTTCTTTCTATCCAACTTCTCACCCACAATCTGTACTGGGGTTGTCTGACATATTTGTCCAATGCAAATGCACCTTTCGCACACATCCAATTCTGTAAATGAGCCTTCCTCAGCTCAACCACACTCTAATAAGTGTTCCAAATACTCCAAAGTACTCAACGAACTTCACTGTTGAGGTAGAAAATCAACTTGATTGCATTCAAATTGAACTGGCATACGTAGTCCAAAAAAGTACCCTATTTTGGCATGCTTTCCAAGGCTTCAATTTGTAATGTAGTGGTTCAATCAAGTGTGAATAACTTGCATTGACACCTAAACAAGTTCAATGTTGCATATCAACACCAGCCAAGGTGCGTACATACCAAAAATATCAAATCCCCTTCTCTGTTTTGAGAAAAACCAGTAAAACCAGTAGTAAAAGTGCTCTAATTCCTTTGATTCTTGTCCAAATTGAGAGACCAAGCATTCATTAGCTTAGCAATGATGTCTACTAACTCCATGTAAAAAGAATTAGACCAATTGTTTAAGTTGAGAGAGTAATTAGCCGATTAATGACCCTCTATTTTACTAATCACTATAGACAGCTTGTTTAATCAGCTCCATAATGCATAATTGTTCCAACCAACCACATAGCAACCTTCTCAAGTGTGTGTACCACAAAATTGCTAAGGAGATTTTGGGATTAATCAATCACAAGACTTGAATTTGGCCTCCACCTAGCATAGTATTGAAAATTCTACATTGTTTCTTCCCTATAGTCTGTGCCGCCTGCTCCTGAGGAGAATTGGATGATTTGTTGTGGTAATTGAAGGTAGATGTGAGTCCCCAACACTCCTAGGTATGTACCCAATCCATCAATGTAGTGATTTTTACAAAAAAAACCAGCTCCAATTTCATCCACAATGAACATCTCTTCTCTGTTTTTGTGAGGGCTTCAAAACAATGAATTTCCACTTACTTAAATGCATCAACTTTGCTCCAAATTCAATGTAGGGCTTGCACATGAGTTGCCAATACATTCCCATTTGCCAGATACATGATTCTTTGTTAGATTTGCAACCATTTGCCTCATACATTCACCACACTCAAGCTTCAATGGAGAGCTTGCAAAACAGAAATTTTTCTTTGCTTTGGGCAACTCAAATCTGGTGTTGTTTGTGTTTTTGCACCTGCAATCCACTCAAGGATGTTTAGTAGTCCTTACCCGCCGGTAGGCCAAGATCTCATATTTGATGAAGATCGGTGTGCTCTAAGCTTCACAGCTCCAATGGCAAGCTTCACAGCTTCTTCTCCCTCTTCTCTCACTCACTCATAAACCCTACTAATAGAGAGCACCAAGCTCTGATACCATGATGAAAAACAGGTACTCCTTGTGACTCTTGTGGACATATGCTAGTATGACATTCTACCCTATTTTGCCTTCTTGTGTTGGGACACCAGGTGCTTTATGGCACACATGTCTTTGTCACAAATGCCAACATAGGTGTTGTCATCACTTAGATGTTTGACATGGTTGTTAGACATGACTGAAATATAGCACACATCTGTGCTATATAGCACGGATGAGTTAGTGGACATGAAGGTGATGTCTGTCACATACATGATGTGATTTATGGCACACATGTCTTTGTCACAAGTGCCAACATAGTTGTAGTCACCACTTAGATGTTTGACATGGTTGTCAGACATGATTGCAATATAGCACACATCTGTGCAGCTTGTGTGCTTGTACTTGACATAGGCAACCAGGTAAGGAACAATTGGTACCACTACATAGAAACAATAGAGTCAACAGAACCTGGATAGTGCTATATAGCACCACCTATCATAGCACATATTAGACGGATCTTCAAAAAATCAACAAGGCATTAAACTTAAATCACTGTAGTATTCGGATAATTGTATGACAAAGGGTTTCACAGTACATAATATCGTATAAGGGTATCCTATTACAAAAAGGTACACGGGAGTACCATTGTACAAAAAGATCATCTACTTATTGTCGACTAAAGTGCCTAATCATGAAGGCAGATAGGGTGTCCTTTGGATTAGTAATCATGTGAGTATGTGTATACTCCCATGGGCTCCCACTTTGCTTCCATTTCAGTATAGCCACCACGAGAAAAGGGTCCTAGTAAGGTAGAAGGGGTTATCATCCGTGTCCTCTGGCTCAAAGGTCGACGGACAAATGAAATCATTTTTTGGATTTAGTAAACTTTTGTATCGTGTATCGTCAATGAGTGAGGAGTGTATTGTCTTCATTCCATTCTTCGTAATAGCACCACAGATCATGTAGGTCCTTGAAGAACACTGGTTTCTCTCTATCAGGAGACCTAGGCACACCTGGGATGTCCTTCAGGCTAAAGTTAGCCGTCTTGCACCTGTGCGTGCGCGCGATCCTATTAAATAAATATATCTGATGGCAAATGTGGAAAACAAGCAGACATCGCTGCTTCTATATTCTCTTTTGAGCAGACATCGCTGCTCCATAAAATAAAATTGAACTGGAAACTACAACTACTTAAAAAAGTGACCAAATTCGGTTTGGCCACATAATGGAAGTGTGCCCTGTTGCAACCCTCGGCGTCTCAGACATCGTAGATTTGGTTGATGGCATGAATACGTACCCCTCCCATAGAAACACCTTGGTGTGATATGGGATCTGAATGGCCTTTTCAACAAAAGGCCATTCAGATCCACGACTAACAAGCGGGTCTTTGTATGCAAAGGAGGCATTATATGCGATATCATAGTAGCCTCTACATGCTCTTGCTCATCCACCTGGTCACTAACATGTGAGATATCATCTTGCATAGTAGCCTCGACATGTGAGATATCATCTTGCATAGTAGCCTCGACATGCTCTTGCTCATCAAACTGGTCACTAACCTTTGAGATATCATCTTGCACAGTAGCCTCTCCAATGACATCAGCCCGTGTGGGTGGCGGGGAAGTCGTAGCATTGTGCTAGCATGATCTGAACATTAGAGTCAGCAGGCTCCATATGGAAATCCTCATTCAAGTTAGGGGTGTCCTTCACAGTAGCCTCTACATGCTCTTGCTCATCCACCTGGTCACTAACATGTGATATATCATCTTGCACAATAGCCTCTCCAATGACATGGGTCCGCGGGGAAGTCGTAGCATGTGCTAGCATCTGAACATTAGAGTCAGCAGGCTCCACATGGAAATCCTCATTCAAGTCAGGGGTGTCCTTCACACTGGAATCCACATTGAGGTCAATGGCATCCTTGCCAATACCAGCATCCACATTCATATCGATGACATCCTTGGCCATAGCCATAGCCATAGCCACATCCACAAAACCATTCATACATGCATCGGATTGTGCATCAATTATTTTACCTATAAGAACATCCACAAGTGCATCAACATGCAAAAAAGCATCAAACTTGATGTCATCAAATACATTTGCTGCCATATCAACACCATCACACACATATGCATCAAACTTGATGTCATCAATAGATTTGCTACCTGCATTCTGTGCATTTGACATCCTCAACTGTCACTTGTGTCATCAGCTGTATAGCCTCCTTGGAGGCGTTTGCCTGCATGGGAACATTAACTTTACTGCTTGCATCTGACACATTCACTTTACTACTTGGAACCTTAGGACCTACAGGTATGGCCTCCTTGGAGGTAGCATCTTTCAAAGTAGCCTTCTTGTCAGTGGCTTTTACAGGAGTAGCCACGACATTGGATCCACTTGAATGGGATCTTAATGGATATTTAAGAATAGGGGGAACACCTACAACATGCATAGGAGGTAAGCATACACACAGACATCACTGCATTCTACTCAAATACTTAAATTGCAAGTTGCAAGGAGGAGCAAAAACATTAAAGGAATATACACTTACGCAAAAAAATGGAATACCTGTAAGATTCCTCCCTCCAGCTTTTGAGGAGTAAAGGTATAAGAACCTCCCCTTCTGTTCTTAAAATTATTGCCCTCTCTGAAATAGGAGAAAGATCTTGTTTTACCCTATTTTGGCCTAGAGAGAGAAAATGTCTAGAGAGAGATAATCCAAAATTGAGATATCTTTGGATACTTTCCAATGTGCATTTGAAATTTTTGAAAATGTGTATAAGGGACCTTAGCCTAAGGGTCTACATTTTCAAAAAAAAATTAGATTATGGTCCAATTAAGGTTCCAATGGACCAATTGGATTAATCTAAGTGTTGGGATGAGATAAATCCAAGAGAATAAAAGAAAATACCCAAAAATAAGTAAATACTCACATAAGATGAAGAGTTGACTGAGTACAAGGTTTATTAGTTAAAAATTATGAGATATTACTAAAAAAATGAGATATTTTAGAATAATGATGCATTTTTTACACCTTGGTAAGGAGAGGGGACTCTTGAGGTAGGCGCCTAAATCACATGTGTGGAAGGGTTTTTAATTCAAAAAAATTGTGATATTTTTATCTCTCCTCTCTCCTGGATCAAACCAAATAAAAAAGGGAGCCAAACTAGTCCAAATTGAGTCAAACTAAACTTGGAAAATTCTAGAACCCAGTTGGACTTGGTTAGTGGCCTCCCTCACCTATAAATAGACCCTCAGTCATTTGTAATAAAATATGAGAGCTATACTATGCCAGTATTATATTAAAATAATCATATTTTCTATTATCTCTTAAATTTTTCTCTCTCTTGGGAGCTTGGAGCTCTCTCTCTCTACAAAAACTCTTGGAGTTTATCTTCTCCTCTTGGTGGACCAATTGATTAGTGGGGGCTTTACTGCTAATAGAGAATCAAGCCAAACTTGGAGGTAAAATCAAAGTTTTATGGTTTTTTCCAATTTATCTCAATGACTTTCTTCTTCTCAACCCCTCTCAAGCTTGAGAAGCTTTCTAAATAATTGTTCTAATTCAAATCAAGCTTTCCCTTAAAGTCTTAATGTTTAATTAAGAGAAAGTTAATCTTTATGCTTATTTGTAATGCTTTCTTTAAGTAAATCTCTCTCTAAAAGAATAGCCATCTTTATGGTTAAATCCCTTGAAAAAGGATGCTTCTCAATGATAGTCTCTTCATTCAAAGCTAAACTCTAGGCTTGATAAGCTAGAGATTAAGAAAATGGTATTTTTTTATGATTTTGTGTTAACAAAAAATGGTTATTTCTTTTAGATTATTTATAAGTAGTTAAAAACTACTTTGATTAATTCTAAATGAGAAAGATTATCCTATCCATTTGGGAAAAGAGAAATAATGGAATGAGATTAATCTAGTGGGATAATCGTAATTAAGTTTATGATTATGGTTAAAATTATGATTTAAATTCATAGTTTTATTTTAAGCATAAAAGAGAAACTACTATCATATTTTCATTACAAACTTTTACACTTTTAAGAAAAATTGAGAATTATCAGTGATAACAGCAAAGCTATGGTAAAATTTTTAAAAAATAATACATATCTTATTTTTATGCATAATGCTAAAAGAGGACTTTCTACCATATTCTAGGATTGGACATCCTATGCTAAAAGAATGATTTTCATCATATTAATGAGAAATATTTTTTTATAATTATGTCCAATTAATTGATTATGAGAAAAGAGTAAATTTTGCTAAATTTATTTTTATACAAAAAGAGGAATTCCCATGATATTTGAGATCCAAGTAATTAAATGGTAAAAGGAAAATTTTTTGCATAATTCAAATTATGAGTATTTATCAAAAGTGAAATTTTAAGCATTATTAATTTTATTAGAAAATATGGGTAGAATTGATTTTTGTAAATCCCATGAATCTTTTACTCAAAAAGAAGAATATTGAATATATTTCACTTGAAAAATTTGAGAAAGAATATGAAAATAGCCATCGAGAAAAAGTACCTTTAATTAGGCCAAGCAATTGGCAGAAACTTAGAAAAGTCCCATCAGTATATCGAAAGTAGAAAATGATACTAAATGTGAATGCGATGTGATAAGATGTGAATGCGATGTGAATAGATGTGAATGCGATGTGAATAAGGTGTGAATGCGATGTGATAAGATGTGATAAGATGTGAGTAGATGTGATGAGATGTGATGTGATGTAAATGGATGTGTATG
This sequence comes from Cibotium barometz, assembly GCF_041138505.1. NCBI lineage: Eukaryota > Viridiplantae > Streptophyta > Polypodiopsida > Cyatheales > Cibotiaceae > Cibotium > Cibotium barometz. The sequence continues at coordinate 50,884,539 of NC_141049.1, read as the reverse complement.
TGTGGATGTGATGAGATATGGATGGGATGTGATGTGATGTAAATGGATGTGGATGTGAATGTGATGAGATGTGATGTGATGTAAACAGATGTGGATGTGAATGTGATGAGATGTGAATAAGATGTGATGATATGTGAAAGGATGTGACGTGATGTAAATGGATGAGAATAAGATGTGATGATATGTGTGAAAGGATGTGATGTGATGTAAATGGATGAGAATGAGATGTGATGATATGTGAAAGGATGTGATGTGATGTAAATGGATGAGAATGAGATGTGATGTGATAGATATGCATGTGAATGAATGGATGGATGTGGATAGATGTGAATGTGGATGAATGGATGGATGTGGATAGATGTGCAAGTGAATGAATGGATGGACATGGATAGATGTGAATGTAAATGAATGGATGGATGTGGATGAATGTGATGAGATGTGAATGGATGTGATGAGATATGGATAGATCTAGATGTAATGTAATATGGATGGAATGAATGAGATATGATGTGGATAGATGTGGACGTGATGTAATGTGGACGGAATGAATGTGATGTGATATGGATGGAATGAATGTGATGTGATAAGGATAGATGTGGATGGAATGTATGTGATGGATGTGGATGCAATGTATGTGATGTGATGTGGATGCAATGAATGTGATGGATGTGAATGGGTGTGATGGATGTGAATGGGTGTGCCGAGATTTGAATGGGTGTGATGAGATATGAATGGATGTGATGATATCTGAATGGACGTGATGAGATGTGAATGGATGTGAATGTGATGTGATGATATCTAAATGGATGCGATGAGATGTGAAAGTGGCCACAGTAGGTTGCTTCTTGCTCAACCAAGATATGCATGAGCTACCGAGCATGAAACAAAAACCACTTGTGGACACTCTTGTGTCATAGCAACCAGCCCAATCTGAGTCCGAAAAAGCATGTAAATCTGGCGGCAATGATCCCCCCTTGGGATAAAACAACCCAAGATGTATGGTGCCACTCAAGTAGCGAAAGATGCGTTTAACTGCCTTCCAATGCTGAGACCCTGGGCTATGCATAAACCTGCTCACCTGTGAGACTGCAAACTGAATGTCTGGCCTCGTAATGCATACATAAATGAGGAACCCAACAGCTGTCTGATAGAGTGTGACATCAAAGTGATCTCCAGCATCATGAAGACTCAACTTCAAACCTGTCTCCATTGGAGTAGCAATAGGCTTGCAGTCTTCAAGGCCAAATCTCCGCAACAATGTCTCAATATACTTTGTCTGACACAAAGCAATACCTCCATCACACTGCTTAAATTGTATCCCCAAATAATGATGCAAATGCCCCAAATTTGACATCTCAAAAGAGGCATTCAAGTCAGCCTTAAAATCAGCAATATGACTCTCATTTGGTCTTGTGAGCAGCATGTCCTCGACATAGAGAGCAATGATTAGATGTACACCATCCACACGTTTAACATACAAAGTGCTTTCTGTTGGACTATTCTGAAACCCATGTGCAGTCAAATATGCATGTATCTTTTCATACCAAGCTCGTGGAGCTTTCTTTAAACCATATAAAGCCTTTTTTAACCTGCACACTTTGTTTTCCTGCCCTTTTTGAACAAAACCACGAGGCTACGATACATACACCTCCTCATGCAAATCTCCATTCAAGAACGCAGTCTTTATGTCTAGCTAATGTACATTCCAACCATTATGAGCTGCCAATGCACAAATGCTACGAATGGTAGTCATACGACAAGTGGGAGCAAAGGTCTCATCAAAATCAATGCCCTTTTCTTGAGCATAACCCTTTGCAACAAGTCTAGCCTTATAGCGATCAACACTGCCATCTGGCTTTCGTTTCAATTTAAAAACCCACTTACATCCAATGGCCTTTTTACCAATAGGCAAATCACACAAAGACCATGTACCATTCTTCATTATAGCATCATATTCACTTTGCATTGCAGCCAACCAATTTTCTGAATTTTGTGCCTCATCAAATGAAAGAGGTTCTTCCTCTTCACACATACTAGACACAGCCAAAGCATAACAATCTGATGCATAAGAGGCATGTTGAAAACCTGAACGAGTACGACTAGTCATAGGTGCATCAATTTTACTATCACGCAAGGTTTGCACCAGCCATTTAGGCATACCTCTAGCCTACACATTTTCAGCCCTATCCTCATGAATTACATCCTGTAAATCTGCATCAGAAATAGGCTGATCTATGATGTCGTTTAAAATCTGCATAGGCTGAATATTTGCCTCATTAGGACTTACATTTGAATTCCCACCTGTAAAGAGAGGCAACAACGTATCAAATACATCCCGTGAGCTCACACCTGTCTCTTTGGTACATGATAACAAGGGCTGCACAGCATCTTCCACAAAAACAACATCTCGACTAATCAAGATACGCTTAGACTGCGGGGATGATACAATCTGTAACCCTTGCTTTCAGCACTATAACCAACAAAGATGCATTTGACAGCCTTATCATCCAATTTTCTGCATTGTTGCACAGGCACTAAAGCATAGGCCAAGCAACCAAAGACACGCAAGTGACCAATAGAAGGCTTCCTGCCATGCCAAGCTTCGTATGGAGTAATAGACTGCAAGGCCTTAGTGGGACACCTGTTGTACATATGCAGCACACATGACAGCCTCAAGCCAAAATGCGTGTGGCAAAGCTTGGCTCTTGACCATACATCGTGCCATCTCCATAAGTGACCTGTTTTTCCTCTCAGCAACACCATTTTGCTGAGGGGTATACGGCACTCTACATTGGTGTTTTATCCCATGACTAGCCGAAAATGCATCAAACTCTTTAGACATGTACTCCCCCCCTCGATCAGAACGGAGGGTGCCCACAGTACAATTGGATACATTTTCAACCATAAGAAAAAACTATTTGAAGCACAAAAACACTTCGGACTTTGCCTTCAGTGGATATACCCATGCATGCCTTGAGTAATCATTAATGAAAGTCACGAAGTACAAGTGTTTACCAAATGACGGAGTTTGCATAGGCCCACATACATCACTATGTACAAGTTGCAATTTGCGAGTGGCCCGCATAGAACCATCCTTTGGAAATGCAGAACGCTGCATTTTGCCCAAAATACAGCCTTCACAAACATGTTTCAATGGTGCCTCAAGAGGGGGCAATGAAGCAACCATATCAAATTTCTGCAAACGTAGCAAACTAGCAAAGTTCAGATGACCAAAACGAGCATGCCATAGTTTTGCATCTGAAACTGCCTTTTCATCAGAAACTACATTTGCTGAATCTTCCACACACTTGTCATAAGAATTGAGCCTATACAGCCCACGAAACAAGGTGCCAGATGCAATAATCGTATCACCAGAAGTCAAATCATGAACAGTACATCTGTCATCCACAAATTTGACTATAAATCCAAGTCTAGCAAGTGCAGAGACAGACAATAGATTCTTCTTTATCCCTGGCACATACAAAGCATCTAAAAGTGTGAAAGCGCTGCCATTTGCAGCAGTAAGCATAATTTTACCAATGCCCTTCACTGGGTAAGAAGCATTATTGGCACATGTGACAGTATTCCCATTAGAGATAGCCTCACGACAAGTGAACATATCACGATGTGAGGTAATGTGCTTTGTAGCACCACTGTCAAAATACCAAACATGAGAGTCAACAGAAACTGCCAAACATGCATCATGTACAGATGGGTCATACTGGCAATACACGCTAAACGCCCATTCTGTATCCTGCACAACATTTGCAGAATCTGCATTTGTAGAAGCATCCGCTATTGTGGCTACATTTGACTCTTTCTTCTTTGCCTCTTTAGCCTTTAGCTTAGGGCAATTCTTAATGACATGATCATTTGCCTTACAATAGTCGCACCTGGTCTTTTTCTTGCCTTTATCAAGAGCCTTCTCAGACTTATTGTTACTACCTGTGGAAGGAGAAGAAGTTGCAGACCTACTAATAGGAGAAGAAACAGTGGAAGGGGCTACCTTACCACTTCTTCTCTGCTGCTGGGCAGCAATAAATGCTTGATCAACTGCACGCTACCTCGCCCTGTTTTGCCTAGACTGCGCTTCTTGCAAGAGTTTGTTGACTAAAGTATCATACTTAACAGCATCAGGTCTGTCCTCATTAAGAAGTCTCCACGTGGAAGCAAAAGTCTGATATGTCTCAGGTAAAGCACCAAGAACAGTCTGCACAAGAGAATGATCAGGAATAATCTCACCTGCAGAAATCAACTGTTCTTTGAGATCTTTAATCTCAGCAAGAAAAACATTCATGTCATCATCTTCTTGCATAATCTTCAATTCTAGCTCTTTACGCAGGTAAGCGATTTTTGCCTCACGACCTGCATACAAACCAGCTAGAATATCCCAAGCCTGTTTGCTGTTTTAGCTGAACGAATATGTGGGGTGATGTTACGTTTGACAGAAAGTGCAATCAAGGCATGAGCCTACGCATCTTTAGCATCCCAATGAGCTTGTTCAGCAGTGGGTAAAACAGCAACAACAGTAGAGCTGCTAGAACCTACAACATCCTCAACAGATCCTACATCCACAGAACCTGGACGTACATCCATACCCTGCACAATGTTCCACACTCCTTTTGCAACCAAAACATGTTGCATCATGTATGCCCAAAGTGGGTAGTTGCCGTCTCCATCCAGTTTGTCTTCAGCAGACAACATGCGAAATACATCATTGCTGTTATCAGCCATGGCCACTCACTGAAACTGATGCAAAAGCTGCCTGTAATGAAGCAAAGACTGAACAGAAAACAACTCGTGCTATGCAGCACGGTCCATAATAGAATACGTATGCCTGTTTTGCAAAAAACTGCACTGTCGAAATTTCTGCAGAAAATGACGAAAACACCTGTGCAGAACTTGAAATGCAAAAACGAAGCCCGAAACGACCTCAGATGCAAATTCTGAGAACGCCAAGCCCTATGGGCTTATTTGTAGAGTATAGGGACCTGCAAGCGCTCGTGAAAACTCACCTCAATCGGAGAACGTGAGTCGGAGGGTGCTGGCGGCGTAGCCCTGGGAGCCGATGCTTGCTCTGATACCAATTGTTGGAATTAGGGTTGCAGGAAAGCACACAAAGCTTGGAGAAGAAGAAGCAAGAATGCACACAACACAAAGTGTATTAGTTTGTGTCAATGTACAAAAGATAAGTTAGCCCTAGAATGATGGGCATATATACAAGCCGGGGGGAAAAACCTCCTAAAGAGGGAAAAAGTGCCCCGGCGGTCCTAAGTGTGTTCACACACATCACTGCCTATATATATGGCAACACTGACCATGAGACTTATGGGTTCAATTGGATCAGTTTGGTTAGTGATAACCTTGACTATGTTAGAATAAAATTATCCTGGAGGAATTGCCTATGTCTGTTGAGTGAGGGAAGTTTTTCTGGGTTCGGTTTTGGAAGAGCCGAGGGATTAGTCTCTTGTACCGATATCTGTGGGTGAGGCCCGAGTGAGAGGCTCTGCCCTACGCAAGAAATGCTATTTCTGATGCTAGCACCCCTGTATTCGTTGCATGGAGGGGGCATGGATCTTTCAATACCAAATTAAAAAAACTCATTCAAATTATGGCAATGCCTTTGGGCTACAAGAAGACAAATGAATGGATGTCAAATGGCTAAGGAGCCTCATCTGACATCTCATTAGGATACAACTTCTGCTTTGCAGAGGGCTTTTTTTTTCTTTAGATAGTTGATAAGAGGGACATCAAGTTCATCACCACCTAGGGGCTTTGGGGTTAACCATTGCCGCTTTGGGGCAGGCTTCACTGGCTTTGGGCTCACTCTTCTCTCCGGCTCACATGCCTCCTCTGCCAACTGATCGACTGCATCGTTGGCCATTGTAGATTGAGCTTCACTTGCCCGCTGCATATGTGGCATAAACGGGTTGTCCATAGTTGTCAAGCCAACCACCTTATCCTTGCCAGCATGTGAGATTTGCTCTACAGGTCAAGATGTTCAGTTGTAATTAGTCACTAATTGGAAGGAAAGTACACTTCATCTGAAGATGTCAATGAGCTTACCAGTGACTTGATTAGAGAGGTGCTCTGTCCCTTCCCCAGCCACTTCATGTGCAAACCCAAATTTTTCCTTCTCTATACCTGGAAATCCAATGTGATATATAAAATGCATGTAACATCTTAAAATACTGATGGAATAAAACCCATGTTTAACTTACCAGAAGTATGCCCTTTTTTTACAATTGTTTGTTTTGGACCATCATCCTCTTTGCCCTGGTAGAAACTTCTTGGTCGCAGTCCCTTGCAACACAAGCACCTTACTCTCTACAAACATGAGCAAAGCATAACATCATGTGGTAGACATGGCAGCAGGGCAGTGAGAAGGCATCTAGTGCAGTATCATCAAATGGACACCCACACCCTGTGCACACTCCAACTATGGCGCTTCGTTGGTTGCCCTCAACAATAGATGGAGGGAGAGGCTTGATTGCAGTCGGCACTCTTGTCTCACATGTCATATCCATGATTCCACAAAATTTTAGTAAGCCCATCTCTCTTTCATACTCCATCTCAGTTTTAGCAAGTAGTGTCTATAAAAACAAGAAAGAACAATCAATTAGTGTACATGCTAGTGCTATGTATTATATAGCACATAGCACAAACTAGCATAGAAGCTATTCAATAGCACACAATAGTAGACAGTGACACAGTGCATGGGAGTAATGCAATACTTGACAATCCCACTTGGAATGTGCAATATAGCTCATAATAGCACATTTATGTCAATGCATCTTACACAAGTACAACAAGCACTCAATGTGCTATGCAGTATATAGCACACAATAGCTGACCAAAAACACACATTCTAGTGCAATGCATTACATATGAAGATAATAGCACATGTGCAAGCAATAGCACAGATGCAACTGCTATGGAATAAATGGTATACACCATAGCACAGATGCATGTGGATTGCAGCATAGAATAGCACCCTATAGCACACCATAGCACATATGCATCACCTTGTAAATCTCATGACTGCTATATAGCACACAATACCAGTCAATAATACCAGTCAATAACACCATGCCAGTGCACAATATTAGATAGCACATGCTAGTGGACAATAGCAAACATGCTCATCTATGCTATATAGCATAGGATAGCACTTAGTAGCACATACTAGTATGCTATGCAATAACTAGTATGATCTTCTATGCTATATAGCACCATAATAGTAGACAATAGCAATCATGCTAGTATAGTGCTTGTGAATAATCTGCTATAGAATGCTGGTTAGCACACAATAACAGACAGTTACCCCATTCTACTGAAATGTAGTATATAGCACACATTGAGGACTATAGCAGACATACAAGTGCTATACATTAGTTAACACAAACACGCAGAAAAAAGCAAATAGAAGCCTGGTGCTGTATAGCACAAAATAGCACATATGCTTTTGATTGCTATTCTGCATGCAATAGCACAGATGCAAGTGGGATGCATTACATAACACATAGTAACAGACAATAGCAACTGAAGTTGTGCTATGCTCTGCATATCTCACCTGCAACAAACAATAAGAGACATATTCTATTGAAGCTATGTAAAGCCCATTATCAGATACTGGGTGACAAGTGGCTTACCTCGAGAACAGTTTCTTCTAATTACGCAATGTTGTTGAGAGGGTTGGCCTAGAGTTGAGACATCAAAGCAAGCAGTCGGTCAACGGGTTCCCTGATCTTCTATGGAACTAATCTCCCCCTGAAGCATTGTAGCAATGTTACTTGACTGCTGGGCACCCTCAGCCCTATGGAGGTCACGCACGGCAACGTCAACTCAAGATCTCGCATCTCCAACAGCTGACCTTGCCACCTGTAACCTCTCTTGTGCAAACCTCTTCATGTTGTGTATCTGTTGCTTCTCTTCATGCTGTGTATCTATTGCTTCTCTTCATCTTCAAATACTGTCACATGCCCTGCTTGTACAACTGCACTTACATCGTCTATTTTGGTGGAGCGCGTACTTCCATCTTCCAATTGAGATTGTCTTGTTCTCCCATTCATCTGATCTTCCCATCTCTTACGCTTGTTCTCAATATTTTACCTTTCCTTTGAGCTTCTCATGGCCTGTTCTACAAATGGAACCCATAGGATTTTACAGCATCCAAAATGAACACCGGATCAAGCTTATACGTAAATTTCAGTCATTTTAGTTAAAAAGCGAGGACCTTTAAACCTTAATAAATGCACGACCAAGCGTCCGATTGACAAACGGTCTGAACCCCAATGACCAGGAGAACCTCCTGGACAAAAAAAAAATTTCGCCCCCCCGGGGCGGGGTACGGCACACAAATCGAGGCGAGTGCCCCATATCTGGGGATCCCACTCCAAAAATTTAGGCCGTACACACTTACTAGGGCGCCCGTACAATGGCCGCACAAGAACCAAAGGACGGCCACCCATTGTGTGGTCCACACGTACCCCTACGTGGACACCCATGCTGCCCCATACCAGATAAGGTACATGCGCACCACTCCTTTCCCTGACAACTGACACCGTACTTTTCCCTAGACCCATGCATGCCACTGATCCATAGCCTTTGATGGTACACCGTCCTTTCGTCCTTGCTTTGCGTGTTGGAATTAGGGTTGCAAGAAAGCACACAAAGCTTGGAGAAGAAGAAGCAAGAATGCACACAACACACAATTTATTAGATTGTGTCAATGTACAAAAGATAAGTTGGCCCTAGAAGGATGGGCGTATATACAAGCCGGGGGAAAAAACCTCCTAAAGAGGGAAAAAGTGCCCCGGCGGTCCTAAGTGTGTTCACACACATCACTGCCTATATATATATATCAACAAATCTCCCCTGGGAGTGATGGTGTGAATGAGAGCTGGCACTCATGTATAGGGGAGTGCCATGCCCGAAGTAGATCGGTCCACAAAGGGGAGCAAGCCCAAAGCTTTCCGGGAAGCTTCAAACTTCTCACGAGGAAGTGTCTTTGTGAAAAGATCGGCAAGGTTGTCCTGTGTTGGCACATAGGCCAAGCTGATCTCTCCTGCTGAGAGTCTCTCCCTGACATAGTGATAATGCACCTCAATGTGCTTTGTGCGAGCATGAAAAACTGGGTTTCTCGCAACTGCCAATGCGCTCTGACTATCAGTGAAGATAGAGGTGGCAGACTCCTGTCCAACACCCAAGTCAGCCATAAGCCGTCTGAGCCACACACACTCAACCGTAGCTGTGAAAGCTGCCTGTACTCAGCTTCATAACTAGAAGTGGCCATAGTAGGTTGCTTCTTGCTCAACCAAGATATGCATGAGCTACCGAGCATGAAACAAAAACAACTTTTGTGGACACTCTTGTGTCATAGCAACCAGTCCAATCTGAGTCCGAAAAAGCATGTAAATCTGGCGGCAACGATCCTCTCTTGGGATAAAACAACCCAAGATGTATGGTGCCACTCAAGTAGTGAAAGATGCATTTAACTGCCTTCCAATGCTGAGACCCTGGGCTATGCATAAACCTGCTCACCTGTGAGACTGCAAACTGAATGTCCGGCCTCGTAATGCATACATAAATGAGGCAACCAACAGCTGTCTGATAGAGTGTGACATCAAAGTGATCTCCAGCATCATGAAGACTCAACTTCAAACCTATCTCCATTGGAGTAGCAATAGGCTTGCAGTCTTCAAGGCCAAATCTCCGCAACAATTTCTCAATATACTTTGTCTGACACAAAGCAATACCTCCATCACACTGCTTAAATTGTATCCCCAAATAATGATGCAAATGCCCCAAATCTGACATCTCAAAAGAGGCATTCAAATCAGCCTTAAAATCAGCAATATGACTCTCATTTGGTCCTGTGAGCAGCATGTCATCGACATAGAGAGCAATGATTAGATGTACACCATCCACACGTTTAACATACAAAGTGCTTTCTGTTGGACTATTCTGAAACCCATGTGCAGTCAAATATGCATGTATCTTTTCATACCAAGCTCGTGGAGCTTGCTTTAAACCATATAAAGCCTTTTTCAACCTGCACACTTTGTTTTCCTGCCCTCTTTGAACAAAACCACGAGGCTGCGATACATACACCTCCTCATGCAAATCTCCATTCAAGAACGCAGTCTTTATGTCCAGCTGATGTACATTCCAACCATTATGAGCTGCCAATGCACAAATGCTACGAATGGTAGTCATACGACAAGTGGGAGCAAAGGTCTCATCAAAATCAATGCCCTTTTCTTGAGCATAACCCTTTGCAACAAGTCTAGCCTTATAGCGATCAACACTGCCATCTGGCTTTCGTTTCAACTTAAAAACCCACTTACATCTAATGGCCTTTTTACCAATAGGCAAATCACACAAAGACCATGTACCATTCTTCATTATAGCATCATATTCACTTTGCATTGCAGCCAACCAATTTTCTGATTTTTGTGCCTCATCAAATGAAAGAGGTTCTTCCTCTTCACACATACTAGACACAGCCAAAGCATAACAATCTGATGCATAAGAGGCATGCTGAAAACCTGAACGAGTACGACTAGATATAGGTGCATCAATTTTACTATCATGCAAGGTTTGCACCAGCCATTTAGGCATACCTCTAGCCTGCTCATTTTCAGCCCTATCCTCATGAATTACATCCTGTAAATCTGCATCAGAAATAGGCTAATCTATGATGTCGTTTGAAATCTGTATAGGCTGAATATTTGCCTCATTAGGACTTACATTTGAATTCCCACCTGTATAAACAGAGGCAAAAATGTATCAAATACATCCCGTGAGCTCACACCTATCTCTTTGGTACATGATAACAAAGGCTGCACAGCATCTTCCACAAAAACAACATCTCGACTAATCAAGATACGCTTAGACTATGGATGATACAATCTGTAACCCTTGCTCTCAGCACTGTAGCCAACAAAAATGCATTTGACAGCCTTATCATTCAATTTTTATGCGTTATTGCACAGGCACTAAAGCATAGGCCAAGCAACCAAAGACACGCAAGTGACCAATAGAAGGCTTTTTGCCATGCCAAGCTTCGTATGGAGTAATAGACTGCAAGGCCTTAGTGGGACACGTGTTGAGTACATATGCAGCACACATGACAACCTCAAGCCAAAACGCATGTGGCAAAGCTTGGCTCTTGACCATACATCGTGCCATCTCCATAAGTGACCTGTTTTTCCTCTTAGCAACACCATTTTGCTGAGGGGTATACGGCACTGTACATTGGTGTTTTATCCCATGACTAGCCAGAAATGCATCAAACTCTTTAGACATGTACTCCCCCCCTTGATCAGAACGGCGGAGGGTGCCCACAGTACAATTGGATACATTTTCAACCATAAGAAAAAACTATTTGAAGCACAAAAACACTTCGGACTTTGCCTTCAGTGGATATACCCATGCATGCCTTGAGTAATCATCAATGAAAGTCACGAAGTACAAATGTTTAGGAGTTTGCATAGGCCCACATACATCACTATGTACAAGTTGCAATTTGCGAGTGGCCCGCACAGAAGCATCCTTTGGAAACGCAGAAGGCTGCATTTTGCCCAAAATACAGCCTTCACAAACATGTTTTAATGGTGCCTCAAGAGGGGGCAATGAAGCAACCATATCAAATTTCTGCAAACGTAGCAAACTAGCAAAGTTCAGATGACCAAAACGAGCATGCCATAGTTTTGCATCTGAAACTGCCTTTTCATCAGAAACTACATTTGTTGAATCTTCCACACACTTGTCATAAGAATTGAGCCTATACAGCCCACGAAACAAGGTGCCAGATGCAATAATTGTATCACCAGAAGTCAAATCATGAACAGTACATCTGTCATCCACAAATTTGACTACAAATCCAAGTCTAGCAACAAGCGCAGAGATAGACAATAGATTCTTCTTTATCCCTGGCACATACAGAGCATCTGAAAGTGTGAAAGCGCTACCATTTGTAGCAGTAAGCATAATTTTACCAACGCCCTTCACTGGGTAAGAAGCATTATTGGCACATGTGACAGTATTCCCATTAGAGACAGCCTCAAGACAAGTGAACATATCATGATGTGAGGTAATGTGCTTTGTAGCACCTTTGTCAAAATACCATACATTAGAGTCAACAGAAACTGCCAAACATGCATCATGTACAGATGGGTCATACTGGCAATACACGCTAAACGCCCATTCTGTATCCTGCACAACATTTGCAGAATCTGCATTTGTAGAAGCATCTGCTATTGTGGCTGCATTTGACTCTTTCTTCTTTGCCTCTTTAGCCTTTAGCTTAGGGAAATTCTTAATGACATGATCATTTGCCTTACAATAGTTACACCTGCTCTTTTTCTTGCCTTTATCAAGAGCCTTCTCAGACTTATTGTTGCTACCTATGGAAGGAGAAGAAGTTGCAGACCTACTAATAGGAGAAGAAACAGTGGAAGGGGCTGCCTTACCACTTCTTCTCTACTGCTGGTTCGGCAGCAATAAATGCTTGATCAACTGCACACTGCCTGGCCCTATTTTGCCTCGACTGCGCTTCTTGCAAGAGCTTGTTAACTAAAGTATCATACTTGACAGCATCAGGTCTGTCCTCAGTAAGAAGTCTCCACGTGGAAGCAAAAGTCTGATATGTCGTCTCAGGTAAAGCATCAAGAACAGTCTGCACAAGAGAATGATCAGGAATAATCTCACCTACAGAAATCAATTGTTCCTTGAGATCTTTAATCTCAGCAAGAAAAACATTCATGTCATCATTTTCCTACATAATCTTCAATTCTAGCTCTTTACGCAAGTAAGAGATTTTTGCCTCGTTACGACCTGCATACAAACCAGCTAGAATATCCCAAGTCTGTTTTGCTGTTTTAGCTGAACGAATATGTGGGGTGATGTTACATTTGATAGAAAGTGCAATCAAGGCATGAGCCTGTGCATCTTTACCATCCCAATGAGCTTGTTCAGCAGTGGGTAAAACAACAGCAACAGTAGAGCTGCTAGAACCTGCAACATCCTCAATAGATCCTACATTCAAAGAACCTGGATGTACATCCATACCCTGCACAATGTTCCACACTCCTTTTGCAACCAAAACATGCTGCATCATGTATGCCCAAAGTGGGTAGTTGCTGTCTCCATCCAGTTTGTCTTCAGCAGACAACATGCGAAATACATCATTGTTGTTATCAGCCATGGCCACTGATTGAAACTGATGCAAAAGCTATAGTGTAATGAAGCAAAGACTGAACAGAGAACAACTCGTGCTATGTAGCACGGTCCACAATAGAATACGTATACCTATTTTGCAAAAAACTGCACTGTCAAAATTTTTGCACAAAATGACGAAAACACCTGTGCAGAACTTGAAATGCAAAAACGAAGCCCGAAACGACCTCAGATGCGATTTCTAAGAACACAAAGCCCTACGGGCCTATTTACAGAGTATAGGGACCTGCAAGTGCTTGTAAAAGCTCACCTCAATCGGAGAGCGTGAGTCGGAGGGTGCTGGCAGTGTAGCCCTGGGAGTCGATGCCTGCTCTGATACCAATTGTTGGAATTAGGGTTGCAGGAAAGCACACAAAGCTTGGAGAAGAAGAAGCAAGAATGCACACAACACACAATTTATTAGATTGTGTCAATGTACAAAAGATAAGTTAGCCCTAGAAGGATGGGCGTATATACAAGCCGGGGGAAAAAACCTCCTAAAGAGGGAAAAAGTACCCCAGCGGTCCTAAGTGTGTTCACACACATCATTGCCTATATATATATATGGCAACATTGCACAGTGCCCGTACCCCACTCCTCAGCTATATATACCCTCGGGGTGCTCCACAGGCTACACGTATTTTTGCGCAGCGTATGCCCTATTGTACCATCATTCGTACGGCCGCCCATCCCTGTGTAGTGTACTTGCTGTAGTACAGCCGTCCCTCTCACACCCCCTCATTTGCCTCTTTTCAGATAAGCCAATTTTCCTCCATCCCCCTATTGCTAGGAGGCAGTGTCCTTAACTCTTCTCCCCCCCTCCCCCCAGTGTGAATAGACTTACAGCAGCCCTCAGCCCTTCTCCCCTTTTGTAAAACGTTTTTGTCTTAAGGATATCTCACAATTCCCCCCCCCTCCCCCTATTTGTGTAGACTTTAATAAGAGGTTTTTGCCTTAAGAAAGGGTTCGTACGCTATAGTCTTTTGCTTATACGGTGAGCAAATGATCTCGGAATTGAGATCCGACTGAAGCGTTTCGACCGCAGCAGCAAGCCCTACAAGTTGACATCCAAGATAGCACCATCTCAAAAACATCAGAATATTGCCCCGAGAGGAGCACGCAATAACGAGATTAGGGAAGATGCCCCTACAACCCTCCCTTTTCAAGCTCCTCAAGGAAATGGTGGCCAGGTTAGCTTGGTTATATTTTAAAGAAGAGTTTTTTTTTCTATATTAGTGCTTATAAATGTGTATCTTTTCTTTTTAAAAATAATGACATAAAATTGTATGAAGTTACGAATTGTGTGATGATGTATTCAATAAATTGCATTGAAATTGTTATCTTTAAAGAGTGCAAGTTTTTCCTGGCTTCAACGCTAACTCCATTCCGTGCTTGTGTAGGCGGGCGGCATCGTTAGCAAAGCCCGGGAATGGCCTAAGGTATCCCTCATACCATTGGGAGAATAAGGTTTGCCGATTGAGGCGAGAGGTTATGATGCTGCCTAGTTCTAAGGGTCCAGGCTAGTGCGGTAAATAAGCCCACCCTAGTGTGCTGACATCCCTCTGAGGGGCGGGAGGATCGAGCGATGGAGCCTGAGAGGGCGATAGGCCGTCTTGAGTCCTCGCTAGGTCGACGATGAGACGTATGGTCTCGTGGGGTTTTGCCCAGCATGTAGAGGCTGGAAGGCCGAATTCTAGATCATCGACAGAATAAAGGAAAAGAATAAGAGAGCCGGTTTGGCTTGTATGAAATTGATTCATGTATAAACTTTATATATATATACCTTGTCTTTGGCATGATTGTATTGTGTAAAAAGACTGTTTTAACAAACCTTGTGTGAAAAGGGCCTTAATTAAGGAACATGTTTATTTATGTCAAACAGTGTGGTAGGATTAATTAGAAAACAAATTGACGCCGCGTGAGTAGGGTGGAAAGTGGGAGGATAGAATGCCCCGATGGCACCATCCTACGGATGGATGGACCCGATTAGTCAGGAAGCTTTCCAATAGATTAAGTGAAGGCCCTATGCTAGATAATTAGGTTCTTGGGCAACTCTATTCTAGAAGACTAGGTCAGCGGCTGTGCCTTGCATGGATGAGGAAAAAAGCGTTACCTCTAGAAATCAAGTCTAGTAGTTGCCCAATTTATGATAAATTACCCTATGGGTAATTTGACTTTTAGAAGATCATGCTTCCCCTGCAGGATAGGACTAGGTCTTACCTATGAATCGTATCTTTGAATCTCTACATGGCCAAGGTGTCGATAAATAGGAAGTTTTTTCCAAGTTAAGACTTAGTGGACTATCGTAAGTGTTTCTCCTATTTTAGAAGGGGGGAACCTTACAATCCTTGGGAAAAGGATGCTTCTCAATGATAGTCTCTTAGTTCAATGCTAAACTCTAGGCTTGATAAGCTAGAGATTAAGAAAATGATATTTTCATGATTTTGTGCTATTAAAATAATGGTAAATTCTTTTAGATTATTTATGAGTGTTAAAAAAACTACTCTAATTCATTCTAAATGAGAAATGGATTATCCTAACAAATTGGGAAAAGAGGAATGTTGAAATTAGATCAATCTAGTGGAATAATCATAGTTATGTTTAATTTTATGGTTTAAAATTATGATTTAAATTCATAGTTTGATTTTAAGCATAAAAGAGGAACTACTATCATATTTTCATTACAAGCTTTTACTCTTTTAGGAAAAATTGAGAATTATCAGTAATAGTAGCGAAGATATGGCAAAATTTTTAGAAAATAATACATATCTTATTTTTATGCATAATGATAAAAGAGGACTTCCTACCATATTCTAGGATTGGACATCCTATGCAAAAAGAATGATTTTCATCATATTCATGAGAAATAATTTTTTTGTAATTATGCATAATTAATTGATTATTAGAAAATTATAAATTTTGGTAAATTTATTTTTATGCAAATTGAGGAATTCCCATGATAATTGAGATCCAAGTAATTAAATGGTAAAAGTGGATTTTTTGGCATAATTTAAATTATGAGTATTTATCAAAAGTGAAATTTTGAGCATTATTAATTTTATTGGAAAATATGGGTAGAATTGATTTTTGTAAATCCCATGAATCTTTTACTCAAAGAAGAATATTGAATATATTTCACTTGAGAAATTTGAGAAAGAATATGAAAATATCCATCGAGAAAAAGTAGCTTTAACTAGGCCAAGCAATTGGCAGAAACTTAGAAAAGTCCCATCGGTATTCGAAAGTAGAAAACAGTACTAAAAGTGGATGTGATAAGATATGAATGTGATGTGATAAGATGTGAATGCGATGTGATGAGATGTGGATGAGATGTGATGTGATGTAAATGGATGTGGATGAGATGTAATGTGAATGGACGTGATGTAATATGGATTGATGTGGATGTGATGTAATGTGGATGAGATGTGATGATATGTGAAAGGATGTGACGCGATGAAAATAGATGAGAATGAGATATAATGTGATAAATCTGCATGTAAATGAATGAATGGATGAGGATGAACATGATGAGCTGTGAATAGATGTGGTGTGATATGGATAGATGTGGATGTGATGTAATGTGGATGGAATGTATGTGATGTGATGTGGATACAATGAAAGTGATGGGTGTGATGGGATGTGAATGGGAGTGATGAGATGTGAATGGGTGTGATGGATGTGAATGGATGGATGTGAATGGGTGTGATGGATGTGAATGGGTGTGATGAGGTATGAATGGATGTGATATGTGATGTGATGTGAATGGATGCAATGAGATATGAATAGATGTGAATGTGATGTGATGATATCTAAATGGATGTGGTGAGATGCGATGAGATGTGAATGTGACGTAATGAGATAGGAATGGATGTGATGTGATGTGAATGGATGTGATGTGGATCTGGGTAGGTGTGAATGGATGTGATGTGATGTGAATATGATATGATGAGATGTAAATAGATGTGAATGTGATGTGATGAGATGTGAATGGATGAGATGTGATGTGATGAGATGTGGATCTGAATGAATATAAATGGATGTGATGTAATGTGAATGGATGGATGAGATGTAAGGTGTATGAATGTGATGTGATGTGGATCTAGGTAGATGTGAATGGATGTGATGTGGATCGAGGTAGATGTGAATGGATGTGATGTGATGTGAATGGATGTGATGAGGATCTCAATAGATGTAAATGGATGTGATGAGATGTCATGTGATGTGGATAGATGTGATGAGATGTAATATGATGTGATTAGATGAGAATGGATGAAGGATGATGGGAATAGATATGACTGGATGAGGAATAAGCAAAGTGAATTTATTTAGAAGAATGTGGAATAATGAGAAATGATATGGAACAATGTGAAAAGATGAGAGTTCGTTAGAAACTATATTTATGACTTGTTTTTAAATGACTGTTTTATGTCAAGAATGCTGGGAAAGCATTTTGACCATCTTGTGAAAATGAGGTCGTGGAGACCCAAGTGATAAAGTTGCAACAGCTGATGGAGAGTCAATGTGTTGAGATTCAAGCTCAATGTCAGCTTGTGCCAACTGCGCTATGTGCTGGCGTGTTAGGTAGGAACATGTGTGAGACATAAATGACTGCGTCCAGCTGGTCATAGTGTGTGGACATTAGCTAGGGTTAGCTGTGTGTTGTGTATTATGGATTATGGCTTTTTTCATTGTGTGAGAAGGGAGATGGCTTCCCTCTATGGTTAGGGTTTGCAATATACATTAGGGTTTGCTCCTCTGTGTGTGTCTCCTCTCCCTCTACCTGTTTTTTATCATGGTATCAGAGCCTGGTGCTCTCTATTAGGGTTTATGAGTGAGTGAGGGAAGAGGGAGAAGAAGCTATGAAGAAAAGCTGTGAAGCTTGCCGTTGATGCTGTGAAGCTTGGAGCACACCGATTTCCATCAAATCTGAGAGCTTGGCCTACCAAGTAAGGACTACTAAACACCCTTGAGCGGATTGCAGGTGATTCAAGCACAAACAAGGCAAATCAGGGTTGCCCAAAGCAAAAGAAAATTTTGGTTTTTTGCAAGCTTTCCATTGGAGCTTGAAAGCGGTGATGTATTGTGCAAATGGATGCAATTTGGCAAATACACATGTATGTGACAAGGATTAATGTATTGGCAACTCATGTGCAAGCCCTACATTGAATTTGGAGCAAAGTTGATGCATTTATGTGAGAGGAAAATCACTAGTTTGAAGCCTTCACAAAAACAGAGAAGTGATGCTCATTGTGGATAAAATTAACACCAGTTTTTTGCAAAAATCACTCAATTGATGGAGCCTAAGAGTGTTGGGAACTCACCTATGCTCTCAATAGCCACTATAATCATCTCAAATCACCCAAGGAGCAGGTGCGGCGTAGCCTGTAGGGAGAAAACAGAGTAGTTTTCTCACCATTTTGATAAGTGGAGGCCAAATACTACTTGGTTGATTGATTAAACTCAAAACTTGCTTAGCAATTGTGTGAAGCATGGCATAAGAAGGTAAGTAACTTGCAGCAGGTACACACCTCAGCAAAACGGTGTTACTGAGAGAAAGAATAGAGTCATTTGTGATGTGGCCAAGGCAATGCTCAATGAAAAGAGCATGCCAGACTATTATTAGGCAAAAGCGTGTGCCACCATGGTGTATGTACTTAATAAGACACCCATAGCAGCCATACATGGAAGTACGCCAGAGATGCAGCTTATAGGATTTAGGCCAGGCATTGGACACTTCAAAGTGTTTGGTTGCATAGCTTATGTACATATGCCTGACGAGAGAAGGAGGAAGTTGGATCCTAAGGTAGAAAAGTGTGTGTTTGTTGGTTATGCACAGGATCGCAAGGCATATAAATGTTACAATCCTTAATCTAGGCAAGTTGTTATCTCACGAGATGTGGTGTTTGATGAACTTGCTAGTTGGTACAAGGCAAAGGATGAGGGTGTCATTGATTCTCTTTATGCTGATGTGCATGTGAACTTGCCACAAGCAAGTTCTATTTCTATGTCTGGGGTAGCAGAGTCTGAGAGTATCACTATACGTCCATGGTCAGGACGCTTGAGATATGAGAGTGTGAGCACTGGGAGTAGTGCTGTGGATAAAGGGAAAAAGAAGGTTGAAGGAATTGGCATTACAGGTTATGAGTCGTCAAGTTCAGAGAGTTTGGATGAGGAACTTGGCATACCAGTTTTACGCACACCTAGTGCAAAGCAGGATAGATATGTGCCTCCACATGCTAGAGTGAGAGGTGTTCAGAGTCATCCGCATGCATTGTGGAGATCCTAAAGGGTCAGGTATTGACAGGTTGACATATTGTGATTTTGCTATGCATTACGCATATATGACCTCTTTGGTGAAGCATGTGGAACCTACATACTATACAGAAGCTATTGGGAAGCATGTATGGGAGAAGGCAATGGATGTTGAGATGGAGGCTTTGGTTCATAGTAGTGAAACATGGGATTTGGTTGCCTTACCACAAGGCAAAAATGTCATTGGTTGCAAATGGGTTTATAAGGTGAAATGCAAATCAGATGGTTCCATTGAGTGCCATAAAGCACGATTGGTAGCTAAGGGTTATGCACAAACCCAAGGCTTGGACTATGATGAAACATTTAGTCCAGTTGTTGCAAAGATGGGAACAATGAGAGCAGTCATTGCTATGGCTGCACCAAATGGTTTGGAAATGCATCAAATGGATGTGAAAAATGCATTTCTAAATGGTGATCTACAAGAGGAAGTTTATATGGCACAGCCAGAAGGATATGTACACCCGAAGTATCCCACTCATGTATGCAGATTAAAGAAAGCATTATATGGTTTGAAGCAAGCACCTCGTGCTTGGAGTGATAAGATAAGCCGATATCTTATCTCCCTTGGATTTTAGTTTTCTTCAGGAGATTCTTCACTCTATGTGAAGAAAACAGATCATGGGATTGTCTTACTTGTCATCTATGTGGATGACTTGATTGTCACAGGAGATCATGCTACAGATGTTATGCATGTCAAGAAGGCATTGAGTGGGAAATTTGACATGAAAGACGGGTGAATTGAGATATTTTATTGGGATTGAAGTGATCAAAGACCATGCAGGTACATGGTTAGTGCAACGCCAATATGCATTCGATATGTTGGCAAAATATGGGATGACAGGGTGTAAGCCAATGAGTACACCTTTGGAGCAGAATATAAAGCTGCGGGCTGATTTTGGTGAAGAGTTGGATGATCCATCTATGTATAGAAAGATGGCAGTCTTATTTACATGACTATCACATGCTCGGATCTCAGTTATGCTGTGGGGCTAGTAAGCCAATTTATGCAGAGCCCTAGAAAACCTCATTTGGATGCAGTGAGATGCATTATGCGATATGTAAAGACCACTGCACATTATGGTCTTCTTTATGAGCATGGTAAAGGCTTGGATGTACATGGCTACACAGACATAGATTGGGCACGTAGCTCGTATGACAGGAGGTCTACTAGTGGTTATGCCTTTACATTTGGAAGTGCAGTGGTGAGTTGGAGTAGCAAGAAGCAACCTACTGTTGCTTTATCTAGTGCAGAGGCTGAATACAGGGGTGCAGCCATTGCTACATGATGTGAAGGAGTATGGTTAAAGAGTCTCTTGGCTGATTTGGGTGAGCCTATTGATGGCAAGGTTGTCATTCATTGTGACAACACGAGCAGCATACAGTTGGCCAAGAATCTAGTTTTTCATGCGCGGACCAAACACATAGATGTCCACTATCATTTTGTCAGAGAGAAACTGTTGGATGGTACAGTGGATTTGCAATATATGAAGACTAAAGAGCAGGTGGCCGACATCTTTACAAAGCCACTTAGCAGGGAGAAGTTTGAGTACTTCCGTACTATGTTGGGAGTACGTGGGATGAGCTTGAGGGGGAGTGTTGAGAGCTTTGATAGCCCAAGATCATCTACATCTTCATCTATGGCAGTACATCATGAGCTTGAAGGGGCTATTGAGATTCAAGCTCGATGTCAGCTTGTGCCAGCTACGCTATGTGCTGGCATGCTAGGTAGGAACATGTGTGAGACATAAATGACCGCGTTCAGCTGGTCATAGTGTGTGGACATTAGCTAGGGTTAGCTGTGTGTTGTGTATTATGGATTATGGTTTTTTGCATTGTGTGAGAAGGGAGATGGCTTCCCTCTATGGTTAGGGTTTGTAATATACATTAGGATTTTCTCCTGTGTGTGTGTCTCCTCTCCCTCTACCTGTTTTTCATCACGTCTCGCGTAGCAAGGTCGGCCGAGGTTGACCAGGCTCGATTTAAATGGTGAGATTTTGGTACAGTGGATGAGGGACCAAGGAAGCGACCTATGAGAGTGAAGCGCTAGGTGACCTGCGAAGGAGCCTAGAGGGTGCTAACCATACAGTGCTTGGGCTCTGGGTCGCCGAAGATACCCACGCGTGTGTCGAGGAAGAACTTAATGGAACAAGGAGTTAGAGTTGTTTTCTAAACTCGAGCATGGATTTGGTTGATTGGCCTTGCTGGTCTTCAATGGATGAGTCCATGGCTCTTTTATATGGATCTTTTGATTGATCTTGCTGATCTTCAACGGAGAGTCCATCTGGATCATTCTTATGTGATTATATTTCCAGGTACTATGAGCTAGGAACTATCAAAAAGGCCCCTGAGTGAGCAGGTGGTGAGCGTCCTAGTTGTTGCCAATGATGCCATAGGTACGCTGGGGAAGAAATGAATGTAATACTTGATTATATTTTCGGGGACTATGAGCTAGGAACTATTGAAAAGGCCCCTGAGTGAGCAGGTGGTGAGCGTTCTTGTTGCCAATGATGCCATAGGTACACCGATGAAGGAATGATTGGAAATTAGAATTCAATCTAGATATTTTGGAGGATTATGATCAGTGATACTATGGTTTCATTAAAAGATTGTTTTAAAGACAGCTGAATCTGTGAAAAAGGCAATTTCATATTGGGTGTGTAAGTGGTGTGACTATCTTGAACTTTGTTTGAAGCGCCGCCTAGGGGGCCTGGGAAATTTTTCCCTGGTACCCGGGGCAAAACATAACCAAATTCCTAAATGGATCCTATCACTATAGTGGTTGGGTGGTTGGCTAACCCATGGGATTGGATGGGGTTAGGCTGGACTGATGGATCCCTAAAATGAAACTCAATTCTATTAAGTTACGATAGTTGAAGTAAATCTCGAATAACCCTTGTTCTATGGAAAAGAATCAACGGCTGTGTCTCTTGATGAGGAAAAAAGAATTGGAATCTATGATCCAAGTGCAAGTCTCTTCCTTGATCTGACCATGAGACTTACGAGTTTGGTCAGATTAGTTTGGTTAGTGATGACCTTGTCTACATTAGAATAAAATATTCTGGAGGAATCGCCTATGTCTGCTGGGCGAGGGAAGTTTTTTCTAGGTTTGGTTTTGTAAGAACCGAGGGATTAGTCTCTCGTCTGGATATCCATGGTGAGGCCCCAAGTGTGAGAGGCTCTGCCATGCGCAAGAAGTGCTACTTCCGTTGCTAGCACCCTTGAATTCGTTTTGCGTAGAGGGGGCAGAGATATTTCAGAGATAGGCACATCTGTGATAGTGATTCCAGAAACATCATCGTTGATGGAAACAGGCTCTGCTTCTATCTTTGAAGGACATTCTTATGTGAATTCCTTATCTTTGTGTGTTGGGTTATTGAAATTCCTTCCTTGGCTTTTTTGGGCATTTATGGTGGCTCATAATGATCAATGAACAACATGGTTAAGCATAACGATGAGAGATCAGTGTTAGGTAAAATGAGATCAGCTTAAACACATGAGATTAGCATAATGACAAGGTAATGATGGAGAATGAGAGCGATCTCTTGCATTAGTGTGTCTCTTTAAGTAGTCAAGTACAAAAGTGATTACAATGAGCTAATCAAGATTAGCTACTCATTAGATCCACAAATCTCTGCATGATTCTCTCTCCCATAGATTCCTCCTTGAATCTCTCTAGACTCCACTATTCTCTCTTCCATGATTCTAGCTTTCCTAGATACAAGGTGGGATGATTGGCATCGAGTTTAACTACTTGCAAAAGTAGAGATTCTCTTGTAAATGACATCCTACTAAGCTAGTGAATATAAATAGCCTTTGATCAAGTCTAGACCATATGCTCCATTATTCCCTAAGGCTAAATACATGAGTATTTTGATGCATATTTCAACACCCTCTTTCAACAAAATATTCATAGCAATGATGATGTTATGATGGCAATGCTAGACCCATTAGGATCTCCCATATAGGTTTATGAAGCTAGTTATGACGACCTCTTTGGGTTTACAATGCTAGTTACAATGACCATGCTAGTATGTGTTGAGATTCAAGCTTGATGTCAGCTTGTGCCAGCTGCACCATGTGCTGGCATGGTAGGTAGGAACATGTGTGAGACATAAATGACCGCATCCAGCTGGTCATAGTGTGTGGACATTAGCTAGGGTTAGCTGTGTGTGGACACAACACATAGTGTGTGTTGTGTATTATGGATTATGGCTTTATGCATTATGTGAGAAGGGAGATGGCTTCCCTCTATGGTTAGGGTTTGCAATATACATTAGGGTTTGCTCCTGTGTGTGGGTCTCCTCTCCCTCTACCTGTTTTTCATCATGGTATCAGAGCCTGGTGCTCTCTATTAGGGTTTATGAGTGAGTGAGAGAAGAGGGAGAAGAAGCTGTGAAAAAAAGCTGTGAAGCTTGCCATTGATGCTATGAAGCTTGGAGCACAATTTCTATCATATCTGAGAGCTTGGCCTACCGGGTAAGGACCACTAAACCTCCTTGAGTGGATTTCAGGGTGATTCAAGTACAAACAAGGCAAATCAGGGTTGCCCAAAACAAAAGAAAATTCTGGTTTTTTGCAAGCTTTCCATTGGAGCTTGAAAGCGGTGATGTATTGTGAAAATAGATGCAATCTAGCAAAGGAAAATGTATGTGACAAGGATTAATGTATTGGCAACTCATGTGCAAGCCTAAATTGAATTTGGAGCCAAGATTGGTGAATTTATGTGAGAGGAAAATCACTGGGTTGAACCCTTCACAAAAACAGAGAAATGATGCTCATTGTGGATGCAATTAAAGCAAGGTTTTTGCAAAAATCACTACATTGATGGATTGGGCACATGCCTAGGTGTGTTGGGCATCTAAATGTACCATCAATTATCATTATAATATCCTCAAATCAACCCTACAGCAGGCGGCGCAGCTAGATATGTAGAAACAGAGCAGTTTTTCACTTTTTTACTAGGTGGAGGCCAAAAATCAAGTCTTGTGGTTGACAAATTTCAAAATTCTCTTAGCAATTGTGTGGTACATACACTTGTGAAGGTTGTTATATGATTGGTTGAAGCAATTATGCATTATGGAGCTGGAAATGAGCTGATAAACAGGCTGTCTACTGTGATTAGTGAAACAGAGTGTGATTAATGACTAATTACTCTCTCATCTTAAACAAGTGGTCTAATTCCTTTTACATGGAGTTAGTAGACATCAATGCTAAGCTAATGAATGCCTAGTCTCTCAATTTGGACAAGAATCAAAGCAATTAGAGCACTTTTACTACTGGTCTTTTTTGGTTTTACTGGTTTTTCTCAAAACAGAGAAGCGGATTTGACAAATTTGGTATGTACGCATCTTGGTTGGTGTTGATATGCAACATTGATCTTGTTTAGGTGTCAATGCAAGTTATCCACACTTGATTGAACCACTACATTGCAATTTGAAGCCTTGGAATGCACGCCAAAATAGGGTACCTTGGAACTGCGTATGCCAGTTCATTTTGGATGCAATCAGTTTGATTTTCTACATCAAAAGTGAAGGTTTTTGAGTACTTTGGAGTATCTGGAACACTTATTAGAGTGTGGTTGAGCTGAGGAAGGCTCATTTACAGATTTGGACGTTTGCGAAAGGTGCATTTGCATTGAGCAAATATGTCAGACAACCCAATACAAATTGTGGGTGAAAAGTTAGATAGGCCCAGAACTTCCAGGCGTGGAAGTACAAGATTAAAAGCTTTAAAAAGGGAAAAGGTTTTTGGAACCTTGTTACGGGTGCGGAGCCAGAGCCAAAACTACCCCGACAACCTACACAGCAACAACAGGTTGTAGCTCACAAGCAATGGTCAGAAAGAGCATGCAAAGTTTTGCATTACCTGTCTATATGTATCTCGGATGCTATACTCATACATATACATGATGCTGAGAATCCCAAGGATGCACGGGATACATTGGTAAAGCTGTTTTGATATAGACACTAGTGCTCTTTGCAAGTCTCAGTTTGCGACAACAGATTCATAATGTGAAACGGAAAGGAAGGAGCATCCATGATTATGTACAAGAGATAAAGAAGTATGCAGATGCGTTAGCAACAATCAATGCCCCCATGCCTGATGATGATTTGGTAGACATTACCTTGCGTGGTCTTGGCAAGGAGTATAAGTCTTTTGATACATCCATCTCGGTTCGGAGTACAGGTTTACCAGATTTTGATGAGTTGGTTTCACTCTTGCTTGTTGAGGAAATCAAAGTGAGTGACCCTTTTCATGATGCATCTACTAGCCATGATGATAATGGCAGAAATCGGGCTTTCTATTCACAAAGGGGATTTAGAGGTAGGGGGAGATTTGCATCACGTGGCTGTGGTGATAATGGTCGTGGATGGCAGGACAGGTCACCACAATAGAATTTTCAGCCTACATATGGTGCAAGAGGTGGTCGTGGATATACACCTCAGAGAGGCAGAGGTAATCCTCATGGTAGAGGACGTTGGCAAGGCCAACAAACATCTATGCAAAATGTGGAATGCCATTATTGTGGAAAATTTGGTCATATGGCATACTGTGGGAAATTTGGACATATGGCACATGATTGTTTCCGCAAACAAAATGATTTGAGAGGGGGTAGAGCATAACATGGTGGACATTATGCACAACATGGTGGAAATTATGCAAGTGGTGGAAATTATGCATCAGGTAGTAATGATGGCAGTGCAAATCACTTGTTTGCCATGAAACATGTTGTGGGATCTATGATGTCGACGAATGGTGAAAGTGATGGCACTTGGTATATGGACTCTGGAGCATCAAACCATATGACTTGTCATGGCGAATGGTTTGAGCATATGAAGCCTATGGATGTGAAAGGCCATGTGGAGACAAGAGATGATACCCAACATGCCATTACACATGTTGGAAGTGTATCATTGGTTATGCACAATGGTGAAACAAAATCTATGGCAGATGTCTTGTATGTGCCTTCTATTACAAAAAGTTGGTCAAATGGTGGAACAGGGTTTACAGGTTTGTTTCAACAAGCATGGTTGCTTCGTTGAGGATTTCAAAAATGGATGTAGAGTCATTGCCAAAGGCAAGAAAGAAGGCAGGTTATTTAAGTTGGATGCTGGGATTCCTGAGTTGAAATCAGCCATGTTCTCTAAAAGCCGAAATGTGGTACAAGACATTGATATGTAGCATAAAAGGATTGGACATGTGAACATACAAAGGTTAAAGAACATGCAGGCAAAAGGCATTGTTAGTGGGCTGCCTAGATTCAAGTATGATGGGAATATGCATGTTTGTGATGCCTGTCAGTTTGGAAAGCAAGCGAGGTTGCCGTTTCCTAAAGAAGGCAATATGAGTAGGAGGCCACTTGAGATAGTTCATAGCAATGTATGGGATACTGCACAAAACCCATCCATTAAAGGCAGCTTATATTATGTGACATTCATTGATGATTCAGCAGAATGACTTGGATTTACTTTATCAGAGAGAAAAGTGAAGTGTTGGGAAAGTTTATGGACTTCAAAGCTTTTTCAGAGAAGCCATATGGCTCTTGGATAAAATGTTTAAGGACAGATGGAGGTGGTGAATACACCTCACATGCTTTTGAACATTTCTTGAGAAAGCATGGCATAAGAAGGCAGTTAACTTGCAGGTACACACCTCAGCAAAATGGTATCGCTGAGAGGAAGAATAGAGTCATTTGTGATGTGGCCAGGGCGATGCTCAATGAAAAGAGCATGCCAGACTATTATTGGGCAGAAGCATGTGCCACCGCGGTGTATGTGCTTAATAAGACACCCACAGTAGCCATACATGGAAGTACGCCAGAGATGCAGCTTACAGGTTTTACGCCAGACATTGGACACCTCAAAGTGTTTGGTTGCATAGCTTATGTACATGTGCCTGACGAGAGAAGGAGGAAGTTAGATCCTAAGGCAAAAAAGTGTGTGTTTGTTAGATATGCACAGGATCGCAAGGCATATAAATGTTACAATCCACAAACTAGGCAAGTGGTTATCTCACGAGATGTGGTGTTTGATGAACTTGCTAGTTGGTACAAAGCAAAGGATGTTGGGTGTCATTGATTCCCTTGATGCTGATGTGCATGTGAACTTGCCACAAGCAAGTTCTATTTCTATGTCTGGGCTAGCAGAGTGAGAATAGCACTATACGTCCATGGTCAGGACGCTTGAGACATGAGAGTGTGAGCACAGGGAGTAGTGCTATGGATAAAGGGAAAAAGAAGGTTGAAGGAATTGGCATTACACGTTATGAGTCGTTAAATTCAGAGAGTTTGGATGAGGAACATGGCATACCAGTTTTACGCACACCTGGTGCAAGGCAGGATAGATATGTGCCTCCACATGCTAGAGTGACAGGTGTTCAGAGTGATCCACATGCATTGCGAAGATCCCAAAGGGTTAGGTATCCGGTTGACATATCGTGATTTTGCTATGCATTACGCATATATGACCTCCTTGGTGAAGCATGTGGAACCTACATGCTATACAAAAGCTGTAAGATTCCTCCCCAGCCTCTCAAGATGTCCAGTATCTTTCCGTGTAGTCAAATCTCTCTTCAGAAATATAAAAGATCTTGTTTCTACCAGTTTTGGCCTAGAGAGAGAAAATCTTCTAGAGAGTGGTAATTCAGTTTTTAAATATTTTTGGATAGAAAATATCTCTTCTTATTAAAATAAGTTCCCCCGAAACAGAAGTTCAAAAAGATTTTCTGAAGGTGCATTAGGAATCAAGTATAATCTGTTCAAGAGGAGTAGGGGTCAAGATTTTTTCAAAATTTTAAATTAAGGTTCCTATGGACCAATAAGATTCATCCAAATGTAGGGAGGAGATAAATGGAAGAATAAAAAGAAAATCCCTCAAAAATGAGTAAATACTCACATAAGATGAAGAGTTGACTAAGGACAAGGTTAATAGTTAAAAAAGAGAGATATTTAGAAGAAATGATGCATTTTTGACACCTGAGTATGGGGGATTCCCCCTCATGAAGGAGGCACCTACTTCACATGTGTGGTGGAGTTTAAAGTTATTAAAAATTGAGATATTTCATCTCTCCTCTCTCCAAATTCAAGTCTAGTTTCAAAAAGTAAGCTAAACTGACCTAAAAATGGTCAAAAATTGACCAAACTGATCTAGAAAATTCTAGAATCAGTTTGCTTGGTTAGAGGGTCATTTTTTCCTATAAATAGAAGTCTCCCCCTTTGTTGAAGCTTAATAGTGTTTTTTGTACTATTACCCTGCTTCTCCCAAGAGCCAAAAACTGTGAATTTACTCATAATTCATTAGTTTTTGACCTTCCCTCTTCTAAAGATTGGTGGCCACTCTTGTTTTAAACAAGAGTAGATCCCTCAAACCATCAAGCCAAAGGAAAGCTCTCAAATTCCTTCGTAAGTTGGAAATTCTCTCTTTTTTTCTGTTCATTTTATGGTTTTTATGATTTTTGTCTTCTCTAAAATGAATACGATGTTATGCCTCCATTGAAAAAAGGCATTCCCCTCTCTTCTTTAGTAAATCCAACCATTCTTTATCCTAGATGAATGATTAATGGATAAAATCAAGTTTTTCATAATATTTCTCTTAAATAAGTAGAAAATATTTACATTAGAATGAATTAAATACTCTTGGTGAAATTCTAATTAATTTTAGAGAGTTAAAATTTGAAAAATGGTTAGCCATACAAAGGAGGTTATGGCAAAATTTTCTAAAGTTGTGTAAAATAAGTTTTACTTTTTTCTATTCAAAAAGAGTAATTCCCATCGTACATGTATTCTTAAAGTGTTATTTTTCATCCTAGGTATAGAAAAATGCATACTAAAAATATTTTATTAAAAAAGTGTTACTTTCTTTAGAATTAAATTCTATGCATAGAAGGAAGCATATTGAAATTGTTATTTTGATTATAAAAGTGTTATTTTCATCATAAATGATTTTTATGCATAAATGGATGCATAAAAGAAATTCTTTTATATTGACATTAGCATTGGGCAATGAATATGAATGCTATTCGATGTGCTTTGGGTCACTAGCATTGTGGCAAGGTTTAGCAGTGAGCATTGGAAGAGAGCATGGAAGAAAATTGGTGAGTTTGGACCAGGGTTTTCACCGCATGCGTACCATGCTATGCGAAATGATCTATTAGAGAAATGTTATGCGCAAGTAAAAGAACGTGTACAAAGAATAATTCTTAGCAATATAGAGCTTTCTGGATGTAGTATAGTAAGTGATGGATGGTCTAATGTACAAAGAAAACCATTAATTAATATAATGGTTATTTCACCTAGAGGTGAGACTTTCATCCGTGCCGTGGATTCTGCTGGTTCAATCAAAACTGGGGCTTACATTGCTCGTCATTGGCTCTGTGATAGAGGAAGTGGGTGCCAAAAATGTAGTCCAAGTCGTCATGGACAATGCAAAGAATTGCAAGAATGCATCCAAAATCCTACAGCGACAAATAGAGAAGAGAGACACCTACAACCTGCATATCGAGCTTGAACGTGAATATGAACCTCTAAGTAAGAGAAATAAACCTAA
This sequence comes from Cibotium barometz, assembly GCF_041138505.1. Lineage (NCBI taxonomy): Eukaryota > Viridiplantae > Streptophyta > Polypodiopsida > Cyatheales > Cibotiaceae > Cibotium > Cibotium barometz. The sequence goes on along the minus strand of NC_141049.1, from coordinate 50,854,462 downwards.
TACTTTGTGTACTGCTTTTAAAGAAATGTTGAGGATGTAAGGGAAGAAAAACATAGATTTATGGGTTATATCCAAAAGACCCTTTTACAAACTCCACACCCCCATTTAGGAATATGACATCTCTACTTAACTTTGTTGGAAACTTGGGATTTGGTTGCCTTACCACAAGGCAAAAATGTCATTGGTTGCAAATGGGTTTATAAGGTGAAATGCAAATTAGATGGTTCCATTGAGCGCCATAAAGCGCGGTTGGTAGCTAAGGGTTATGCACAAACCCAAGGCTTGGACTATGATGAAACATTTAGTCCAGTTGCAAAGATGGGAACAGTGAGAGCAGTCATTGCTATGGCTGCAGCAAATGGTTGGGAAATGCATCAAATGGATGTGAAAAATGCATTTCTAAATGGTGATTTACAAGAGGAAGTTTATATGGCACAGCCAGAAGGATATGTACACCCGAGATACCCCACTCATGTATGCAGATTAAGGAAAGCATTATATGGTTTGAAGCAAGCACCTCGTGCTGCTTGGAGTGATAAGATAAGCCGATATCTTATCTCCTTTGGATTTCAGGTTTCTTCAGCAGATTCTTCACTCTATGTGAAGAAAATAGATCATGGGATTGTCTTACTTGTCATCTATGTGGATGACTTGATTATCACGCGAGATCATGCTACAGATGTATGCATGTCAAGAAGGCATTGAGTGGGCAGTTTGATATGAAAGACGGGTGAATTGAGATATTTTCTTGGGATCAAGAAGTGATCAAAGACCATGCAGGTACATGGGTAGTGCAACGCTAATATGCATTGGATATGTTGGCAAAATATGGGATGACAGGGTGTAAGCCAATGAGTACACCTTTGGAGCAGAATGTGAAGCTGTGGGCTGATTTTGGTGAAGAGTTGGATGAATCTCCATCTATGTATAGAAAGATGGTTGGCAGTCTTATTTACATGACTATCACACGACCGGATCTCAGTTATGCTGTGGGGCTAGTAAGCCAATTTATGCAAAGCCCCAAAAAACCTCATTTGGATGATGCAGCGAGATGCATTATGTGCTATGTAAAGACCACTGCACATTATGGTCTTCTTTATGAGCACGGTAAAGGCTTGGATGTACACAGCTACACATACGCAAATTGGGCAGGTAGCTCGTACGACAGGAGGTCTACTAGTGGTTATGCCTTTACATTTGGAAGTGCAGTGGTGAGTTGGAGCAGCAAGAAGCAACCTATTGTTGCTTTATCTAGTATAGAGGCTGAATACAGGGGTACAGCCATTGCTACATGTGAAGGAGTATGGTTAAGAGTCTCTTGGCTGATTTGGGTGAGCCTATTGATGGCAAGGTTGTCATTCATTGTGACAACATGAGCAGCATATAGTTGGCCAAGAATCTAGTTTTTCATGCATGGACCAAACACATAGAGGTCCACTATCATTTGTCAGAAAGAAAGTGTTGGATGGTACAGTGTATTTGCAGAATGTGAAGACTGAAGAGTAGGTGGCCGACATCTTTACAAAGCCACTTAGCAGGGAGAAGTTTGAGTACTTTCGTACTATGTTGGGAGTACATGGGATGAGCTTAAGGGGGAGTGTTGAGAGCTTTAATAGCCCAAGCTCATCTACATCTTCATCTATGGCAGTACATCATGAGCTTGAGAGGGGCTATTGAGATTCAAGCAGCTCGATGTCAGCTTATGCCAATTACACCATGTGCTGGCATGTTAGGTAGTAACATGGACACAACACATGTAGTGTATTGTAGATTAGGGATTATGGCTTTATGCATTGTGTGAGAAGGGAGATGGCTTCCCTCTATGGTTAGGGTTTGATAATACATTAGGGTTTTCTCCTGTGTGTGTGTCTCCTCTCTCTCTCTACCTGTTTTTCATCAAGGATGAGCTGACTGAGCATATCCTGTCCTCCTCCGAACATAGCATAATCAACCAAAGCTTCATCTACTAGTATCTCATTTCCCAACTGTGGTTTAAGTGTAATGTGTTCCCATTTTTTAACATATGCCTTGTTGTAGCAAGACCTCCACTTCCTTCTGATGCAAGCATTGCAAAAACATGATAGCCGCCTGGTCTTCAAGTAACATCATGACATGAAAACCTGTGAATTCTATGCAAAGATCGAGACCCGTTTAATAGCCTCACATCCCCATGCTTTTGACATGTCTACATCGTCGAGCTTTATTAGACAAAAAGTCTTATTTATGTCAGGACCTCCTTTCGTTGTGACTGAGCATAGGAGCTAGATGTGTAAGATTCCTCCCCAGCCTCAATGTCCAGCATATTCCCCTGTAATCAATTCCCTCTTCAGAAATATAAGAGATCTCGTCTCTACCTGTTTTGACATAGAGAGAGAAAATATTCTAGAGAGAGAATATTCAGATTATGAATATTTTTTGATAGAAAAATAACTCATCGTATTAAAATAAGTTCCCCTGAAACAGAAATTCAAAAAAGAACTTTCCAATGTGCAATTGGAATTTATTGAAAATGGGTATAAAGGACCTTAGCCTAAGGGTTTAGATTTTTAGAAATTTTAGATTATGGTCCAATTAAGGTTCCTTTGGGCTAATAGCATCAATCCATGTGTAGGGAGGAGATAAATCCAATTTGTAAAAGAAGATACCCAAAAATGAGTAAATGCTCACATAAGATGAAGAGTTGACTATGTACAAGGTTTATTAGTAAGAAACTATGAGTAATATCAAAAATATGAGATATTTTGGGTATCCAAAAATGAGTAAATGCTCACATAAGATGAAGAGTTGAAAATGTACAAGGTTTATTAGTAAAAAACTATGAGCAATATTAAAAATATGAGATATTTTGGGTATAATGATTCCATTTTGACACATATGTAAGGAAGGGGAGTTCTTTAAAGGAGGTGCATATTTCACATAAGATGAAGAGTTGAAAATGTACAAGGTTTATTAGTAAAAAACTATGAGCAATATTAAAAATATGACATATTTTGGGTATAATGATTCCATTTTGACACATATGTAAGGAAGGGGAGTTCTTTAAAGGAGGTGCATATTTCACATGCTTGAATGAGTTTTAAACTCATAAAAATTGAGATATTATGCATAAAAGTTGATTATTTTATTATAAAAGTGTGACTTTTATCATATTTAAATTTCATGCATAGAGGTATGCATAAAAGTTGATTATTTTATTGTAAAAGTGTGACTTTTATCATATTGGATTTCATGTATAGAGGTATGCATAAAAGATATTCTTTTTATACTAAAAGTGTGATTTTCATCATAAATGGATTTTATGCATAACTTAGATGCATAAGAGAAATTCTTTTATTCTAAAAGTGTAATTCCTACCAAATTGTATTTATGCATAGGAAGATGCATAAAAGATTGATTTTTAAATTCAAAGTGTCATTCTCATCTAAATTGAATTTATGCATAAGAAGATGCATAAAAGAATGGAATTTCAATTCAAAAGTGTTATTCTCATCCAAATTGAATTTATGCATAGAAAGATGCATAAAAGATGGATTTTTAATTCAAAAGTATCAATTCTCATCTAAATTGAGTTTATGCATAGGAAGATGCATAAGAGATGGAATTTTAATTCAAAAGTGTCATTTTCATTTAAAATGAATTTATGCATAGGAAGATGCATAAAAGATTGATTTTTATTTCGAAAATGTTACTCCTCAAATGGAATTTATGCATAAATAAATGTGTAGAGAAATCTTATATCAAATATAAGAATTCTCTTCTATTCTATAAAAAGATATGAAATGTGATAAGATGTGATAAGAGGTGTATGAGATGTGATAAGATGTGATAAGATGCGTATGAGAAGTGATAGGATGTGATAAGAGGTGTATGAGATGTGAAAAGATGTGATAAGATGTGTATGAGATGTGATAGGATATGATAAGAGGTGTATGAGATGTGATAGAATGTGTTAAGATGAATTAGGATGTGTTAAGATGTGTATGGGATGAGGTAGAGAGTGTATCTAATGGGATAAGATGTATATGGGATGTGTTAGGGCGTGAATGGATGTATGAATGTAGATATGGATGTATGAATGTGAATATGGATGTGTGGATGTGGAAATAGAAGTGTGGATGTATGAATGAGGATGTGAAAATGGATGTATGTATGTAGACGTGGATGTATGGATGTGAATGTGAATGAAGATGTGGATGTGGATGTATGGATGTAGATACGGATGTGGATGTATGTATGTGAATATGGATGTATGAATGAGGATGTGAAAATGGATGTATGCATGTGAATGTGGATGTATGAATGTGAATGTGGATGTGTGGAAGTGGAAATGGAAGTATGGATGTATGAATGTGGATGTGGATGTATGCATGTAGATGCGTATGTATGAATGTGAAATTGGAAGTATGATGTGGACGTACGAACATGGATATGTATGTAGAATAATGAATGTGAAGGTGTATGTGAAATAATGTGGTCTATATGAGTGAATGGATGAGAATGAGTACACATTGAATGGAATGTGGAATAAGTAATGTGGTCCGAGTAATGTGGTCCGAGAGAGTGGATAATGTGGAAAGACGAGAGTTCGTTATAGAAACTGTATTTTGTGACTGTTTGTAAATGACTGTTTTATGTCAAGAATGCTGGGGAAGCATTTTGATCGTCTTGAGGATTAAGGTCATGAAGACCGAACTGATAAAGTTACAACTGCTGACAGAAAGTCAATGGAGGACGTCTCGCGTAGCAAGGTCGATCGAGGTCTTGACCAGCCTCGGTTCGATTTAAACGGTGAGCTTCCGGTACGGTGGATGAGGAATCAAGGAAGCAGCCTATGAGTGAAGCGCTAGGTTACCTGCGAAGGATCCTAGAGGGTGCTGACCATATAGTGCTCGGGCTCTGGGTTGCCGAAGATACCCACACGTGCATCGTGGAAGATATTGGAACAAGGAGTAAGAGTTGTTTTCTGAAACCGGGCATGGATCTAGTTGATTGACCTTGCTGGTCCTCAACGGATGAGTCCATGGCTCTTTTATATGGATCTGTGGGTTGATCTTGCTGATCTTCCACGGAGATTCCATTCTGTTATATGAATATATTTCCGGTTACTATGAGCTAGGAACTATGGAAAAGGCCCCTGAGTGAACAGGTGGTGAGCATTCTGGTTGCCAATGATGCCATTAGTACACCGATGAATGAATGACGGGAAATAAGGATTCAACCGGAGACTTTGAGGATTGTCATCAGTGACATAATGGTTTCATTAAAGGATTGTTTGAAAGTTAATTGATGCTGAGAAAAACGCAATTTCATATTGGGTGTGTAAGTGGTGTGACTAGTTTTATGTTTGCATGAACTTCCAGCTAGGGGGCCTAGAAACTCTTTTCCCTGGTACCCGGGACAAAACCTAACCAAATTCCTAATTGGATCCCATCACTACAGTGGTTGGGAGGTTGGCTAACCCATGGGACTGGATGGGGTTAGGCTGGACTGATGGATCCGTAAATCGAGATTTCTATTATTACAATAGATGAAGTAAATCCCGGATAGTAATTGTTCTATGGATAGGAATCAATGGCTGTGCCTCTTGATGGGGAAAAAAGCATTGATCCCAATGATCCAAGTGCAAGTTTCTTCCTTGATCTGACCAAGTACCGTTAGAGGTGCAGTCGGATCAGTTTGATCAGTAATGATCTTAACTATGTTAGAGTAAAGAATTATCTTGGTGGAATCGCCCGTGCTTTCCGGGTAAAGAAAGTTTTTCCGGTTTCAGTTTTGGATAAACCGACGGATTAGTCTCTTGTCCGGATATCCATGGGCGAGGCCCCGAGTGTGGGACCCCTGCCCCATGCACGATGTGCTACTTCCGCTGCTAGTATCCCGAATCCGTTCCGCGGTGGAGACAGGGATCTTACAGTTGGTATCAGAGCAAATTGGCTAATAAAGATCATCTGAGAAGCCAAATATGTCAAAAATTTATCAAGAAGCACAAAAAGGTTGTAATTGTGTGATATAATTCATACAAATTGATATATTCAAACTGAAAAATTCGTAAATTAGTAATTGGGTCTTCAAATGGAAGTACCGCAATTCTATGGAACCCTGACTTGCGTGAGGCCTAGACATGACGGTATTTACCTTATAGTTCCAAGTATCATGACTACTCGTATATACCGAGGGTATAACTGCAGCTCTTTACCGACAGTATATACAAGTAAATCTAAGACTTGAAATTATAAGCATTAATGTTATCCAGTTGATGAATTCGAATGTGGTTGATATGATTTTTAATTCTGTTTGCGAACTGATGAATTGGGATTCTGATTGAAAAATGATGACCCCTCAAAATGGGTTGAAATGTAATAAACTGAGCGAACCACAATGTGGATGATTGCGACGAGTTCCTGTGATGATATTCATCTAGAATGATGATAATGATTTCAGCAAATCACTATGAGATTAGTGGATTGTGCTGTCAAATTGCTACTGTTAATACTTGAGACGGTAGATCAAGTTAAGGGATGACAAATTGAGAACTTGCTTAACTAAAATTCCTGTGGAGGAATGTTTAGAAGGATTTTTTTTTCGGTCTAATGGAGCATTATCGTATTAAAGATATGAATGATATGAATTGAATGAAATTGTTATGTAATGATGAGTTCTATTTAAGGGATAATTATCCCCATATTTTGTTGGGTTGACCAGAATATAAGGAACCCCAGAATAAATTAGATCTTAAGAAAAAGAGTTGTCCTCTACTTCACGAGATAAGGACATCTCGCACTTTTTAAGTGGGATAGAATGTAAGATTTCTCCCCCAGCCTTCGAGGTATACGGGAGTAAGAATCTTATAATTATTCCCTCTCTAGATAAAAGAAAGATTCTATTTACAAAGGGAAGACACTTTACCCAGAATACCTTCTCAGGAGCCCACCTATTTTAAAGATTCAGAACGATGAATTCAGAAGTGAGAACCGGTGTTTTGGATGCCAAGGTTTTGACCATCAGTTAAAAGACTGCCCGACTCCTACCATGAAAAGGGCACAGGGAAGTCTAGAACCCAAATTCAGAGACCAATTCCTTCATACCAATCTAATCAGGGTCCGTCTCGGACAAGATTGCTTAACTCCATTAACTAAGTCCGACCCATTGATTAGGATCGAGATGACTAGTCAAATGCTTGGCGACTTAGAGCAACAGATGTAGGCAATTCATAAAGATATAAATGCTGCCCAGGATCGACAGAGACAATATAAAGATAAGAAGAGGACAATCAGAGAATTCAAAGAAGCAGTTATAGTCTTCATTTGAATACGGACCAAAAGAATTTCTTTATCTCTAGGGGAGTATAAGTAGTTATCCCCCAGATATTGTGGACCAAAGAAAGTAGGTGACTTAGCCTACGAACTTCTTTTATCTCTTCATCTCAAAGTTCTTAATGCCTTCTATAGAAAAATGTGCCAAACCCAAATCATGGAAAGACAGTAAAACTTCAGTTGGCAAGATACCGTTGGCTTCTAAGTTACGCTAGCTCCTTTCTTTATATAAGTCGTAACTTTTACTTGTCGCTCACAGTAATCTTACTTCCATCGATCTCCCCTCTTCTTAATCTCCTTCATGGCTTGGCAACAGGAATTAGTTTTATCCATGATGATTTCTCACCTTCAAGACGCAAGCGAGTCTGTGAAGAAGGATTTTATAGAACAGTATGAGCGCTCACTTTTTCCTCACTTGGGAACTTCTGTAGCTCAGACCAAATGGTGGACCTATCAAGATATAACTAGGGTAACACCCTGGGGTCAGCAGCACTTCCGCTTGGCCATGGTTATTGAAGCCTTGGGTTTGGATCCCCGATACTACTGCGTCATGAGATCAAGACATCTTGGGTTTTCTGAGCGGGTCTTCTTACTGGCGTGTTTTCTTCCTCATCAGAAGATATGCCTTTACCCCGTTTTTGGCTTGCCTCTCAGAGGTCCTTTTGTTAGATCACCTCATACCACTGAGATAGGTGCAGAAATAACCAACAGAATTATTCCCATAGATGAGTTACCTTATACGTGCGTAGCTTGTGAGTGCTGCTTTTGTGATCATATGATGGACCGGCTTATGGAAGTGTAAAGAGTTCTTCTATCTTTACTGTATATGTTCCAAGAATGAATAAAGTTTAAATCTTGTTCTTGTCTTGAATCTTACTCTCCTTGAGACTTTTTTTTGGGTGGTTAATCTTAATTAAATTTTTCTCTTAGTCTCATATTCGTGCATCTTGCGAAATTATCCCAAGTTTGCGAGATGAGGACATCTCGCATTTTTCAAGTGGGAGAGAATGTAAGATTCCTCCCCAGCCTCTCAAAATGTCCAGCATATTCCCCTGTAATCAATTCCCTCTTCAGAAATATAAGAGATCTCGTCTCTACCTGTTTTGACATAGAGAGAGAAAATATTCTAGAGAGAGAATATTCAGATTATGAATATTTTTGGATAGAAAAATAACTCATCTTATTAAAATAAGTTCCCCTGAAACAGAAATTCAAAAAAGAACTTTCCAATGTGCAATTGGAATTTATTGGAAATGGGTATAAAGGACCTTAGCCTAAGGGTCTAGATTTTTAGAAATTTTAGATTATGGTCCAATTAAGGTTCCTTTGGGCTAATAGCATCAATCCATGTGTAGGGAGGAGATAAATCCAATTTGTAAAAGAAGATACCCAAAAATGAGTAAATGCTCACATAAGATGAAGAGTTGACTATGTACAAGGTTTATTAGTAAGAAACTATGAGTAATATCAAAAATATGAGATATTTTGGGTATCCAAAAATGAGTAAATGCTCACATAAGATGAAGAGTTGAAAATGTACAAGGTTTATTAGTAAAAAACTATGAGTAATATTAAAAATATGAGATATTTTGGGTATAATGATTCCATTTTGACACATATGTAAGGAAGGGGAGTTCTTTAAAGGAGGTGCATATTTCACATAAGATGAAGAGTTGAAAATGTACAAGGTTTATTAGTAAAAAACTATGAGCAATATTAAAAATATGAGATATTTTGGGTATAATGATTCCATTTTGACACATATGTAAGGAAGGGGAGTTCTTTAAAGGAGGTGCATATTTCACATGCTTGAATGAGTTTTAAACTCATAAAAATTGAGATATTTCATCTCTCCTCTCTCCTCATTCAAGTCTAGTTCCAAAAAGTTAGCTAAACTGACCTAAAAATGGTCAAATATTGACCAAACTGATTTAGAAAATTCTAGAATCAGTTTGTTTGGTTAGGAGCTCAATTTTTCCTATAAATAGAAGCCTTCCCCTTGTTGAAAAATATATAGTGTTTATGCATCGTTACTCTACTCCACCTAAGCCAAGAACTATGAATTCATTAATAATTCACTAGTTTTTTGGAGCTTCCCTCTTTCTTCAATCCCCATTGGTGGCTCCATCAACATACTTAACCAATTGATTGGTTGGGGGCCTTTACTGTGAACAAAGAATCAAGCAATTTGTAAGGTAATTAGTGAATTTTGATCATTTTCTATAATTTCTCAATGTTTCTCTCTTCTCAAGCTTGAGAAGCTTAATTGGAATGGTTTTTGAATGCTATTGAAGTTAATTGATGAATGGTAGTGAAGAGTTACATAATTTGATGAATGTTATTGAAGTTAATTGATTAATGATAGTTAAGAATTACATAAATTTCCATTTATGCTTAATTCTAATGGTTTTTATGTAATTTCTCTCTCTCACTCAAGAAATGGTCATACTTATGACCCATTCTCAATCCAAATGAAGCTTTTCATAAAGCTTTTCCTTAATCCAAGATTAATCTATGCTTGAGACCAAATTAATGGCTTTTTTCTATGCTTTTAGTTTATGTATTTCATGAATATTGATGATTCAATCCATTATGGATTAATGATCCAATTAGGGATCATTCTAATTATTTCCTTAATGATAAGCTTTATCCCTTTAAAAATTTGAGATTTATCAGTCATAGCAGCGGAGCTATGGCAAAATTTTTATAAAAATTATGCATAAAATAATTTCATTCAAAGCATGAAAAGAGGACTTCCTACCATATTCTAGGAATTATCATCCTAGATTAATTGAAAGATATTCATTGTAATCCTAGAGAAATTGATTTTTATATTATGGATAATTGATTTTCATGCATAGAGATATGCATAAAAGATTATTATTTTAACATAAAAGTGTTACTTTTATCATAATTAGAATTCATGCATAGAGGTATGCATAAAAGATTATTATTTTAAAATAAAGGTGTTTCTTTTATCATATTTGGATTTCATGCATAGAGGTATGCATAAAAGATTATTATTTTAATATAAAAGTGTTTCTTTTATCATATTTGGATTTCATGCATAGAGGTATGCATAAAAGTTGATTATTTTAATATAAAAGTGTTTCTTTTATCATATTTGGATTTCATGCATAGAGGTATGCATAAAAGTTGATTATTTTATTATAAAAGTATTTTTTTATCATATTTGGATTTCATGCATAGAGGTATGCATAAAAGTTGATTATTTTAATATAAAAGTGTTTCTTTTATCATATTTGAATTTCATGCATAGAGGTATGCATAAAAGTTGATTATTTTATTATAAAAGTATTTTTTTTCATATTTGGATTTCATGCATAGAAGTATGCATAAAAGTTGATTATTTTATTATAAAAGTGTTACTTTTATCATATTTGGATTTCATGCATAGAGGTATGCATAAAAGTTGATTATTTTATTATAAAAGTGTTACTTTTATCATATTTGGATTTCATGCATAGAGGTATACATAAAAATTGATTATTTTATTATAAAAGTATTACTTTTATCATATTTGGATTTCATGCATAGAGGTATGCATAAAAATTGATTATTTTATTATAAAAGAGTGACTTTTATCATATTTGGATTTCATGCATAGAGGTATGCATAAAAGTTGATTATTTTATTATAAAAGTGTGACTTTTATCATATTTGGATTTCATGCATAGAGGTATGCATAAAAGTTGATTATTTTATTATAAAAGTGTGACTTTTATCATATTTTAATTTCATGCATAGAGGTATGCATAAAAGTTGATTATTTTATTGTAAAAGTGTGACTTTTATCATATTGGATTTCATGTAGAGAGGTATGCATAAAAGATATTCTTTTTATACTAAAAGTGTGATTTTCATCATAAATGGATTTTATGCATAACTTAGATGCATAAGAGAAATTCTTTTATTCTAAAAGTGTAATTCCTACCAAATTGAATTTATGCATAAGAAGATGCATAAAAGATTGATTTTAAAATTCAAAGTGCCATTCTCATCTAAATTGAATTTATGCATAGGAAGATGCATAAAAGAATGGAATTTCAATTCAAAAGTGTTATTCTCATCCAAATTGAATTTATGCATAAGAAGATGCATAAAAGATGGATTTTTAATTCAAAAGTATCAATTCTCATCTAAATTGAGTTTATGCATAGGAAGATGCATAAGAGATGGAATTTTAATTCAAAAGTGTCATTTTCATTTAAAATGAATTTATGCATAGGAAGATGCATAAAAGATTGATTTTTATTTCGAAAATGTTACTCCTCAAATGGAATTTATGCATAAATAAATGTGTAGAGAAATCTTATATCAAATATAAGAATTCTCTTCTATTCTATAAAAAGATATGAAATGTGATAAGATGTGATAAGAGGTGTATGAGATATGATAAGATGTGATAAGATACGTATGGGAAGTGATAGGATGTGATAAGAGGTGTATGAGATGTGAAAAGATGTGATAAGATGTGTATGAGATGTGATAGGATATGATAAGAGGTGTATGAGATGTGATAGAATGTGTTAAGATGAGTTAGGATGTGTTAAGATGTGTATGGGATGAGGTAGAGAGTGTATCTGATGGGATAAGATGTATATGGGATGTGTTAGGGCGTGAATGGATGTATGAATGTAGATATGGATGTATGAATGTGAATATGGATGTGTGGATGTGGAAATAGAACTGTGGATGTATGAATGAGGATGTGAAAATGGATGTATGTATGTAGACGTGGATGTATGGATGTGAATGTGAATGAAGATGTGGATGTGGATGTATGGATGTAGATACGGATGTGGATGTATGTATGTGAATGTGGATGTATGAATGAGGATGTGAAAATGGATGTATGCATGTGAATGTGGATGTATGAATGTGAATGTGGATGTGTGGAAGTGGAAATGGAAGTATGGATATATGAATGTGGATGTGGATGTATGCATGTAGATGTGTATGTATGAATGTGAAATTGGAAGTATGATGTGGACGTACGAACATGGATATGTATGTAGAATAATGAATGTGAAGGTGTATGTGAAATAATGTGGTCTATATGAGTGAATGGATGAGAATGAGTACACATTGAATGGAATGTGGAATAAGTAATGTGGTCCGAGTAATGTGGTCCGAGAGTGGATAATGTGGAAAGACGAGAGTTCGTTATAGAAACTGTATTTTGTGACTGTTTGTAAATGACTGTTTTATGTCAAGAATGCTGGGGAAGCATTTTGACCGTCTTGAGGATTAAGGTCATGAAGACCGAACTGATAAAGTTGCAACTGTTGACGGAGAGTCAATGGAGGACGTCTCGCGTAGCAAGGTCGATCGAGGTCTTGACCAGCCTCGGTTCGATTTAAATGGTGAGCTTCCGGTACGGTGGATGAGGAATCAAGAAAGCGGCCTATGAGTGAAGCGCTAGGTTACCTGCGCGAAGGATCCTAGAGGGTGCTGACCATACGGTGCTCGGGCTCTAGGTTGCCGAAGATACCCACACGTGCGTCGTGGAAGATATTGGAACAAGGAGTAAGAGTTGTTTTTTGAAACCGGGCATGGATCTGGTTGATTGACCTTGCTGGTCCTCAACGGATGAGTCCATGGCTCTTTTATATGGATCTGTGGGTTGATCTTGCTGATCTTCCACGGAGATTCCATTCTGTTATATGAATATATTTCCGGTTACTATGAGCTAGGAACTATGGAAAAGGCCCCTGAGTGAACAGGTGGTGAGCGTTCTGGTTGCCAATGATGCCATAAGTACACCGATGAATGAATGACGGGAAATAAGGATTCAACCGGAGACTTTGAGGATTGTCATCAGTGACATAATGGTTTCATTAAAGGATTGTTTGAAAGTTAATTGATGCTGAGAAAAAGGTAATTTCATATTGGGTGTGTAAGTGGTGTGACTAGTTTTATGTTTGCATGAACTTCCGGCTAGGGGGCCTAGGAACTCTTTTCCCTGGTACCCGGGACAAAACCTAACCAAATTCCTAATTGGATCCCATCACTACAGTGGTTGGGAGGTTGGCTAACCCATGGGACTGGATGGGGTTAGGCTGGACTGATGGATCCGTAAATCGAGATTTAATTTCTATTATTACGATAGATGAAGTAAATCTCGGATAGTAATTGTTCTATGGATAGGAATCAATGGCTGTGCCTCTTGATGGGGAAAAAAGCGTTGATCCCAATGATCCAAGTGCAAGTTTCTTCCTTGATCTGACCAAGTACCGTTAGAGGTGCAGTCGGATCAGTTTGATCAGTAATGATCTTGACTACGTTAGAGTAAAGAATTATCCTGGTGGAATCGCCCGTGCTTTCCAGGTAAAGGAAGTTTTTTCGGTTTCAATTTTGGATAAACCGACGGATTAGTCTCTTGTCCGGATATCCGCGGGCGAGGCCCCGAGTGTGGGACCCTGCCCCACGCACGATGTGCTACTTCCGCTGCTAGTACCCCGAATCCGTTGCGTGGTGGAGACAGGGATCTTACAAGATGTATCACGTGACATTGTTTTTGTCAAAAAATCAACAACATCTGCAGCTTGCCTAAGAATCACACCATCTGTCTTAAGCTACTCATGTGTTAGGGCCCTCTTCACCATTGTGCCAGTGTAATCGTGTTCTCCCTTTCCATTTTCTGATCCAAAAAAGTTCCATGTCATCTCTGTCCCTGTCAGATTGTAAAATCTGCCAAAAAAGTAGAATGGCCTTGAAGCTTTAAATTGCAAAGCTGCACCATCAGACCACACCCAGTGCTGCTCAAAACACAAACCTTGATCTTTGAGTCACCTGTTGTGCATAAGGAAGAAATGTTGGACAAAGAGGGTATCATGCAGCTTGTCATCAGAAATGTAAAAGTACATTTCCTTAATTATGCTGTCATCTTTGTTGCCTCGACAATAAGAAATGTGAACTAAGATTGTACATTGGTCTATGTGCCAATGCATTAACTGAATCTCATTCTGCTCTTTGAATGAGTAGTTCTCAATGAAGTCCACCACAGAGACTATGGTATCTGTAGGAAACACCTTCAAGCACTCTCTATATTGATCAGCTTGTCATCTGTATGTAAAGTTGTGCTTGATGAAGGATCTGGTTCTTTCTTGTAGAAGCTTTGTGAATTCTCCAACATCCAGATGCTTGATGGATAACACCTTTCGTTTCCTTGTTTCACCATTCTTGTTTTGAACCTGAACATCTTCAAAGACTTGAACTGCAACTGTTTTTGTTGTCTCTTGATGCTCACATGGACAAAAGGGAATATTCTTCACATCGCATTTATCACATTTTCCCATAAGACATTCGTACTTGTGAAATGCTGAATCCTGATTCTTTGCACGTACACATGATTCCCATAGTTTTGTTATCCCAGACAATGAGAGCTCTGATGAAGCCGCACATTTACCACCAAGCACAGCTTTTTTGCAAATGTCACAGGCACATGAACATGACCTCCCATGAAAACCAGCAGCATCGGAACGTAGTTGATTGTATGCATCTTTCAAGAACATCATTTGTATGTGGTACACACAGCAGCATGTGTTCCGATCTTTTAGCTTTATTACAAACCATGGTTTGAGCTTCTCAAAAGACCTCTGCCCAATCTTCACTATTGGGTGGGTCTCTTTGAACTTTAGGAAATACTCTGTCTGTAGATAACACATGCATTAGTTGGCAATGTCCTAAAGTAACTCAAAACTCTAAGCTATATAGCACACTAGCATATGATAATATTGTGTGATATGCATTGTATAGCGCATAGCAATAGTGCAATAGCAGATAAAGGCTTCTGCTATGTATTATATAGCACATAGCTGACCAAAAACACACATTCTAGTGCAATGCATTACATAGCAGACATATGAAGACAACAGCACATTTGCAAGTGCTATGGCTTATGTAACACATACTAGTAGATAATAGTAGATGTATTCTTGGCTAAATATAACACACAATAGTAGTCAATGCCACACATGCTAGTAAAAAAGTTGATAATAGCAATATGCTTTTAACTGCTATATAGCATAGAATAGCAAGCAATAGCATAGATGCAAGTGCTATACAATAACTGGTATACTCCTGGATGCTATATATAGTAGACAATAGCAGTCAATACCACACATGCGAGTGCAATGAATTATATAGCACACAATAGTGGATAATAGCACAGATGCCCTTGGTTGCTACATAGCACATAATGGCAAGCAATAGCACAGATGCAACTGCTATGCAATAGCTGGTATATACCATAGCACAGATGCATGTGGACTACAGCAACAAAGAATAGCACCCCATAGCACACCATAGCACAGATGCATCACCTTGTGAATCTCCTGAGACTGCTATATAGCACACAATAGCAGTCAATAACACACATGCCAGTTCACAGCATTAGATAGCACATGCTAGTGGACAATAGCAAACATGCTTACTCTGCTATATAGCATAGGATAGCACTTAATAGCACATACTAGTATGCTATGCAATAACTAGTATGATATTCTATGCTATATAGCACCATAATAGCAGACAATAGCAAACATGCTAGTAGAGTGCTTGTGAATAATTTGCTATAGAATGCTGGTTAGCACACAATAACAGACAGTTACCCCATTCTACTAAAACGCAATATATAGCACACATTGAGGACTATAGCAAACATACAATGGTGTATAAAAGTAACAAAGAGTTGCTAAATTCACTAAGGACAATGTAGAAATTGTTGAAATTTGAGCATAATGATGAGCTATGTTGGATCAAACACTAGAATCAACATCATTAACAAAGTGATTAGCAAATGATTAAGATGTAATTAGTGAATAATTAGCAAATAGATTAATGTAAGCATGGATACTCAAAAACCAGCAAATTCTCATTAGGGCTATGCCTCAATTTATAGAGTATACATCAAGCATCAAATCCCATTGATTTCTCCATGATTCACTCCCAGAATATCTCCACCTTTTGCCTGATTCTCTCCACCTCTTCTCTTTTCCCTGAATATCTCCCAGAATATCTCCACACTTCCTAAATTCTCTCATGCTACCCTTTATCCTCTCCCAGTAGATTCTTCTCACCTTTTCACAGGTTCTTTCACATTTACTCATCTTCTTTTACAGCCTCTATCCAAGAGCTTGTTCCCACACACACCCTATTCACTTGTATTTTCAACACCTCCCCTCAAGTGAATACTCCTAGTACACCTAGACCCTATACCAAGTTTGCCTCCCCTTACTTGGTAGTCCGCGACTAGTGTCTACTCCTCCCCTCAAGTTATCTTAGCACACCTGGACCCTATATCAAGTTTCTCTCTTACTTGACAGTCCGCGACCAGTGCCTCAAGTCCCTAAACTCCATAGTCCTTGACACTCTCTCTCTCTATGTGTCCAAGGCTACTATAAGTGCCCGCGACCTTAACTAAAGTGCTCACACATACATCTACCACGTGGCCTACATCATCGGTGGCTCAGAGGTGGTTTTACTTTATTGGGGCAGGTTACATTGGGTTGTAGGGTCTCTCTCTCTCTCTCTCTCTCAGAGATTTTCACATGGCTCCTCACTCTTTGGAGCCTCACATCTTCTCTTTTCTTCAGTCTTCTTGTCGTGGCAGCTTCTCTTCTCGTGTCCATGTCTTCCTTCAATTCTTCCTTTAGATCTTCTTGGTGTGGATCCTCTTCTTGGAAAGAGATATTCTTCTTCTTTCATGGCTGGGGCCATGAGCTTGTCCGTCAGGTCTTTTTGCTCCATGTGAGCAACATGTTTCAATATTTTGCTGACAATTCCTTTGGGTTTTTGATATTTATCTTGTGTCATTATGCAATGCAAACCCAAATTTATGCGGGAGGATTTACCTCTTGCCTTATTCTGGACAAGGGCAGTGTCTGATCCCATATTTACACTGATGCAATGTGCCCAATACATAATGCGTATAGCATCCATTCTTATGCACATTCCCAAATGCAACTCTGGCTGTGAATAATCTTGATTTTGATTGAGATTTACAGGCATTAACCAAGGGTTAAATGCAAAATGATGATTATCACAAATTTATCAGCACAATTTTACCAAAAATTACATTAAATCAAGGGTAACCAATTTGTACGGGATGGTTGGAGTATCAAACCAACTCCGATTTGCAATCTAAAGTTATAGGGATCTGCAGATTTGATGAAGAGCTTGGATCTCACTGTAGACTTGATGAAATTGATTTCTGTTTTCACCAGCTTGTAGAGCATGCTTGAAAACCCTCGGGGCTAAGAGGAATTAGACCCATTTGATTTGATGAAGTAGAAATCATTGATTCTCTGCAGAAAAATGCAGCTTTTTAATCAGCAAAAATCGGGAGCTTGCGTGGGCGGTTTGCGCTTCTGATTTGATGGGCTGGAGCTCCTATGGGTTAGCTATCTTGGGCTAGAAGGGTTTGGGCAATGGTTGAGTGTGCAAGGAGAGGGAGCTCCTCCACTGGCTGGGGGTACAGAGGCTAATTGAAAAAAGAGGGAAAATTATAATTTTCTACTAATCCTAATTAGCAAAATAATTAGCAAGATAATTGGCTCACAAATTAGCATGGCTCTGATACCATGTTAAAATTTGAGCATAATGATGAGCTATGTTGGATCAAACACTAGAATCAACATCATTAACAAAGTGATTAGCAAATGATTAAGATGTAATTAGTGAATAATTAGCAAATAGATTAATGTAGGCATGGATACTCAAAAACCAGCAAATTCTCATTAGGGCTATGCCTCAATTTATAGAGTTTACATCAAGCATCAAATCCCATTGATTTCTCCATGATTCACTCCCAGAATACCTCCACCTTTTGCCTGATTCTCTCCACCTCTTCTCTTTTCCCTGAATATCTCCGAGAATATCTCCACACTTCCTAAATTCTCTCATGCTACCCTTTATTCTCTCCCAGTAGATTCTTCTCACCTTTTCACAGGTTCTTTCACATTTACTCATCTTCGTTTACAGCCTCTATCCAAGAGCTTGTTCCCACACACACCCTATTCACTTGTATTTTCAACAGAAATTGACCATAATCTAACACAAACAAGTAGAAAAAATCAAATAGAAGCCTAGTGCTATATAGCACAAAATAGCACATATGCTTGTGATTGCTATTTTGCATATAATAGCACAGATGCAAGTGGGATGCATTACATAACACATAGTAACAGACAATAGCAACGGAAGTTAAGACTGTGACTCCTTATTACTTGAGATTCATCTATAGCAAGTGCACTGGATGCTCAATGTATTTATTGCGGCCAGTGCGTCATCGAACGATGTCTTTCTTGTTTGGAGAAACCCTGGTCTGCTCTGTCCAAAACTTCACAACTATCTCCTTCACCTCATCATCTAACTTGCCATGCATCGATTGTCTCTTACATAAGTATATGGTAGCATGCTTGAAGCGCCAACATCATTATCAACTCTACGCATAGCAGCATAGAGGTTCCGTGGATGAATACCAAGTAGAGTGGATACTTCGATAAGACTGATACCTTTGTTTCTGATGTCATTAAGTTGCATTAACCCGTGGATGAATACCAAGTAGATTGGATACTTCGATAAGACTGATACCTTTGTTTCTGATGTCATTAAGTTGCATTAACCCATTCACAAGCATGGTTAAAGCGCTACATTTCAAGAAAAGCTCATCGTTAGACTTAGGATTCTTCAATGCCTGTAGGAAGATCCTAAATGCAAAGAGAATATCAAGGGAGTGATCATGAACTTTATCTTGTGCACATTGTAAAATGCGTTTGTCATTTAGAACTGCTTAGATTACTTCCTTCTGGTCTTCTCTTCCATAAACACTCAACTCTGAGATAATGTGGTGAACAATGGTCTCAGAAGACCTCCTTTTCCTTGCTTGAATGTCCTCTTCAATAGTAGGTTCCTCCCTATCGCTTGCACCTTCAGCCTGCTTTTAAGTAAGGCATCTTTTTCGATACTCCCTCTTCATCATGATCTCATATTTTCGTATTGAAATAATCTCATCCTCACCAAGTTGTTGCTTGCATGCATTTGGAATTCATTTGTACCTTATGTATACTGGTGCCTCCGAAACCTATGCTTCCAAAAGTTACTCCCCATCTGGCTCAAAATAACCCTATAAAAGTGATTACGCTCTCTGCACCTGTTCAACAAATCTTGGATTGAAATTGCCCTCAGTAGTACTTCCAAACACCTGTAATTCCTAGATAGTTGTAGCAAGCTCCATTTGACAAGTCTCAATTGCTGATTGTGAGCCTTCCATAATAGAGAGAGAGAGAGAGAGAGAGAGAGAGAGAGAGAGAGAGAGAGAGAGAGAGAGAGAGAGAGAGAGAGCTCCAACACTAATGAATTCCCTATTGCACACAGAGATTAGAATTGAGAGAGAGAGAGAGAGAGAGAGAGAGAGAGAGAGAGAGAGAGAGAGAGAGAGATGGAAGCCTGTGCAAAGCTCTCTAATTCAATTTCTCAGTTGCACCCACAGAAGAGAGAGAGAGAGAGAGAGAGAGAGAGAGAGAGAGAGAGAGAGAGATGGAAGCCTGTGCAGAGCTCTATGCATGCTCAAGGTAAAGAGACAGAGAGAGATGGAAATCTATGCAGAGAGAGAGAGAGAGAGAGAGAGAGAGAGAGAGAGAGAGAGAGTAGCCCCTTGGCTCATTTGGTCACATAATCTATAGCCACAATAATGTATCGTGCTTGCATACTTTTAGCTGTAGGACTAGGAAATCCATTCCCTATTTAGAAAATGGTCATACATACATTATTGGTTCTGTAAAGGCATCCAATCATTTTGTTGTGGTATTGTAAAATGGCGTTCGAAAGATCATCATCAACTCCCATGGTTGTTCTTGAAGAAATAAGAGTTCCCAACTCTATGGAGGGTGGAATATCTTCATGGTGGTGAAGATGTGTATGAGTACGAGATGAGGCTTAAGGGGAAGATGAGGTGGACCTCAAGCCATGGTAATGAAGTACAAGGGTTAAAGGGGGAGAGAGAGAAAGAGAGAGAGAGAGAGAGAGAGAGAGAGAGAGAGAGAGGAGTAAAGCTCAAGTATGAGAAAGAGATTGCAATCTTTCTCAAGTATGAGAAGGGGATTGCACGAATTTGATGGTACTCATTAATGTAACAATGAGGGACCTAAGTATATGCTTTTATAGGCATCATGGCCTTATCTTTTGACCTAACCCTTAATAAGGAGAATTTACACCCAAGAGGGTGTTCACACCAGACAAGACCTAAATAGCCCTTAGTTAAATTTGCAGCAAAGTGATGAGCTATGGTGGATCAAATGCAAGAATCAACATCATTAGTAAGTGATTAGATGATGATTAAGACGAGATTAGTGAGAAATTAACTGATAGCTTAATGTAGGCATGGATACTCAAAAACCAGCAAATACTCATTAGGCCAATACCTCAATTTATAGTATTTACATCGATGATCTACTCCTTGATTTGTACCTTGATTTGTGCCACCTCCCCTATATCTGGGGGGACACCTCATCCTTGATTCACTCCACCTCTTTTGCCTGATTCTCTCCACCTCTTCACTTTTCTCCCCCCAAAATATCTCCACACATCCTAGATCTTCTCATGCTACCCTTTATTCTCTCCTAGTAGATTTCACTCATCTTTTCACTGCTACCCCACCACTCATTTACAGACTCTCTTTTAGAGCCTCTTGCTAAGGGCTTGTTCCCGCACACACACCCATTCACTTGTATATTTTAACACCTCCCCTCAAGTGAATAATCCTAGCACACCTAAACCCTATACCAAGTTTCCCTCTTACTTGGTATCCCGCAACCAGTGCCTCAAGTCCCTAACTCATAGTCCTTGACACACTCTCTCTCTCTATACGTCCAAGGCTTACTACAAGTGCCCGTGACTAAAGTGCTCACACATACATCTACCACATGGCCTACATCATCGGTGGCTCAAAGAAGGTGGTTTTACTCTGTTGGGGCAGGTTTCATTGGGTTGAGGGGTTTCTCTCTTTCTCTCTCAGAAAAGATGATCTGACTCCACTTCTTTAGGAGTCTCCATTAAGTTTTTTTATGTGTCGATCCTTCTTCATTGGGTTTGATGTACAGTCTCTTGCCATGTGTCTTGGCTTCCCATAGTTGTGGCAAGTGAAGTTCCTTCCTCCTCCCCTGCCTCTTCCTCGTCCTCATCCACATCCTCGTGTTAGAATCCTCCTCGGGTGAAGAATGCTTTTTCCTCTCCAGTTGTTGGTTCCACCCCTTTCTTCTCTTTGACATTGGTCTCTTGCCCTAGTAGAGCTCCTTCTATCTCATGCAGCTTCAATTCTGGTACATTCTTTAAGGTTGCCATGATGTTTTCATATTCTCCTTTGTCCACACTCTTCAGAAGCACTGCTAGTGCCTCATCATCCTCTACCTTCTTACCAATGGGTGCCAGTTGTTGCTTAATGCTTTTATATTTGTTCAAGTTTGTGGTTAGAGGTTCACTTTCCTTCATGTCAAGTTTGTAGAATTGCATTAGCAGATTTATCTTTGAATTCTTTGCTTGAGTGCCAATAATTTATTGAGTTCATCCCATGCATCTTTAGCCCGTTGTATCCCTCTGATGTGGTGAATGATTTCATCATTTAAACTGAGTTCAATGAGTCCTAATGCTTTCTCATCCTTGCTCTTCCACTCATTCTCCCCAATCACCTCTGGGCATTCATCTCTTCCCTCAACTAGCCCCAATGAAACATTATCAATAATCTATTCATTTTTTTGCTCTCACACTTTAAATGTGTTTATATGGCTCCATCCTTAGGACAGACTCCAGAGTCTCCAATAAAATGTTTATTTGAGGGTTCATTGAGGTCCTTAGGTTTATTTGAGGGTTCATTGAGGTCCTTAGGTTTACACTCTATCTAGTTTGATTTGCATCCATGTTGAAAAATGGGTTGAAGACCCAACTCAAACTCTCTTCTTTTCATGTTCATCAATTTTCATAAAGGGAATCACCTCCAATAGTACCTTTCAAAACTTTTCTACATAGGTAGAGATGGATTCCTCTTCATTCTGCTTTAACCAAATCCACTTTTTGCATATGTTCTTTGCAAAATTGGGAGGCAAAAATTGTGCATAAACTTGCTTTTGAATTCAACCCATGTGGCAATGGTGTTGCCAAAACGATTCTCGACCAACCACCAATGTGCACCAATCCCTTTCAAGTACATGCCAACATGTCTAAGATTTAATCCCTCAATGAACTCTACCTCATGAAATGCAATCTCAAACTAGGAGATGAAATATAAGGCTTTGATGGAGTCATGCTCGCCACAGTAGTCCTCAATTTTTAGGGATTCATATCTTGAACTCTTTGGTCCTCTTATTGAGATGCACATCCTCTTCACCAATGTCGGCTCTTCTTGTCGTTATCTGCACAAGGAACATATAACGCTTCGATTCCATACCTTGTAGGGGCCAAAACATGAGTCAAGAAGAGGCATGCCTATGAGATGGTGTACCATGTGTAGTAGAGCCATGGTGAGGTTACTACTCACACCTCTTCCATCTCATGATGTATTGTAGATTTTAATTGAGGGCTTCTTAAACAATAGCTTACCCTCTCTTCCCTCCACATCGCCTTGATCAATGAGAAAAGAGAGTGCCATCTGTCTTGGTTTGACAACCAATTCCAATGCATCATTCACAAAAGCTAAGTGCTTTTATGCATCCAATACATGCTTCCTAACTTCTAGATCTTCATGCAAACCCTTCAATTGGGAATCTTTCTCATGTAGCTGCCCCTTGAGATTTTCCATCTCAATATACATAGCATCAAGCTCATTAGTATGCACCTTTTTATCACAGGATGGTTGTCCCTCTTTTACATGATTATCATGGTCTTTTCCTTTACCAAGGGATGGATGTTCCTCATGTGCATAATCATTACAAAATACATGAGCTACATTTTCCACTTAGTGCTCATGGGTTCCATGGTGTACACCTTCAACAACCTATTCTCCACGGGCTTGCCTTGTTGAGTATACATTCACTCCACTAGGTGTATGGCTCACCATAATGTTTTAAAGCACTAACAGCTAGTGTATGCAAGATAGGATTGTCTTCCACACAAGAAAGAGGAAGATCCTAGGCTTTGATACCCAACGTGATTGCCCTGGACGGGGTTGAGCACAATCTTGCCACACTTAAACTATTAATACCATTAATCAAGATGAAATGGCACAAAACTTAACACGATAGCAACGTTAAAATTTAGTGACACTAGCAATAGGGTCGACCCCCCTTGTAATATGATTGTATCACACCAAGGATTCCTCAAGATACAAGCGTCACGCCAGATTTCCAACGACAATCATGCCATGAAAACCTTTGAAAACATGAGTTGTCGAAGTCGGAATTGATTCCACACCTTTTGTCGAGATACCTCACTCCCCAATCCCCAATGTGTTGCCACAAGCAGCTATGCTCCACTGGCATCCATACACAAGCATAAGTGTGTCAAGCCAAGACACATGAGACCTTAATTGTCAAGCACACAGATGTAAAATGATTCCAAGCCCCAAATTGTTTCCCACAAAAGAGAACTGTGTTTCTTTAATACACCAACGTGGTGCAACAGACATGTATGAAGGAATCAATAAGATTAAACACTAATCATGGCACATCCCCCCTTAAGGTATTTTAATACCAAAAGGAGTTCTCTTCTAAGTACAAGATCACGAGCACCCGAGGTTCACCACCGGCTTGCATCTAATTCTACACCTTGTGCCTTGTGTCGTTGCACCAAGAAAAGTAATCTACACCATGTGCCTTGTGTTGTCGCACCAAGAAAAGTGACACCATGGGCATTTGCCATGTGTCATGTGTCATTGCACAAAAATATTTTGCATTTAAAATATCCACAACACCTTTTGTTCGAAAGAGAAGGAGGACCAACGATCAACCCGACTAGCCCTAGCTGATCGCAATCTGGACAACCAAAACTCTAACTGTACATCCAAATTGTACTTCCAGATCCGACAAATTATACGTCCAAGCATGTAGGAGCTATATAAGTTGTACAAACAAGCCAGATATGGCTCAACACAACAGAGCAACCCTATCTAACGGCTTTCATACAACCGTATGACATTGTCTCTATAATAGTACAAACACCTATGCACGCCGTACGGATGGTTGCACCTACTATACAAAGGTCTGCACATGCCGAAAACCCTACATCAACCACTTTCGTCATGTAAAAGGTTGCTGGAACAACTTGTACTACTCCCATTCGGCCATGAACAAACCTAGAAGATGGTGACCATCTGAGAAGCACTCGAGGGTAGTTGACCAACCTCTTGCAAGCACCAAGCTCTTGGTATGACCAATTCAACCCCCAAACCACCTTTTTAGAGTAAACTGACCTTGCTTTCACTATTGCTTTCCTTGTTTTAAAACAAGTGAGTTTTTAATAATATGCTTTTCTTCCGATAGGCACCTACTAGCAAAAGGAGTGTCCATCATAAGCATCAACATTGCGACCGGAATAGACCGAGCTCCCCCACCTCGTTCCACACTCCCCTTGTTGCATGCACAAAAGCCTTCTTCTAGGATCCAACCCTAAGCCTTATTATGAATCTTCTAGGATCCAACCCTAAGCCTTATTATGAAACACCTGTAGATGCTTAATAAAATGATTAGACAAAGAAGAGAGAAAAAGATGGCTGTTAGTGTTTAGTATATTATTGTGTTAAAAAAGATGTATGTCTTCACAACTTCATGAGGCCTTTGGCCTACCCAAAATGTGGCTGATGCACTTCTACTAATCCCAAAGGAGGGAAAAGATCATTTGTACAAATGAAGTCTAATGCTTATACAAGCCTTGGAAGTGCTGGTCGGCCAAATGGAAGGCTGTCAGCCTGTTTATACGTCCACGACTAAGGGAAAATCAGCATTAAATGATGTCGCTTTTCACATGCGTGGCCCTTTATGCTGCTCATGCTGCTGAATGTGCCCATGTTGCTGCCAATTCCGCTGAATGCTCATAAAACCATGTAAGAGCCTTGCTAATGCCCTAGACTATTTTAAGATGCTGTCCTAAACCAAGGAATATGCTGAGATTATTGCATGGCACGGGTGTGCACGTGACACCTCTTTCAATAATCAAATAAGTATTTTATGCAAGATTTGAGTGTGCCGCTCTTAGTGCAGCGCCCACCTCAGCCTTTTGCCGCCCGTTGACCCACCCGTACAGCACCCATGCCTAGCCTTACCTGTCCCCTTGCAGAAGTCATTTTTGCTACGACATGCCGTTTGTCCGGCTCCGCCCATGTGCATGGTCTTGTTGGGCTCCGCCCATGGTGGAGGTGATCTTGTCGGGCCCCACCCACAGATGTGATTTGGTTGAGCTTCGCCTATGGGAGGATGCATTGGTGACTTGTACTCCTCGACTCGGCCCAATCTCCAATCCAATAGTGTGCAACATCTTGTGGGGCTGAAAGGCAATGTGATTTGGTTGAGCTTCGCCTATGGGAGGATGCACTGGTGACTTGTACTCCTTGACTCGGCCCAATCTCCAATAGTGTGCAACATCTCGTGGGGCTGAAAGGCAGTGGGAACGGTTGGAGGATTTGTGGAGTTTGCTATTTACTAGATCACTCCTTGTTGGAGACATTTTTGTAGTTGGCCCCTTGATAGGTATTCATCAATGATACTAGTGTTTAGCATCTCTTTTGGAAAATTTCGCGGATGGATAAGGATAGAAGGGACACCTGAAGATCAACCACCAGAACAAGGCAGGTGGCAGATGGGCGGTCACGAGGTGAGATGGGCCGTGATAGGCAGATCTGGGCACTTCTGCAAGGGCTGAGGTGGCCACCAGCAAAGGAAGAGGCCTACGGAGTGAGGCACTCTTCTCTGGTGTGTCCCAGCAAGCAGCAAATGAATTGCTTTAAATGGTGACTAAGGTGTGGTGTAAAGACTTCGAAAAGAGACTTTTGTTTCCACAAATAAAAGAATTAAAATACTTACTACCAGTTCACATGCTTCAAACCAAGATAGACCCTATCAATGCACACACAATTATCCTTGTGGTGAATTCCAGGCATGCCCACACCTCTTGAACATCCACACCAGTGTTTTAAACACAAACTATACTTCACTACACACATTTCAAGACTCTCTCTTACCAATCATGACAAAGAATGTGCTGCATAGGTTGTAAAGGACAGTCTCTTGTACTCATAAGCTTGTACATCCATCTTGAAAGAGTGCACAGAGCGGAAGCAGAGTGGCACTAGTATGTGCTGAACAGAGAGTGCGAGAGAGAGAGAGAGATGGAGAAAACTATGCTGAATATACTGAAGCAAAACAGTCCCAAGCAAGAGACACTACAAGTCTCATAAGTGAGGGAGCAAAATATGTACAAGACTGAATGAACAATGAGAGGCCAGCACCCACTATTTACAGTAGAGGTAAGCTGGCCGACTGGAGCTCCTGGACAGGCCGACTGGAAAATGCCAAAAAAGCTGGGAAAAATTCCAAAAAAATACTACAAAAAGGGGGTGGCCAGCCCACAAGCAAGGGCCATGTAAAAGGGACCAAATGGGCACCATAAAAGAGCAGAATCTGGGGATGAATGTGCTAACATCCCCTCTCAGCACTAGATGCTAAACATACTCCGAGAAGCCGAAGAAGTCGTCCTCTGTCAAAGACAAAAGAAAGCAACAGCAACAAGTACTAGGAAAGCTCCACAAGCAATGTAACGCGCGGAAGCTCTGGGTAGTCTTCTTTCAGCCCTAAACACTCTTGAAAACCTTCTGATCCATGCTTTGCTCCAAGTCCTGCTCCATGTCCATCTTCTACTGGTTCTTGGTCTTTATCTGCTTGCCCCTTCTGGATTTGGTCTTGAGAAGGTCCATGGCATTGCTGATGCACATGACATCCCCCTCTGCTAAACTTGATGACGGGAATCCAACCTGCTCTTGGATGACTGTCATCATCCCAATCCTATCCCGAAGTCCCTCTGTCATCATCCATCCCTGGCAAACCTTTTTTCTCTGAAAATCCGGTCTGTTCTCCAAACCACTCTGTCTCTGATGAAGATCTATGCATCTGGTCTTCCTCTAGTCCACAATCCATTCCTGCCCTGGCTCTGAACACCGTCTTGGTCTTTGTTCCTGGAACTGAGTCTGGCACTCTCACATCACCCTTGGAGGATCAACCTCCCTTGGGACCGTTCCCTTAGAACCCGTCTGGCTCACGGAACTGCCATCCCCATCTGGCACTGTGGAACACCACCAACAAACCTCCTGGGAGTTCTTCCCGATCTGTGTTCCCGCCTTGGGCTTCGAATCCGTGTACTTTCCTATACCTTGGACCTGTACACCATCATATGGGACTGAATCAGTGTTTAGCTTTGCTGAGCCTGATGCTCTGATACCAATGTAACGCGCGGAAGCTCTGGGTAGTCTTCTTTCAGCCCTAAACACTCTTGAAAACCTTCTGATCCATGCTTTGCTCCAAGTCCTGCTCCATGTCCATCTTCTACTGGTTCTTGGTCTTTATCTGCTTGCCCCTTCTGGATTTGGTCTTGAGAAGGTCCATGGCATTGCTGATGCACATGACAAGCAATCTCCACAGCAACTCAACTACAATAGTAACAGAACAAGCTGCAAGGTACACTGCTCTTCTAGAAGAAAACAACCATGAAGGTTGCGTCGTGCTGCTCCAAATATCGGTGCAAAACCCAAATGTAAACACAATGTCACAAGAATCCCTAGAAGCCTGTAGCTCCAAAAAGCTAATACCCTCAAAAGAAAGAGTCCATCTGCTCCAACTCTGTACCAAGAGCAGCCAAATGCTGTATAATAGCACCCTCCTCGAAGGTCGGCATCGCCAAACGTAAGAACTCAACAACCCCCTCTGAAAACTGATGTCGGGACTCCACAGGCCCAACCAAATCCAAATCCCAATCCTTCAATCCCTGGAAGTACCACTGAGCCCTAGGCACGGTCACGGACACACCTGACCACAATCCAAAATCCTCCCACAAAGTAAGGGAAGTAGGAACATTCACTGTAGTGGTAACTAAAGTAGTAGTAGCCTCCTCAATAGCATCACATAGCGTAGAAGCAGGCTCCTCCATAGAAGGCAAAGGGACCAGCAACACATACTGGTCACTGGTTATCGAAGAAAGGGTCGGAGGCGAAGCAATAAGAGAAAAATCTCCCTCAAAAGCTGCAAGCAAAGACAGCCCACTGTCATCCTCAAAAACATTACCAGAGATATCATCCTGGCAAGGAGAAGTATGCACAGAAACTGAAGGCAAGGCAACAGGAGAAACAAGCTCCTCAAATGCAGTGAGCAAAACTGGCCCACCATTCTTCGCTGCAGGAACATCTCCAAAAGAAGTATCCATAAGATGACTGGCTGCATAGCACCCAGAAGCAAAAAGCATCTGCCGATCACTGGCATCACCATACAGGTCACAAAGCAACTGCCACACATAGAAGGTAGAAGCATCATCAAGAGCATAGATGAAGTGTCGAAGAACCGAATCCTGACAATTTAGGAGGAGAAAGCCATAGATCTGTCCGTCAGTATTTCTCCACCGACACACATCCTCCGCAGAGGCAAGGTCCGGCAAGCACCGATTCTTGTACGAGAGAAACTCTATCAAACCATACTACTTGAGAATAGAAGTAACCTACAACTTCAATGACTGAAAGTTACCACCATCCAACTTGTCTGCCTCATCTAGGAAATAACAAGAGAGTGATACGGGAGCCAAATCTGAAGCTGTCATCCAATCAATAGGACCAACCCTCATAAGATAAAACTGTCCAAATCAGAAAACGCTAATATAGGGTCTTTCCTCCCACCAAAACACAACCCTAAGAGGCTGGACAGCACCCAAAAATATATTGTAAGAGGGTGCAAGAGGGAAAGGCAACAACAAGGACAATAGCTTAGGCTCTCCTCAAGAAAAAACGCACAATCTCTGAAGAAGTGGTGTCCTCCACAGGTACCAAGAGTGCCACCAAAGCCTGCAACACCAAAGACCCCCTTTGCAAAGGAGCAAACCCACGGGAGAGGAAAAACGCAGCAAAGGAAGCTGCTGTCCTGAAGAAAACAGGCCGCCTATGTCCCAAACTCCACGTGGAATAGAAGAAAACTGGTCAAACAGTACCAAAAGGCTGTGTTGATGAAGCCAAACTGAAGGGCGCAGCAACCAGCAGGTTCAGTCTAGAAAATGCAGCAAAGGAAGTTGCATATCTGAGAGAAAAAAACGCAGAGGCCAAGTGACCAGGTTCAGTCCAGAAACGCAGCATGAAAGAGCTGCAGATCTGAAGGAAAACGCAGAGAAGGAGGTGCTGAAAACAGTGCTGAATCTGGGGCAGCAAAGAGGTTGCTAAACCGGGAGCGATGATACCATGAAAGAGTGCACAGAGCGGAAGCAGAGTGGCACTAGAATGTGCTGAACAAAGAGTGCGAGAGAGAGAGAGAGAGAGAGAGAGAGAGAGAGAGAGAGAGAGATGGAGAAAACTATGCTGAATATACTGAAGCAAAACAGTTCCAAGCAAGAGACACTACAAGTCTCATAAGTGAGGGAGCAAAATATGTAAAAGACTGAATGAACAATGAGAGGCCAGCACCCACTATCTATAGTAGAGGTAAGCTGGCCGACTGGAGCTACAAAACAAGCCGATTGGAAAATGCCAAAAAAGCTGGGAAAAATCCCAGAAAAATACTAGAAAAAAGGGTGGCCAGCCCACAAGCAAGGGCCATGTAAAAGGGACCAAATGGGCACCATAAAAGAGCAAAATCTGGGGATGAATGTGCTAACACATCTCAGGCACAAGCATCAAGCCCTAAGTGCCTCACAGATCTCATCTCACTCCATCAAATCATGGGAATTATGTCCTGCTGGTGACACCAGCACCTGCTTATAAAATGAAGTCCATAAGCTGCTTCTTTGTTCTGATCTTGCTTCACTAGGGAGTCGGGACAAGTCTTTTGGTAGATAAATAATATAAAATGTCACTTTTAAACTGTACAAGGGATCCAACACTGCAGTAACCCATAGCCTCACCAATCAAAGAACCAGCTCGACCTAGTCTATAGCTCAGGTGTCACTAATGATGTGACCATACCAAAGCACAAAGCAAATGCTTGTCTTGTAAGGGTGCAAAATTATCTTTGATTACAGCTGATTATTCTCAAGCTTATAACTAGAGACCAAAAACCAAGATCATATCTACAGACCAGCCTTCCCTTATATTTGAGGAATATCAGAAGTTACATACATAGGCAGTAGAACAGGTGTTTCTTTTAGTTCAAATGTTTCTGGATACGAATCAGCCCTGTGCAAGCCAGAGGTAGATGGCTAGTCACAACAAATGTACTAAGACAGCAAGAACAACAAAGAAAAGACAATGATTTATCTCATCACTTGTGACACATCAACTTGGTGAAGAAAGCCACGAAACTTAAGCTGCAAGTATGCATAGCAATTTGACTCCAATAAACATCAATTCATATGCTCTATCAAATCTCTCCACCATATCCTCCAGAACCGAGATAATCCCTTCTTGTGCCTGCAATAGCCTGGCTCTTCTGATGCTCTAGCTTAGGGCATTCACCAATACGATGACCAAGCCCACCACAATATGCACAGCCTTTGACCCCACTTGCCTTGGCAAGTTCTTCGACATCTTCCATGGGATCATCAAGTGTCGCCAAGACTGGAGGAATCCTCTGTTTGGCCTCTTTAAGCAAATGCTTTAAATCGAGGAGTATAGTCTCACTCTGGTTTTTGTTGATAAATGATGTTGCAATGCCTGTCTTGCCACACCGTCCCGTACGGCCTATCCTGTGAACATAATTTTCAATTTCTGCCGGCATATCATAATTGATCACGTGCTGGATATCTGGAAAATCTAGACCTTTGGAGGCCACGTCTGTTGCCACTAAGACATCCTTCTTCCCAGCTTTGAAAGACGCAATGGCATACTCTCTGTCTTCTTGATCTTTTCCTCCATGGATGGCAACTGCCTCAACACCCTTTCTGAGAAGATATTCATGAATGGCATCTACATCTGCCTTGTTCTCACAA